>NC_086447.1:294634021-294939021 GCF_028390025.1 Pseudophryne corroboree | reverse complement strand
GGCGAGAACTGACTAGGCAGACGTCCGTAGAAACTGTACATAGATAATCAGCAGCTTCGCAGATTTGATCAGCGAGAAGCATAAGGTGGACGTTTTGTAGGGCGGACCCGAGTCCTGTTATCCAGACAAGCAACGCCGTAGTTACCCAAATGCCAACCAAACATGGTCGAAGCAACACCCCTGCTGCTGTATACAGCGACTCTAGCATAGCTCCCATGGAGATGTCACTGACTTTAGAAACGGGTAACTAGACCGAAATCGGCGAGGTTTCGAAACCTGTGTATCAGGATCCTATTAACATCTTATTTAGAGATTCCACGCTGGAGATCTGTGGCCTTAGTAAAGACCACCTTAGAAATTGTCAGAGCCTCTTCAGTCCCTGTAAACTTCAGAGTCTGACGCACCCACACTATCTGACTGCTGGTCTTCTCACATTCATCTTGCGCAGTTAGGCCTGGCATAGAATCGTCAGGATTGCAACATAGCAGAAACTGGGAATTTATAAGGCAAATGAAAACTATCTTTGCAAAATAGGAGATGAAATGGGAGTATAAAATATACTGTGCATGTGGTAGACCTCACCGGGAAGGGAGTATAAAATATACTGTGCATGTGGTAGACCTCACCGGGAACCCACTGGTACAGACATTGCAGTGAAACAACTTTTCCGTCTTTGCTGGTGACTGACTTATTATGTAACCAGACAAATAAATAGACAAAGACAAACCAATTCCACCTCAGTAAAATTGTCAAAGTGCAGTGCACGTGGCCAGACCATAAGAAACATGATGCAAAAATTCCTACCAACACCCCTGCGCCATCCGGTGGAGCAGTGTTGTAGGACAGGAACGTTCTGGAAAAGAAACTGAAAGTATGATTAAAATGGCCTCCAGCCATGTGCTTATAGTCAAAGAACATATAGCATATTTTGTTACATGACCATATATACATACATACAGTATTTTATATACATTTCCTATGGTATAACATTGTCTATGGTATAACAAGTGCTACACGAATGCATATATAACACAATGCAGCCCTTCTTTAGCATAGGCTGTCTATTGCTGCTGCTGTGGCATAATCTCTCCCCTCTGCAGCTGCGCTACAAGTAATAGGGACAGGGAAACTCCTGACTGCCCAGCATGAGCCCACTAGTTAGTAGAGGGCTGTTTTACAGGGACAGACCGCGGCAGCAGTGTGCACTGTCCGCGGTCTGAGTGATCAGAGGCGCCGGCATCTCCCCCCCCCTGCTACCCTTAGTGTGTGCAGGGAGCGCTGAGCTGCCGGCCGTTATTGAGACAGACCGCGGCAGCAGTGAACGCTGTCCGCGGTCTGAGGGAGCAGTTACCTTCCCCTAAGCGACGGAGCCTCCGGCCGTTACAGGGACAGACCGCGGCAGCACTGAACGCTGTCCGCAATCTGATTTACAGGCAGGGAGCGCTGGGAACGGCGCTTGCAGCAGCCGTCCAGCGCGTCCCTCTGAGCGGCGCCAGGACTAGGGGAGCTGATAACAGCGGTGGCGGGGACGGAGCAGCGGCTCGGGCGACGCACATAGCAGTACCCCCACACGGCGGGGCGGCAGCGTGAGCTGACCGCCCCTGTCAAATACCTGGGTTGCTCTGACGGGGCTTCTACAGCAAGCTCCGTTCTGCATTCTCAGCTGAAGGTAGCTGATGTACTTGGGCTCTGACGGGGCTTCTTCCAGCAAGCGCCGTCCAGTCCTTTCTGCAGTCTCAGCTGTTGTTAGCTGAGCTGCTTGTGGCTGTGAGGGGGCTCCTTTGTGAGGCCCGACACGCCAAGAGCTGCACGCAGCAGCTTCTATAATCCCGTACCCAGAGCTTTTGTGTAAGCTTGGAAGGGATTGTAATGTATAAAAAAGAAAAACAAAAATGTTTAAAAGTAAAAAATGTATGTCCCCCTCTGGAGGTCCACACTTGTGCTTCCTGTCCATGTGAGCACCGAAAAAACACTGGTATTCTGGGAGTATGGAGGGGAGGAGAGTTACTGAAATTTGAATATTCAGTGCCCAGTCCTTGCTAACACCGTCCATATCCCAAGAGTACTCCAGTGACCCCTAGTGGATGAAAAAGAAATGTACACTGTATATAACTAATAGAGCGCAGGTCCTGACTAGACTGGTGTCAAAATAGGCAAAGCAGTATTACTAAATGAGACAGCTGGCTAACTCCCTGACATTGGGGCAGCTTTAATGGGCTTCCTCATAGCCAATGCTTGGGAATAACAGAGTTCATATACTTTTAGTAAATTGTAAACACTTGCCAAGCTTGCTATAAGTAGACTCTGGAAAACGAATGAAGAGGTTTTCCAGAGCACGGACTCTAAAAATATGTTATGAACTGGGTTTTACTTAGATTATTTACAGACAAGTAAAACCATATAAGAATGACGTGAGTGGGGTCAAATGAGAATTAACTCCTTCCTTGCCACAGAGGTACGTACATGGCCGTTCTTCACTGGCTACAAGTTAAATGTTTCTATATTACTAAAATACATTGTATAAACAAGTGATCTGACAGCAGTGTCCAGTAACCAGTGCAGTCCATTCTGAATGTAATGTGCTGTAAATCATACCAATGCCATTGGTCAACACTGAGCTGTTGTTATTTAATAGTTTACACATCTTGAAATAGGGGAAAGCAGAGGACAGAAAAGCTCTAAACATTATTACACATCTGCCTTTCCCTTTGAGAGACATAATCATTGCATACCCTGGTCTGAAAGTGATGTGAGCCAATCTAAATTACCCACCTAACCCTTTCATGGTTTATCATGAGTTCCACTTAATTGTGGAGGTTTAAAATTAATAAAATCTGCTTATTTATTTTAGATCCTTTTTAAACTGATCTGAAAGACCTACAGCAGTAATAGGCAATAGGATACACTTGGGTGTATACACTAGGTGGACTTCCAACTTAACAGTTATGGGGATATTCAGTTGGCGTACAAGCAGTCTTTTATCGCGATTTGTGAAAACGGATCTATTCAATTATTTGCCAGCGATAATTCATCATAGGTTTTATCGCAAATTTCTTTTCAACACCTCTGAACACTTGAAAAGTTGGAGAAAATCCCTATGTTAAAGCTAAAAATGTCAGACTTTGGTTCAGAACTCCTGGCGGCACCCCCTTCCCCCCTTAATGACTTTTTAGGCACTTAGAAGTTTTTATTGGCTAATAATAGCAAGTCATTTCTGGGGTCAAAAAAAGTGCAACAATATGGAAATTAGGGTACAAGGTATGGGACAAGTATACTGAGGTGCTTTCTGATCAGGACAAATGGTTTTAGGCTTGCAGGAGAGAGTAATTATTTTTACTGGACGTTTATTTTAAAGTGGCTTAAAATTACCCAATTATATACTTATACCCATTTTTTTTTTTTTATTCTTTATCTTGTATGGTGAAACAAACTGAAAAGGCAATACAACGAGGAGAAGGACAGACGGTTATAGAACCACTGTCCAACATAAACCATATTATTTTTAGAGAAAAAAAACAACAACAATTGGAAGAAAAAAAACAATCGTCAGGAAAGCAGCAAATTTAGGGGGGGGGGGGGGGAGGATGGGGACCACGATTCAGTCACATATTAATAGATATTTTGAGAACTTCCAAAGAAGAATAGAAAAAGAGAGAGAAGGAAAGAGGAAGGAGAAAAAGTAACAGTTGTCGACCATGGGTCCGCGGAGGGAGCTAACAACAGGAGGGAGGAGGCGTTAATCTACGCTCTGCAAGGAGCCAGGGGGTCCAAACCTGATCAAAAGTGTGCCCTCGGTCATGAAGATAATATGTGATCTTCTCCATAGCTGCAATGTGCCATATTTTGGCTTTGAGAGCTGAGAGAGAAGGGGGAGTATTTTTCCAATTAAGAGCGATCAGCGATTTTGCCGCAGTTAAAATGTGGGTAGTCAATTTTTTGGAGAAGTTATCAAGTATCGGGGGAGGGTAACAGAGCAAAAAAATCCAGGGATCTTTCGGCACCGGGGATTCCAGAAGGGAATTCAGGAGGGCATGGACTACGTTCCAGAAGGGAACAATGATTGGACAGGCCCACCATATATGTAGCATAGTAACCCTGCAACCGCAATCCCTCCAACAGTTAGGAGAGGCAGTGGGAATAGTTTATCGAGTCTATCAGGAGTATAGTACCAGCGATAGTAAATCTTGTATGCCGTCTCTTTGACAGTGGTAGCAATAGAGCTCTTAGCTATCCCCAGTCTCATGTCGTCCCAGTCCTCGTCCTCCGGGGGAGATCCAAGATCTCGTTCCCAGGCAATTTCGTGGGACCTGGAAGAGGGAAGGGTGGAGTCTAGGAGGAGGGAATAAAGCTGGGATATTACGCCTTTGGAGAGGTGATGGCTTTTACATATATTTTCAAAAGGGGTAAGGTCCCGAAGTAGAGCGGAGGAGGGCAAAGAAGATAAAAAGTGGCGAATTTGTAGGAATTGGAAAGGGTTGAGTGTCCGTGAAGGAGTCATCTGTTGAAGATCAGATAGGGGTAACCATTGGCCCCGTTTGGCAAAATCAGCAGGGAATTTAAGACCAAGCAGTGTCCATGTACGGAATCTCGTGATCGAGGATCCCGGAGGAAACAGGGGGTTCTGCCAAATAGGGATCAAGGGGGAGGGGAAAGGAGGTAAAATTCATCTTCACAGAGTAACAGTCCCAGAGTTTAAGATTAAATTTGATAGTGGGGAGTAGCTTGGATGTGGGGGGTCGGGAAGTGGGAGATAGACCCCACAAGGGGGTTAGGTCTGGAAGATTAATATAAGCTGATTCAATATCTAGCCAGGAAGCAGAACCAGAAGGAGCATCGGAGGTGACAATTTGGGAGAAATGAGAGGCCAGATAATAGAGTTTAATATCGGGGAGACCCCTACCGCCGGCGGAGACCGGCCTTTTCAGAGTATTGGCAGCAATGCGGGGGGGGGGGCCTGTGATTCCAAATGAAACGGACAAGGGCTTTCTGTATATTGCGAAGGAAGGAAGCAGGGACAGCTACAGGGAGGGTCTGGAAGAGATAGAGCCATTTGGGGATTATATTAATTTTGACCGCTATAATCCTGCCCAGCCACGAAATGATAAGATTATTCCAAGATGACAAATCAGATTGCATCTTGGAGAGAAGTTGTGGGAAATTTTCACGAAAGAGAGAGTCGTAGTGGGAAGTCAAATATTTGAGTTTTGTGGGTTGCCATTTAAATTTGAAGTTAGTTCGGAGGGTTTCAGCCTCCTGGGGGGGGGACATGGAGCAGCATAGCCTCCGACTTGGAGTAGTTAATCTTATAGCCCGATACAAGACTATAAGATTGGAGTACCGAGAATAAGTTCGGGAGCGATATGAGCGGTTGAGTCAGGGAGAGGAGGACGTCATCTGCGGAGAGAGAAATTTTGGGGTCGGTATGGCCCACTTGGACACCATGTATGTCCCGATGGGATCTAACTTGAGAGGCGAGCGGTTCAATTATAAGGGCAAATATCAGTGGGGATAAAGGGCATCCCTGTCGTGTGCTATTGGAGACTGGGGCAGACGGAACGCCGTTGATCAAGACAGTAGCGGAGGGAGTGGAGTATAGTGCTAGGACACCAGCGAGAAAGGCACCAGACAGGCCATAGGCCTCAAGAGCGGCTTTCAGAAAACTCCAGGAGATCCGATCAAAAGCCTTTTCGGCATCTAGAGAGCAGGATCGTAGAGGACCCCCTGGAGTTCGAGATATGAATGAGATCAACTGCGCATCTGGTGTTGTCCCTCGCCTGGCGGCCCGGAACAAACCTCACTTGGTCATAGTGAACCAGAGAGGGAAGATATGGGTTCAGGCGGTTAGCCAGAATTTTAGCAAATATTTTTAGGTCCAGGTTCAAGAGGGAAATAGGTCTGTAACTAGCACAATTAAGGGTGTCCCTACCTTCCTTAGGGATCACTACAATTCTAGCTTCCAGCATCTCAGGAGGAAAAGAGTCGCCATGGATAATCCTATTAAACAGTGAGTGGAGGTGGGGGGTAAGCAGGTCAGAATTTTTTTTATAGTACAAAGCCGTGAACCCATCCGGGCCAGGAGACTTGCCAATTTTTGGCATGCTTATAGTCTGAATAATTTCTTCCACCGAGATCTCACTATTAAGATGATCCATAGCGTTCTGAGGTAGTATGGGCAGGTTAGAAGCAGAGAGAAAGTGGGAGATCAGGTCAGAATGGGATGGAGAGGATGAGGCAATTGAGGGGGATGGAAGATTGTATAAATCATTATAGTAGGTTTGGAAGGCGGCCCTTATTGCAACGGGATCATGAACTAAGTGGTTGTGGGGATCTCTAATTATAATGATGTTCGTTTTGGCCCTAGTGGATCGGAGTCGCGATGCCAGGATTTTGTCCGCCTTGTTCCTTTCTCATAAAAAGACTGGCGAAGCCATTTAAGACGTTTAGCCACTTGCCTGGAGAGAAGGAGATCAAGTTCCGCCTTAACTGTACGGAGTTCAGACAAAACCGTTTGGTCAGGAGACGCCTTATGTTGAGCCTCTAAGGTGTGGAGTTTAATAGAAAGCTCATTAATCCGGGTAAGGGACTACTTTTTGGTCTTGGAGGCCAGGCTGATCAGGTGTCCCCGAAGAACCGCTTTGTGAGCCAACCAAAAAGAGTGGATCTGGAAGTATCTGGGGAGTCATCCAAAGCAAAGTAGTCAGTAAGCTGGTCACGAAGATGGGACAAACTCTCCGGGTTGTGAAGTAGAGAATCATTTAGGCGCCATGTCATAGGACGAGGGCGAGAGAGTAGGCCTGAGATATCACAAGAGTTAGGGGCATGGTCAGACCAGATAAGTGGATAAATATGGGCAGATTGTAGATTCAGAGCAAATTCGTGGCTGAGCAGGATCATATCGATGCGGGAGTAGGAATTGTGAGGTGAAGAGTAAAAATAAGAATTTACTTACCGATAATTCTATTTCTCATAGTCCGTAGTGGATGCTGGGGACTCCGTAAGGACCATGGGGAATAGCGGCTCCGCAGGAGACTGGGCACATCTAAAGAAAGCTTTAGGACTACTTGGTGTGCACTGGCTCCTCCCCCTATGACCCTCCTCCAAGCCTCAGTTAGGATACTGTGCCCGGACGAGCGTACACAATAAGGAAGGATTTTGAATCCCGGGTAAGACTCATACCAGCCACACCAATCACACCGTATAACCTGTGATCTGAACCCAGTTAACAGCATGATAACAGAGGAGCCTCTGAAAGATGGCTCACAACAATAATAACCCGATTTTTGTAACAATAACTATGTACAAGTATTGCAGACAATCCGCACTTGGGATGGGCGCCCAGCATCCACTACGGACTATGAGAAATAGAATTATCGGTAAGTAAATTCTTATTTTCTCTAACGTCCTAAGTGGATGCTGGGGACTCCGTAAGGACCATGGGGATTATACCAAAGCTCCCAAACGGGCGGGAGAGTGCGGATGACTCTGCAGCACCAAATGAGAGAACTCCAGGTCCTCCTCAGCCAGGATATCAATTTTGTAGAATTTTACAAACGTATTTGCTCCTGACCAAGTAGCTGCTCGGCAAAGTTGTAAAGCCGAGACCCCTCGGGCAGCCGCCCAAGATGAGCCCACCTTCCTTGTGGAGTGGGCATTTACAGATTTTTGGCTGTGGCAGGCCTGCCACAGAATGTGCAAGCTGAATTGTACTACAAATCCAACGAGCAATAGTCTGCTTAGAAGCAGGAGCACCCAGCTTGTTGGGTGCATACAGGATAAACAGCGAGTCAGATTTCCTGACTCCAGCCGTCCTGGAAACATATATTTTCAGGGCACTGACAACGTCTAGCAACTTGGAGGCCTCCAAGTCCCTAGTAGCCGCAGGCACCACCAATAGGTTGGTTCAGGTGAAACGCTGAAACCACCTTGGGGAGAAACTGAGGACGAGTCCTCAATTCCGCCCTGTCCGAATGGAAAATCAGATAAGGGCTTTTTCAGGATAAAGCCGCCAATTCTGACACGCGCCTGGCCCAGGCCAGGGCCAACAGCATGACCACTTTTCATGTGAGATATTTTAACTCCACAGATTTAAGTGGTTCAAACCAATGTGACTTTTGGAACCCAAAACTACATTGAGATCCCAAAGTGCCACTGGAGGCACAAAAGGAGGCTGTATATGCAGTACCCCTTTTACAAACGTCTGAACTTCAGGGACTGAAGCTAGTTCTTTTTGGAAGAAAATTGACAGGGCCGAAATTTGAACCTTAATGGACCCCAATTTCAGGCCCATAGACACTCCTGTTTGCAGGAAATGTAGGAATCGACCCAGTTGAATTTCCTCCGTCGGGCCTTACTGGCCTCGCACCACGCAACATATTTTCGCCAATTGCGGTGATAATGTTTTTGCGGTTACATCCTTCCTGGCTTTGATCAGGATAGGGATGACTTCATCCGGAATGCCTTTTTTCCTTCAGGATCCGGCGTTCAACCGCCATGCCGTCAAACGCAGCCGCGGTAAGTCTTGGAACAGACAGGGTCCTTGCTGGAGCAGGTCCCTTCTTAGAGGTAGAGGCCACGGATCCTCCGTGAGCATCTCTTGAAGTTCCGGTTACCAAGTCCTTCTTGGCCAATCCGGAACCACGAATATAGAGCTTACTCCTCTCCATCTTATCAATCTCAGTACCTTGGGTATGAGAGGCAGAGGAGGGAACACATACCCTGACTGGTACACCCACGGTGTTACCAGGAGCGTCTACAGCTTATTGCCTGAGGGTCCCTGGACCTGGCGCAATACCTGTCGAGTTTTTAATCATGTGGAAGACTTCTGGGTGAAGTCCCCACTCTCCCGGGTGGAGGTCGTGCTGAGGAAGTCTGCTTCCCAGTTGTCCACTCCCGGAATGAATACTGCTGACAGTGCTATCACATGATTTTCCGCCCAGCGAAGAATCCTTGCAGCTTCTGCCATTGCCCTCCTGCTTCTTGTGCCACCCTGTCTGTTTACGTGGGTGACTGCCGTGATGTTGTCCGACTGGATCAACACCGGCTGACCTTGAAGCAGAGGTCTTGCTAAGCTTAGAGCATTGTAAATGTCCCTTAGCTTCAGGATATTTATGTGAAGTGATGTCTCCAGGCTTGACCATAAGCCCTGGATATTCCTTCCCTGTGTGACTGCTCCCCAGCCTCGCAGGCTGGCATCCGTGGTCACCAGGACCCAGTCCTGAATGCCTAATCTGCGGCCCTCTAGAAGATGAGCACTCTGCAACCACCACAGGAGGGACACCCTTGTCCTTGGTGACAGGGTTATCCGCTGATGCATCTGAAGATGCGACCCGGACCATTTGTCCAGCAGGTCCCACTGGAAAGTTCTTGCGTGGAATCTGTCGAATGGGATTGCTTCGTAGGAAGCCACCATTTTACCCAGAACCCTTGTGCATTGATGCACTGAGACTTGGCTCGGTTTTAGGAGGTTCCTGACTAGCTCGGATAACTCCCTGGCTTTCTCCTCCGGGAGAAACACCTTTTTCTGGACTGTGTCCAGGATCATCCCTAGGAACAGAAGACACGTCGTCGGAACCAGGTGCGATTTTGGAATATTGAGAATCCAATCGTGCTGCCGCAACACTACCTGAGATAGTGCTACACCGACCTCCAACTGTTCCCTGGATCTTACCCTTATCAGGGAATTGTCCAAGGAAGGGATAACTAAAATTCACTTCCTTCGAAGGAATATCATCATTTCGGCCATTACCTTGGTAAAGACCCGGGGTGCCGTGGACCATCCATACGGCAGCGTCTGAACTGATAGTGACAGTTCTGTACCATAAACCTGAGGTACCCTTGGTGAGAAGGGTAAATTTTGACATGAAGGTAAGCATCCTTGATGTCCCGAGACATCATGTAGTCCCCTTCTTCCAGGTTCGCAATCACTGCTCTGAGTGACTCAATCTTCAATTTGAACCTCTGTATGTAAGTGTTCAAAGATTTTAGATTTAGAATCGGTCTCACCGAGCCGTCCGGCTTCGGTACCACAACAGTGTGGAATAATACCCCGTTCCCTGTTGCAGGAGGGGTATCTTGATTATCACCTGCTGGGAATACAGCTTGTGAATGGCTTCCAAAACTGTCTCCCTGTCAGAAGGAGACATCGGTAAAGCCAACTTTAGGAAACGGCGAGGGGGAGACGTCTCTAATTCTAATTTGTACCCCTGAGATATCACCTGAAGGATCCAGGGGTCTACTTGCGAGTGAGCCCACTGCGCGCTGAAATTCATTGAGACGGGCCCCCCACCGTGCCTGATTCTGCTTGTAAAGCCCCAGCGTCATACTGAGGGCTTGGCAGAGGCGGGAAAGGGTTTCTGTTCCTGGGAACTGGCTGATTTCTGCAGCCTTTTTCCTCTCCCTCTGTCACGGGGCAGAAATGAGGAACCTTTTGCCCGCTTGTCCACGAAAAGACTGCGCCTGATAATACGGCGTCTTCTCATGTTGAGAGGCGACCTGGGGTACAAACGTGGAATTCCCAGCTGTTGCCGTGGCCACCAGGTCTGAAAGACCGACCCCAAATAACTCCTCCCCTTAATAAAGCAATACTTCCAAATGCCGTTTGGAATACGCATCACCTGACCACTGACGTGTCCATAACCCTCTACTGGTAGAAATGGACAACGCGCTTAGACTTGATGCCAGTCGGCAAATATTCCGCTGTGCATCACGCATATATAGAAATGCATCTTTTAAATGCTCTATAGGCAAAAATATACTGTCCCTATCTAGGGTATCAATATTTTCAGTCAGGGAATCCGACCACGCCAACCCAGCACTGCACATCCAGGCTGAGGCGATTGCTGGTCGCAGTATAACACCAGTATGTGTGTAAATACCTTTTAGGATACCCTCCTGCTTTCTATCAGCAGGATCCTTAAGGGCGGCCATCTCAGGCGAAGGTAGAGCCCTTACAAGCGTGTGAGCGCTTTATCCCCCCTAGGGGGTGTTTCCCAACGCACCCTAACCTCTGGCGGGAAAGGATATAATGCCAATAACATTTTAGAAATTATCCGTTGCTATCGGTGGAAACCCACGCATCATCACACACCTCATTTAATTTCTCAGATTCAGGAAAACTACAGGTAGTTTTTCCTCACCGAACATAATACCCCTTTTTTTTGGTGGTACTCGTATTATCAGAAATGTGTAAAACATTTTTCATTGCCTCAATCATGTAACGTGTGGCCCTACTGGAAGTCACATTCGTCTCTTCACCGTCGACACTGGAGTCAGTATCCGTGTCGGCGTCTATATCTGCCATCTGAGGTAACGGGCGCTTTAGAGCCCCTGACGGCCTATGAGACGTCTGGACAGGCACAAGCTGAGTAGCCGGCTGTCTCATGTCAACCACTGTCTTTTATACAGAGCTGACACTGTCACGTAATTCCTTCCAACAGTTCATCCACTCAGGTGTCGACCCCCTAGGGGGTGACATCACTATTACAGGCAATCTGCTCCGTCTCCACATCATTTTTCTCCTCATACATGTCGACACAAAAGTACCGACATACAGCACACACACAGGGAATGCTCTGATAGAGGACAGGACCCCACTAGCCCTTTGGGGAGACAGAGGGAGAGTTTGCCAGCACACACCAGAGCGCTATATATATACAGGGATAACCTTATATAAGTGTTTTTCCCCTTATAGCTGCTGTATAGTTAATACTGCGCCTAATTAGTGCCCCCCTCTCTTTTTTTAACCCTTTCTGTAGTGTAGTGACTGCAGGGGAGAGACAGGGAGCTTCCCTCCAACGGAGCTGTGAGGGAAAATGGCGCCAGTGTGCTGAGGAGATAGGCTCCGCCCCTTTTTCGCGGACTTTTCTCCTGCTTTTTTTATGGATTCTGGCAGGGGTTAAATGCATCCATATAGCCCAGGAGCTATATGTGATGCATTTTTTTTGCCATCCAAGGTGTTTTTATTGCGTCTCAGGGCGCCCCCCCCCAGCGCCCTGCACCCTCAGTGACCGAAGTGTGAAGTGTGCTGAGAGCAATGGCGCACAGCTGCAGTGCTGTGCGCTACCTTGTTGAAGACAGGACGTCTTCTGCCGCCGATTTTCCGGACCTCTTCTGCCTTCTGGCTCTGTAAGGGGGCCGGCGGCGCGGCTCTGGGACCCATCCAAGCTGGGCCTGTGATCGTCCCTCTGGAGCTAATGTCCAGTAGCCTAAGAAGCCCAATCCACTCTGCACGCAGGTGAGTTCGCTTCTTCTCCCCTTAGTCCCTCGATGCAGTGAGCCTGTTGCCAGCAGGTCTCACTGAAAATAAAAAACCTAATCTAAAACTTTCACTAAGAAGCTCAGGAGAGCCCCTAGTGTGCACCCTTCTCGTTCGGGCACAGAGATCTAACTGAGGCTTGGAGGAGGGTCATAGGGGGAGGAGCCAGTGCACACCAGGTAGTCCTAAAGCTTTCTTTAGATGTGCCCAGTCTCCTGCGGAGCCGCTATTCCCCATGGTCCTTACGGAGTCCCCAGCATCCACTTAGGACGTTAGAGAAATGTGTAGTCACGAGCAGATGGGTCTTTCACCCTCCAGGAGTCATAGAGGAGCTGGGACTTCATGAGACGGAGGAGGGATCTAGAGCGGAGAGAGTCCGATGAGGATGGAGAGGGCAAAGAAGGAGAGCGGTCCAATTTGGGGTTTAGAACAGAGTTGAAATCCCCTGCGAGTATGAGTTCTCCCTGCCGAAATTGGGTAAGGAGGGTATCTAGTTTGGCGAAAAACAGCTCTTGATGTTGATTAGGGGCAAATACATTAGCTAATGTACATAGTTTATTGTTAAGTTTCCCCACTAGTACAAGAAAACGGCCCTCTCTGTCTACATGCGAGTCAATAAGTTCAAAAGTGAGGTGACGGGCAATCAGGATCGCGACCCCTCGTTTTTTGGCTGTATGGTCGCATGCATAAAAGGAGTCAGGGTATGGCTTACAACGCAATGCAGGATGGGAATTGTGTAGGAAATGTATCTCCTGGAGAAAGACCAGGTCACCTTTATGAAGTTTAAGAGAAGCGAAAAGCTTTCCCGTTTTGGGGGCTATTAAGCCCCTTCACATTAAAAGAAAGGACCCGAAGACCCATGGGCGAGCAACTGGGGAGCAGGCAAAAATAGAAAAAATATTGCGAGAGACAACGTGGTCAGAGGGAAGGGAGGAGGGGAGGGAAACCGGGATGAAGGGAGGGGTAGTTGGTCATCCGGCAGTGGAGGCCAGGACCGGTGGTGCTGACAGGGGGAAGGGGTATTAGATGTCCGAGAGGCACCTAGGTCAGCTGGAGGGCCATAAGCCCACAGGGGGCGCAGCAAGGCATCGAGGTGACGCACCACAGTGCACATAGCAAAAGGTGGGAGACAGACCTCCCCTGGAAAACCTGAGGGAAAAGGCTAGAAGACAAGATTGAAGAGCAGATGGAGCGCGAGCACAAAAGGAAGGAAGAGAAAAAAGAAACATGGAAAAAACACACTGCAGCAAAAGTTAGTAACATAATAATTGAGAACCGACTAAGGAATCGTAAAACCAGAACACAGTAAATGTAAAGTTAAACAGTTCTCCAGTTAGGGGGTATGACCGTGGCAGGTCGTCACGAAGAAAGACACAACGTAACAAAATAGAAAGCTTGGGGCTAAATCAGGTTACTGGAGGCGGAGCTGGAGAGGCCACAGCCACTGGAACCGTAAACCACTCTGAGGGGGGGGGGGCCTGGGTGCCTTCCGCTGTTTTCGTGGGGGTAGGCGTGCAGCAGTAGAGTCTTGTACGTCGGTATGAATGCCTAGTTTGGACAACAACGATTGGGCCTCAGATGGGTTACTAGCCGTAAGTAGTTTTCCTTGATGCCAGACCAAGATGCGGAAGGGAAAACCCCAGCGGTACTTGACGTTGTGTTGAGAGAGCAGAGAAGTGATGGGTTTAAAGTCTCTACGTTTGGCCAGAGTGAGCGGGGATAGATCTTGGAAGATCTGTAGGGAGGCATTCTGAAAGGAAACAGAGCCCAGTCGACGAACCCCTTTCATAATGACCTCCTTTGCAGTGAAGTAATGCATTCTGAGAATGACGTCTCTAGGTTGGGAAGAATCTTGCGAACGAGGTCGGAGAGCTCGGTGAGCACGGTCTAGAAGGAGATGATCTTCAGGAGTACCAGGAAATAACTGGGTAAAGAGACGCTTGAGGTAAAGGTCAAGGTCGGTCGTTTCGATCTCCTCAGGGATACCCCGAATCCTCAAATTGTTTCATCTTGCCCTATTATCTTGGTCTTCATGCTCCTCCCGTAACTGGGCAATATCTTGACGAATCTGGTGGAAGTCGGTCTCGACCGATTGTTGGAACGTCACCACCTCCTCCACCCGTCGTTCTGGTGCCAATTTCCGCAATATCGGACTTCAGTGAGTGGAGGGCTTGGACTTAGGTTTTAATATCCCTGACCTCCTTGAGGAGGGAGAGAAAGTCCTGCCGGGTGAGGGGTGTGAGATCGTCGTCTTCGGGATCGGAGTCAGAGAGACCGTGAGAGTGTTCAGAAGTATCGGATCTACTCTTGGCCGGGGTGTTTTTTTTTTTAGTAAGGAAGGGTGTGAGGTCAGGTTCCTGGGATTTTTTAACACCTCTAGGCATCTTGAGAGGGTGGAAATAGGGGTAGTCGGCAAGATAGAAGGTAAGAAGGGCGCTCCAGCAATTCGGCTCAGTACCAGGGGGGGTGGAGTAGCAGGTTCAGGGGAGAATCATTAGAGAGTCAACAGAGAGCCGTGGGTGAGACCGGGTTAGGGAAACACAGCACTGCAAGGGGTCTGTATGGTATGAAGAGGCAGGCAGGAGTGGGTGGCAATTATAACTGGAGAGCACACAACCCCATGCAGTGAGGCGCATCCACCACAAGGGGGAGCCAGATAATCAGGGATGATGGGTGGAGGGGATATAACGTTGTTCCTTGATTGTTCACCCCTCTCCAGGGCCAATAGAGGGAGCACAGCTGCAAGGTGATGTCCAGCCACGGGCAGCCAGTGACAGGGGCACCCCCAGGGCCAGGCAGCAGTGGAACAGTGGAGAAGGAGTGATGGCTGCCGGAGTACAGGCCGCAGCAGCAGCAGAGGGGCCTCCTATGACCAGCAGGACAGGTAGGAGCCTGGAGGAGGGGTGGTAGAGGTCAGCAGGGATCAGAATGAGTAAGGCGGGGGCCAATTCGGGTTTCCGAGCCCTTAGCAGATGTAGCATGCGTGCCCTGGAAGTCGGCGGCGGGGGCACCGCCAACTCGAGGTCCCGGTCTCTGGGGAGCGGGAAGGCCGCAGACCGCCAGAAGGCAGAGTGTCCAGTGCGGCACGGAAGCAGCAGTCAGCAGGTCACCAAGGGCTTGCAGAGAGAGGCGCAGCGGGAGCCGCGAAGGCAGTGAGAGGGGGTGAGAGTGTGCAGGCCACCGGAAGGCAACGTCGCGGCCGCACAGCTGCGCTGGAGCTCACCTCTAAGCTGCCGTAGGGCGTCGGGTCCCGGCTTCCGGATGGCGGGTAGGCCGCAGTCGGAGAAGGCCCAGTTCAGCGGAGAGGGTCCCCAAAGCTGGTCGCAGGCACGGGCGGTCCTCAGGGCAGTGCGGGGAGCCAAAGGAGCCGGAGGCAGGTGGGTGAGATCCGTAAAGCTCCCGCCACTGCTAAGACAGGTCCCGCCGGCCATGTCCAAAGCAGCGGTGTTGAGATAGCCGCCGGTTATCAGCTCCAGCCCGGACGTCACACACAGGGCAGCCGCCCGCCAGACAAGCAGGGCTCCACTCCCGCAACAGCCGATCCGAGGTGGTAAAGGGGAGGCAGAGAAAGTCCGTCCATCACGGGTGCCCCGGAGCCCCGGCCGGGCCGACTCCAAAATCGAGGTCCCGGCGGAGGATCAGTGAGTAGGCCGCGGGTCACAGCGGCATCCGCGGCACTCTCCGGGCGTGCTGCCAGCAGCAGAGGGTAAGGGAAGGAGTTAGGAGGAATGGGGGAAAAACTGGAAAAGAAAAAAAAACGAGCCAAAGGGGCAGTTTTATCAGAATAAGAGCAGGAGCTCAGAGATGTTGCGACTGCTCTCTTTCAGTGCTAGGCCACGCCCCCTTATACTCATTTTTATGTAACCCTAATATAATTTAAGCACTTATTTTTCAGAAAAACACTTACTATCATTTTTTCACTTTTTTTTTTTTTTTTAAAGCATATAATAGCCATTTGACCCAACTTGAGTACCCCAAATACTTTTATTATGACCTCAAATGCACTTACTGTATATACTGTTATTCTATAAAGTTTGGCTTTTTTGGGGGTGCAAGCAGATTTTCCCATTTTCAACTACACTTTTCTCTGGTTTTACCGGCAAGAATAATCACCCGAATACCGCTTTCGGATATTTGCAAACTTTATAGGCCGAAAAACAAGAGCACGTACACTGCGAAAAGCCTTTTTTTAACGTGATAGATGTGAAAAGTGTATGCGCAGTAAATTACCGCGAATTTGCAGAAAACTGACTATCCCCCTTAACCTCAGAACAAGTTAAGACATCTGATAAAACAGAAAAACACCTATCTGTAACATACTGGTATAAATGCTTGCTGATACTGTATGTAACCTGTATCAAACAAATCTGACAATAAAGCAAGAAAGAGCAGGGGCCACAGGTGAAACATAACAGCTGTTTTAAAAATATTGTTTCAACAGTTACTAGTACCGTACTTACTTTTTTAGTTTCTTCTTTCTCGGCTTCCTTTTTCTTCTCTTTATCTTTCTTTACTTTCTCCTCCTTTGTAGAGTCTTTTTTGCTCTCTCTCTTTTCTTCCTTTCCACTATCCAGCTTTCCTTTATCTTTCTCCTTTTCTTTCTTTGGATCTTTCTCTGGCTTCATCTTCATCACTTTTAACGCACGGTGAAAGAACTGTTTCTTAAGAAGCCTTAGAATAAACAAGTCTTAAATTGTATAAAATAAAGCGATGCTTGTCAGCTTCACTACAAAACAGCTGAAGCTCCTCCCACACTGTTACATCAACGTCTTACTGAGATCTGACGCAGGTATCAGAGTTGCTGTGAAATTACTGGTCTCGCCCCTGTGTATGAATCAACCAATTCACACAAAGCATTTGTGCAGAGCAAGTTACTGCCTAGTTATATAACCACTTTCTGTTAACATGGCAACTTGTTGCAGATGGGTGAAAGAGTGGATGGCAGACAAACCACTTAACTGGCTGATATTTCTTCCAAAAAAAAGCTCAAGAATTATCAGGGGGTTTTTATTATTGAATTAGGTTAAAAACATTTATTTAAAACGTATCCAACACGGATTTTATAACAAAGAAAGAGATAAAACAAATGTGAATTTTTTTTATAAACACTGGTACAAACATTGATGGGAGATATTTTGGACCATCGAAGATCGACTACATTTTTCTGGTGGCTGCTTCTTTTTGCAGCCAACGGGTGAAAGTGAGTGCTGCTTTATTACATTTTCCCAGCGGCTGCCAATCTCTGCAGCAGAAGGGGGGGTGCAGCCGGGCTGCCCAATCAGCTGTGATTGACTGCATGACAGGCCTTGTGGAAGAAAACCAGGAAGCAGAGGGGCCGGGAGATCCCTTATTCAGCATCAGCTGCTGCTAGAAGATTCTCTTCCAGCAGCGCACAGTGGGTTGTTCTGACTGGTCGCATCAGTTAGGACCAGGTATGTCAGGTAAGTGGTTAAAACATTTTAGTTATTTAAGGTATGTTATTCAGCCCAGTAATACATAGCCTTTTGATAGACAGCTTTGTCTGAAGCAGTGCAGGCCATTTGAATCTTAATATTGCACTGCTTCAATCTATATTTTTTATTTGATTATACTAGGGTAAAACAAAGGAGCTCACTGTTGGTGTATGGCACTTTAAGATATTATACAATCTATATTAAGAGTTTATTTGGTTTATTAAGAAACACATTAATGCAACTATATGATCTAAAAAAAATATATGTCAAATTATATATATATATATATATATATATATATATATATATATATCCGTGCATCGTTAATACAAAAAGTCTGCATATTACTGAGCTAAACAATATGCCAGGATCAACTAATAATTGTTTGTTTTTGCCAGAGTTCATTAACATATACTATAAAACTGGATGTTACTTACCTGGAATCTGGCGCTTCATGAAACAGTCCTTCAATTGTCAGGTTTTTGGGGGAGAAATTCTTCTGTAACTAAATCTGTCCATCAAGCTATCTTATTACCTTGCATCCCTAGCAAGGGGCACTTCTTATAAATCTGCGGATTGGCTTGCAGTCTAAGTAAAAGGAATGATCAGCACAGATTGGTGGACTCAAACACAATGGGATGACCAGCAATGTCACTGCAAACTTAAATACCCAAAATACTACCTATTTGCTATTTCAGTTTTTATTTTTATGTTGTTTTTATTATTTTAAATAAATCAGAACGGTTCTCACTCACTAAGAACACAGTATAAAAAAAAATCAAAGGCATTACGCTCCACTCAAACTAAAAGGCCAATTCAAATCATTATGCTGGGCAGAGGCGTTCCTGGGTCTGGTGACACCTGGCATGCACTCTATATCCTCCGGCGTGCCTCCAAAAAGGGTGTGCGCCCGTGTGGGGGATCCCGATTACATCACGCCAGGGAGCGCCAAGCATCCACGGAGATGCTGGGCTGTCCCCGGAGATTAGTGCCTGGACTGTCAGCTCCTCCTCTGTGACAGGAGCCAAGTGCTACAGGAGAAAGGAGCTGGATGCTGCAGTGTGGCTATCACTGCGGAGGAGCCGGCATTTTGGTGTCACCCGGGAGCGATCCGCACCCCCATAAAGACACCACAGAAGCTGGGTATGAAAAGCTACTGAATATCTCATGAAGACTCACACATTGCTACTGCTGCCGTTCAGATGTTGTGAATGTCCTTAGCAAAATCTGTAACCTTGAAATCAGACGATGCAAGTGCTGAGAGTAGAAGCCCTATTTCTAGAATCAGGAGTTACTGCAGTAAATTGTGGTACCCAGCATAAAGACTTTAGTTATGCAAAACAAATTTAAAAACATACGCGAGTGGATTATCCTCGAAGTTTAGAATATGAAATAAGACAGTAAAGGGCCCTACACACTTAAAGATTTCACTGAAAGATATAAACGATCTCGTACATATCTTCCAGTGTGTAGGCACCAACGATGAACAATGTGCGGCCCCGCGATCGTTCATCATTGGTGCCAACTCGTTCATATCTGCAGACCAATATGGACAATCTCGTCCATATTAGCATGCAGGGCTATGGATACTTAATTCCCCCCTGCCGGACAGACGCCGAGTGTGTAGGGCCCATAACAGTCACTACAACCTAGTAAAATAGGGACATTGCACTGTCTGTCAGGTATCATTTAGTCCAGTTGGCTACCTAGCATATGAAACTAGTACAGTGTATCCCTAATGGCAGTAGAAAGATTCTCAATACTGTGGTCTCATCAAATCTGTCAGACAGTAGTAAGCAAAACAGATGGGCACTGCTACTTCAGTGTCAGCAGAAGAACAATATGGCACAGATATAATTTATAAGCTTTCATAATAAAAGCACAAAATATATTCCGCACAGATTAGAGTTACAATACCTACCAACTGTATTTGCTGACGGAGGAACAGAACATTTTCCTGGTTGCTCTGTAAATTTCTAATGCTCTTGAACCCATCAATGACTGGCAAAAATGATTTAAACAATACTTATGCATGTTCAGAGTACAGGAATACAATTTAGTTTGGTATATAGTTAGCATACCTATTGGCGGGATTCCGGCGGCCACAATACAGATGCCAGGATCCCGACAGGGGCACCATACCGCCGCAGGTATACTGCCGAGGTAGGCGATTCCACCTCTTTGGGTATCCACAACACACAAAGATGAATAGAACCAAAGCTCGCCACTGAGCCTGCAGTGTGCCTGCATGGGGCTTAGTTGCGATCAACCCCCTGCCAGCATCCTCCGCTCGAGATGCCGATATACTGACATTCAGCATCCCGTGCGGCAGTAAATCTTACTGAACCCTTTCGTTTGTAGTAAAGCACTTTTGTCTAAAACAGATAGAGAACGTGAATTTCTGTCCTTTGCTGTGCATGTTGTCTGACTCAAAGACAAAACCAACACTTGCCACACATGCAGCATGGGCGTGGGGTTGTGCACTATATGAAGCAACGGAATGGACATAAGGTGCAGCCAATCAGCTGCCACATACACTACCCACATTCACAGGGCTAAGGGAGAGTTTCCAAACCTGAAGGCATAATGCAGAAACTTTGATAAGCAGTTACATATATAGAGCCACATTTATTTTTTTATTTGCTTAGACTTTTTAATATAGAGAACTGCACCTGACCAAACAAGTTGCTACGTGACCACTGTATGCTCTTTGTTGAGATGACTGAACATACCTGTTGCAAAATTCCACCACAGACTCCCTGTTTGTGAACAAGGCTTCTTCCCCTTTTTTCGCTTTTGCCCATTTTGAATCCAGAAGACAATCCACAGCCTTGGAAGCTGGAAAACAATGGAATTATGCATTACTGATTGTTTTTGGTTTTTTTAAACCTGCCAAAGAGGTACAAGAGAAAGAAAGGCTACAAATGAATTCACACAGGACATTCCAAGTTACGCACATAACCTCTGCCATCTTAAATAGACCCACTGCCTTTTCACTAAATGGATTTTGGGAAAATACCATAAAAACCACTAAACCATGAAATATAAATAACTAGCAAAAGTGACCAGGTGCAAATTTCTATTTGGAAGAGATAACAAGTATATTTTGTGTGGTTTAGATTCAGACAAGTTACCATTCCGTTGTCACTAGGTGGGTATGTGAACGATGTTGTACCATTGCATAATGCAGGATGTTCAGGATTTTAGTGGTTTTTAGAGAACATTTTCTAGAATGTGTTGGAGAACAGGGTTAATGGTAATATCTGTGGTGTCTCCGTTAGGCTGCTCACACTTGTGCAGGACCATGCCTCCCAATAGACGAGATGAGAATCATACGTCAAACTGAATCTTGCCATAAGTGGTCAGGGGCAAATGCAGGATTTCTAGAGGGGGGGGGGGGGTGTTTCCAAATGCAATCCACAATCTTCCGCGTTGTGGGATATTGCAGCAGTTCAGGAGTCCAACAACCTTGGACATAAATGTACGCATTCATCTTTTTTAAGCACTGAATAGTGTATGGAATATGGTGTTAATAATTAACACTACAGATGGTCCATAGTATAGGCTTTATCAAACATATTTAACTAACTGAAATAGCATAAGTGTCAGGAAAAGGTTAAACATTGAATAATATATAAAATACACAAACATAATAGAACCAGTAGTAGACAGAACTGCACTTTCTAAGCACACATTCTCCCACCTCATGGTAAGGTGCCTGTCTCCTCTTCTTGGCAGCTACTCTCTAGTCCAGTGTATTCAACAAACTTGATAGAAGAAGTGGCTGCACATGGCTGCTAACCATGCACAGCAGCTCCATCTGTCCCTTAAACTGCATGTTGTGGCAGCAGCTCTTGTGATTGTATTACATACTATTCCTATTGTGGTCATAATTTGTGCCGTTGAACAAGAGTAGGGGGTTTTCCGGGCTAACAGACAGCCACTCCTAGCATTTGCCTATGGTGGTAGCTGCAAAGTTCTCATCTGATGGCCTGGCATCCACACTTTCTTTTCCTCATCTTGCCCTGCACTCCAGCTGCTTGGGAGTAAAGCTGGGTACACACTGGGTGACATATCGGACGTTCCAGCAAACGGCGGATATATTGCTAGCGGGTCGGCGGGTGTATACAAACGATATTTCTGTGAACGACAATGAAGACATAATGGCTGGGCTGCACAGACGATGCGGATATATCAGTACATCTGGCTGTGTGTACGGGCGGCATCTGTAAACTTGCTGCAGGGACTGACGTCACAGCTTGGTGGACAACTTAAAATGCCCGCCCAGCTGGATGACAGGACCCAGACATCGAGCGGCTGTTTGGCAAGTGTATAAGCTTACTTGGATCAGATACTCGGATGATGTGACGATGGATCTTCTGATATCTAGGCCCTGTGTGTACCCAGCTTAACTGACTGCTCTCCTTCCTGCAATTACTGTAGTGTATAGACTGACAGCTGGGTCCAGACAAGGGACAAAACAGATAGAAAAGTGTTCTCTCGGCCAGTCACTGTACTAAAGCAGTGAGCGATGAGTGACCTGAGTATTTGCAGGTTGGGATGGGAGTACAGGAGAGGGAATTCTCCAGGACATGGGGACAGATCAGGCAGATTGATGCATCTATGTCTGCACAGCCACTAGTAGACATGCATAAATATTTCAACAAAAAATGGTATGAGGTAAGTAGAGCACATTGCCTCTGGCTGCAAAATGTAATGGTCAGTAACGCAGATTGGCTCCGTCTCTGGTGTTCTTCATACAAATTCATAAGTTAACATGCAGTGAGTTATCTGTAAAACAATGCTTTCCGCTGTCTCTGTTTATATACACTATCAGATAGGCTCTTTGTTATTGGCTGAGTGGTGTAAGTCTCCATTGCCAATTGGATTCCCAACTATGAATGTGCCATGCTTACAAAAGATTTGCATTCTGTACCCCTGAGCTACTGTATTCGTCCTTTAAAAAGCTTCCCCACTCCCATCTTCAATATGGACCAAGACAGGATGTACACATCTGGAAAATATTTGTTTTCTTTTTTTTTTTTTATTATTATTATTATTATGCTGGTGCTTGAATAGATTTACAGCACCAGCATGCAACAGTCATGGGGGTATATGCAATTGCGGTCGAATTCGCGGCAATTTTCGCCGTTTTTTAATTCGACTCAATTCGACAGGTGAATCCCGGAAGGTGGCTTCCGGAATTCACCATATTCAATGAAAAACGGATTCGCCAGAGTCGCGGGCGAAAATCGGCCGATTTGGCGGATTTTGCCGCGATTTTAAAAAACGGTAAAAAAACGTGAAAAACCCGAGAAAAAAAATGGCGTGGGGTCCCCCCTCCAAAGCATAACCAGCCTCGGGCTCATCGAGCTGGTCCTGGTTCTAAAAATGCAGGGGAAAAATTGGCCAGGGATCCCCCGTATTTTTAAAACCAGCACCGGGCTCTGCGCCTGGTGCTGGTGCCAAAAATACGGGGGACAAAAAGAGTAGGGGTCCCCCGTATTTTTAACACCAGCATCGGGCTCCACTAGCTGGACAGATAATGCCACAGCCGGGGGTCACTTTTATGCCGTGCCCTGCGGCCGTGGCATTAAATATCCAACTAGTCACCCCTGGCCGGGGTACCCTGGGGGAGTGGGGACCCCTTCAATCAAGGGGTCCCCCCCCCCAGCCACCCAAGGGCCAGGGGTGAAGCCCGAGGCTGTCCCCCCCCATCCAATGGGCTGCGGATGGGGGGGCTGATAGCCTTTTGTGATAATAAAAAGATATTGTTTTTTCCAGCAGTACTACAAGTCCCAGCAAGCCTCCCCCGCAAGCTGGTACTTGGAGAACCACAAGTACCAGCATGCGGGAGAAAAACGGGTCCGCTGGTACCTGTAGTACTACTGGGAAAAAAATACCCAAATAAAAACAGGACACACACACCTTGATAGTAAAACTTTATTACACACTACCGACACACACATACTTACCTATGTTGACACGCCGACTGCCACGGTCTCCGACGATCCGAGGGTACCTGTGAAAAAATTATACTCACCTTCCAGCGTCCAGAGATAAATCCACGTCCAGAGAGTAAAATCCACGTACTTGTTTAAAAAAAAAAACCCGCTCCATACCGGACTAGAAAGGGGTCCAATGTTTTCACATCAGACCCCTTTCTCCCGAATGCCGGGACATCACATGACTCCTGTCACTGACGTCCCTTCAGCCAATCAGGAAGCGCTACTTCCGTGGCGCTCACCTGATTGGCTGTGCGCTGTCTGTACTGTGACAGCACATCGCAAAGCCGCTCCATTACTTTCAATGGTGGGAACTTTGCGGGTAGCGGTGGGGTCACCCGCCGGTCAGCCGCTGACCGGCGGGTGACCTTACCGCTAGCCGCTAAGTTCCCACCATTGAAAGTAATGGAGCGGCTTTGCGATGTGCTGTCACAGTACAGACAGCGCACAGCCAATCAGGTGAGCGCAACGACGTTGCGCTTCCTGATTGGCTTAGAGACCTTTCTGTGACAGCTGTCACTGACAGGTCTCATTCGTGGAAAGGTGTCCCATGTGTCAGCATGGGACCCCTTTCAGTCCGGCATGGAGCGGGTGTTCGGTTTGTTTTTTTGCCAAGTACGTGGATTTATCTCTGGACCATGGCTGAGGTGAGTATATTGATCTTTTCTTTTCAGGTATCCGTGGATTCTACATGGAGAAGAGGACCGATGTCGGCTTGTGAACATAGGTAAGTATGTGTGTGTCGACGTATGAAAAAGTTTTACTGTCGACGGTGTGTGTCCTGTTTTTATTTGGGTATTTTTTTCCCAGTAGTACTACAGGTACCAGCGGGCCCGTTTTTCTCCCGCATGCTGGTACTTGTGGTTCTCCAAGTACCAGCTTGCGGGGGAGGCTTGCTGGGACTTGTAGTACTACTGGAAAAAACAATATCTTTTTATTATCACAAAAGGCTATCAGCCCCCCCATCCGCAGCCCATTGGATGGGGGGGGGACAGCCTCGGGCTTCACCCCTGGCCCTTGGGTGGCTGGGGGGGGGGGACCCCTTGATTGAAGGGGTCCCCACTCCCCCAGGGTACCCCGGCCAGGGGTGACTAGTTGGATATTTAATGCCACGGCCGCAGGGCACGGCATAAAAGTGACCCCCGGCTGTGGCATTATCTGTCCAGCTAGTGGAGCCCGATGCTGGTGTTAAAAATACGGGGGACCCCTACTCTTTTTGTCCCCCGTATTTTTGGCACCAGCACCAGGCGCAGAGCCCGGTGCTGGTTTTAAAAATACGGGGGATCCCCTGTCAATTTTTTCCCCGCATTTTTAGAACCAGGACCAGCTCGAAGAGCCCGAGGCTGGTTATGCTTTGGAGGGGGGACCCCACGCCATTTTTTTTTATGATTTCACCGTTCCAGCATAAAAAAAAAAAAAAAAAAAAATATTTTAAAAAAATATATAAATAATATTTGTGCCTCCAAAAAAAAAAAAAAAAAAAAGTACCTAATCCCTTCTAATATAAATAGATCTGCTATTCCCCCCCAAAAAAACACAAAAAAAAATACATGTTTAAAAATGTTTTATTTGTTTTCACCCTCCAAAGTGTGGCGGATTGAAAATGACGAATTTGCTGTCTAAAAGCACTGCTGTCGAATTTCCAAACTTGAATTGAATATGCTTTGGTCGAATTGCAGCACTTGTATCATTGCAGAAAAGTCGAATTTGCAAAAAGTCGAATTTCAAAAAGTCGAATTTTGAAAGTCCGTTTTTTGGTCGGAAAGCACTGAATTGCATAGGCGATTTTTTTTTTTGGTCGAAAATGACCCGAAATTCGACAATTTCGGGAATTCGACCGCAATTGCATATACCCCATGAGCTCAGGGGCAAGCTACTACTTGCAGTGCTACACAAGCATGCAGTATCATTTAACAATTTTACCATAGCACCAACAGGCAGATATAAAAGGCAGGGGGTTCCAGTACTACTGATCATTGGGCCAGTAAACTCTGGCACTATCATTTTTTTTTTTTTTTTTGACTCCCACAGTAAAGGACTGGGCCCGATGCAGAGTAGGCTGGCCTATTAGAAATTAGTACATGAACACAATCACCCCACTACATAAGTAGCCCCCACAGTCATCCCATCAAATAGGCTATGCTCAATCCCCCCAGTAACACTAAGGCTGGGTACATATCAGACGATCGTGGTCAACAGGACGACAGATTTAACATCGGTTGCCTGTATACACAGAACGATATATAGTGTATAACGCTCGGTGGCCACATCCAGGACCATGCGTCGGATTGACACATCTGATGTGCAGAACATCAGACATGGCGATGATGAAGTCGGCAGGTGGGAGTGTGCAATCACAGGTACATATCATGCAATGTGTACAACATGTTGCTCCGATCCGTGGGATCGAACGACATATCGCCTGATGTGTACCCACCATAAGGGCTCTACCACACTTACCTTTTTCCTGACTCCTGAGCTGCATCCTGTAGGAAGCACTTTCCTACCTGCCTGCCTTACAGTTCTTTACACAAGAAGTGATAGCATGTATAGTGGAAAAAAGAAAGGTAAGGTGGGCGCTCAAAAATAGTATGGATACAGCTGCTGGTTTTGCAAATATGTTATTTAATTAATAAAAAAGTATTTTTCAATATCCGTATAATATCAATGTAAAATCAATACATACAATACAATGTAGGAACATTAAAATATTAGGCAGTACTGTCTTTTCAAAACCCGGACTCACTGGGTTTTTTTTTATGCAATGAATATTTGAAGCATATGTGAGCCGGCTATTAGTAACAACACGTGTGATAACAGCAAAGGCAGAGTTCGTTAGTAGTATTAGTATAACAGTCTCTGTTTAGTAAATAATAAGAATTTACTTACCGATAATTCTATTTCTCGGAGTCCGTAGTGGATGCTGGGGTTCCTGAAAGGACCATGGGGAATAGCGGCTCCGCAGGAGACAGGGCACAAAAGTAAAGCTTTCCGATCAGGTGGTGTGCACTGGCTCCTCCCCCTATGACCCTCCTCCAAGCCAGTTAGGTACTGTGCCCGGACGAGCGTACACAATAAGGGAGGAATTTTGAATCCCGGGTAAGACTCATACCAGCCACACCAATCACACCGTACAACTTGTGATCTAAACCCAGTTAACAGTATGATAACAGCGGAGCCTCTGAAAAGATGGCTCACAACAATAATAACCCGATTTTTGTAACTATGTACAAGTATTGCAGATAATCCGCACTTGGGATGGGCGCCCAGCATCCACTACGGACTCCGAGAAATAGAATTATCGGTAAGTAAATTCTTATTTTCTCTATCGTCCTAGTGGATGCTGGGGTTCCTGAAAGGACCATGGGGATTATACCAAAGCTCCCAAACGGGCGGGAGAGTGCGGATGACTCTGCAGCACTGAATGAGAGAACTCCAGGTCCTCCTTAGTCAGGGTATCAAATTTGTAGAATTTAGCAAACGTGTTTGCCCCTGACCAAGTAGCTGCTCGGCAAAGTTGTAAAGCCGAGACCCCTCGGGCAGCCGCCCAAGATGAGCCCACCTTCCTTGTGGAATGGGCATTTACATATTTTGGCTGTGGCAGGCCTGCCACAGAATGTGCAAGCTGAATTGTATTACACATCCAACTAGCAATAGTCTGCTTAGAAGCAAGAGCACCCAGTTTGTTGGGTGCCTACAGGATAACAGCAAGTCAGTTTTCCTGACTCCAGCCGTCCTGGAACATATTTTCAGGGCCCTGACAACATCTAGCAACTTGGAGTCCTCCAAGTCCCTAGTAGGTGCAAGGCACCACAATAAGCTGGTTCAGGTGAAACACTGACACCACCTTAGGGAGAGAACTGGGGACGAGTCCCAGCTCTGCCCTGTCCGAATGGACAAACAGATATGGGCTTTTTTGAGAAAAAACCACCAATTTGACACTCGCCTGGTCCAGGCCAGGGCCAAGAGCATGGTCACTTTTCATGTGAGATGCTTCAAATCCACAGATTTGACTGGTTTTAAACCAATGTGATTTGAGGAATCCCAGAACTACGTTGAGATCCCACAGTGCCACTGGAGGCACAAAAGGGGGTTGTATATGCAATACTCCCTTGACAAACTTCTGGACTTCAGGAACTGAAGCCAATTCTTTCTGGAAGAAAATCGACAGGGCCGAAATTTGAACCTTAATGGACCCCAATTTGAGGCCCATAGACACTCCTGTTTGCAGGAAATGCAGGAAACGACCGAGTTGAAATTTCTTTGTGGGGCCTTCCTGGCCTCACACCACGCAACATATTTTCGCCACATGTGGTGATAATGTTGTGCGGTCACCTCCTTTCTGGCTTTGACCAGGGTAGGAATGACCTCTTCCGGAATGCCTTTTTCCCTTAGGATCCGGCTTTCCACCGCCATGCCGACAAACGCAGCTGCGGTAAGTCTTGGAACAGACATGGTACTTGCTGAAGCAAGTCCCTTCTTAGCGGCAGAGGCCATAAGACCTCTGTAAGCATCTCTTGAAGTTCCGGGTACCAAGTCCTTCTTGGCCAATCCGGAGCCATGAGTATAGTTCTTACTCCTCTACGTCTTATAATTCTCAGCACCTTAGGTATGAGAAGCAGAGGAGGGAACACATACACCGACTGGTACACCCACGGTGTTACCAGAACGTCCACAGCTATTGCCTGAGGGTCTCTTGACCTGGCGCAATACCTGTCCCGTTTTTTGTTCAGACGGGACGGCATCATGTCCATCTTTGGTATTTCCCAACGGTTTACAATCATGTGGAAAAAAAAACTTCCCGATGAAGTTTCCACTCTCCCGGGTGGAGGTCGTGCCTGCTGAGGAAGTCTGCTTCCCAGTTTCCATTCCCGGGATGAAACACTGCTGACAGTGCTATCACATGATTTTCCGCCCAGCGAAAAGTCCTTGCAGTTTTTGCCATTGCCCTCCTGCTTCTTGTGTCGCCCTGTCTGTTTACGTGGGCGACTGCCGTGATGTTTTTCCCACTGGATCAATACCGGCTGACCTTGAAGCAGAGGTCTTGCTAAGCTTAGAGCATTATAAATTTACCCTTAGCTCCAGTATATTTATGTGGAGAAAAGTCTCCAGACTTGATCACACTCCCTGGAAATTTTTTCCTTGTGTGACTGCTCCCCAGCCTCTCGGGCTGGGCTCCGTGGTCACCAGCATCCAATCCTGAATGCCAAATCTGCGGCCCTCTAGAAGATGAGCACTCTATAACCACCACAGGAGAGACACCCTTGTCCTTGGATATAGGGTTATCCGCTGATGCATCTGAAGAAGCGATCCGGACCATTTGTCCAGCAGATCCCACTGAAAAGTTCTTGCGTGAAATCTGCCGAATGGAATTGCTTCGTAGGAAGCCACCATTTTTACCAGGACCCTTGTGCAATGATGCACTGTTTTTAGGAGGTTCCTGACTAGCTCGGATAACTCCCTGGCTTTCTCTTCCGGGAGAAACACCTTTTTCTGGACTGTGTCCAGAATCATCCCTAGGCACAGCAGACGTGTCGTCGGGATCAGCTGCGATTTTGGAATATTTAGAATCCACCCTTGCTGTTGTAGCAGTATCCTAGATAGTGCTACTCCGACCTCCAACTGTTCCCTGGACTATGCCCTTATCAGGAGATCGTCCAAGTAAGGGATAATTAAGACGCCTTTTCTTCGAAGAAGAATCATCATTTCGGCCATTACCTTGGTAAAGACCCGGGGTGCCGTGGACAATCCAAACGGCAGCGTCTGAAACTGATAGTGACAGTTCTGCACCACGAACCTGAGGTACCCTTAGTGAGAAGGGCAAATTTGGGACATAGAGGTAAGCATCCCTGATGTCCCAGGACACTATATAGTCCCCTTCTTCCTGGTTCGTTATCACTGCTCTGAGTGACTCCATCTTGATTTGAACCTTTGTAAGTGTTCAAAAAATTTTTTAGAATAAGTCTCACCTAGCCTTCTGGCTTCAGTACCACAATATAGTGTGGAATAATACCCCTTTTCTTGTAGTAGGAGGGGTAATTTAATTATCACCTGCTGGGAATACAGCTTGTGAATTTTTTCCCATACTGCCTCCTTGTCGGAGGGAGACCTTGGTAAAGCAGACTTCAGAAGCCTGCGAAGGGGAAACGTCTCGACATTCCAATCTGTACCCCTGGGATACTACTTGTAGGATCCAGGGGTCCTGTACGGTCTCAGCGCCATGCTGAGAACTTGTCAGAAGCGGTGGAACGCTTCTGTTCCTGGGAATGGGCTGCCTGCTGCAGTCTTCTTCCCTTTCCTCTATCCCTGGGCAGATATGATCTTATAGGGACGAAAGGACCGAGGCTGAAAAGACGGTGTCTTTTTCTGCAGAGATGTGACTTAGGGTAAAAACGGTGGATTTTCCAGCAGTTGCCGTGGCCACCAGGTCCGATGGACCGACCCCAAATAACTCCTCTTCCTTTATACGGCAATACACCTTTGTGCCGTTTGGAATCTGCATCACCTGACCACTGTCGTGTCCATAACATCTTCTGGCAGTTATGGACATCGCATTTACTCTTGATGCCAGAGTGCAAATATCCCTCTGTGTATCTCGCATATATAGAAATGCATCCTTTAAATGCTCTATAGTCAATAAAATACTGTCCCTGTCAAGGGTATCAATATTTTTAGTCAGGGAATCCGACCAAGCCACCCCAGCTCTGCACATCCAGGCTGAGGCGATCGCTAGTCGCAGTATAACACCAGTATGTGTGTATATACTTTTTATGATATTTTCCAGCCTCCCGTCAGCTGGTCCTTGAGGACGGCCCTATCTATAGACGGTACCGCCACTTGTTTTGATAAGCGTGTGAGCGCCTTATCCACCCTAAGGGGTGTTTCCCAACGCGCCCTAACTTCTGGCGGGAAAGGGTATACCGCCCATAATTTTCTATCGGGGGGAACCCACGCATCATCACACACTTTATTTAATTTATCTGATTCAGGAAAAACTATGGTAGTTTTTTCACATCCCACATAATACCCTCTTTTGTGGTACTTGTAGTATCAGAAATATGTAACACCTCCTTCATTGCCTTTAACGTGTGGCCCTAATAAGGAATACGTTTGTTTATTCACCGTCGACACTGGATTCAGTGTCCCTGTCTGTGTCTGTGTCGACCGACTAAAGTAAACGGGCGTTTTAAAACCCCTGACGGTGTTTTTGAGACGTCTGGACCGGTACTAATTGTTTGTCGGCCGTCTCATGTCGTCAACCGACCTTGCAGCGTGTTGACATTATCACGTAATTCCCTAAATAAGCCATCCATTCCGGTGTCGACTCCCTAGAGAGTGACATCACCATTACAGGCAATTGCTCCGCCTCCTCACCAACATCGTCCTCCTACATGTCGACACACACGTACCGACACACAGCACACACACAGGGAATGCTCTGATAGAGGACAGGACCCACTAGCCCTTTGGAGAGACAGAGGGAGAGTTTGCCAGCACACACCAAAAACGCTATAATTATATAGGGACAACCTTATATAAGTGTTTTCCCTTATAGCATCTTTTTTATATATTTCTAACGCCAAATTAGTGCCCCCCCTCTATGTTTTAACCCTGTTTCTGTAGTGCAGTGCAGGGGAGAGCCTGGGAGCCTTCCCTCCAGCCTTTCTGTGAGGGAAAATGGCGCTGTGTGCTGAGGAGATAGGCCCCGCCCCTTTTTCGGCGGCCTCGTCTCCCGCTCTTAACGGATTCTGGCAGGGGTTAAATATCTCCATATAGCCTCCGGAGGCTATATGTGAGGTATTTTTAGCCAAAATAGGTATTCATTTGCCTCCCAGGGCGCCCCCCTCCCAGCGCCCTGCACCCTCAGTGACTGCCGTGTGAAGTGTGCTGAGAGGAAAATGGCGCACAGCTGCAGTGCTGTGCGCTACCTTTAGAAGACTGAGGAGTCTTCTGCCGCCGATTCTGGACCTCTTCTTACTTCAGCATCTGCAAGGGGGCCGGCGGCAAGGCTCCGGTGACCATCCAGGCTGTACCTGTGATCGTCCCTCTGGAGCTGATGTCCAGTAGCCAAGAAGCCAATCCATCCTGCACGCAGGTGAGTTCACTTCTTCTCCCCTAAGTCCCTCGTTGCAGTGATCCTGTTGCCAGCAGGACTCACTGTAAAATAAAAAAACCTAAGCTAAACTTTTCTAAGCAGCTCTTTAGGAGAGCCACCTAGATTGCACCCTTCTCGGCCGGGCACAAAAATCTAACTGGCTTGGAGGAGGGTCATAGGGGGAGGAGCCAGTGCACACCACCTGATCGGAAAGCTTTACTTTTGTGCCCTGTCTCCTGCGGAGCCGCTATTCCCCATGGTCCTTTCAGGAACCCCAGCATCCACTAGGACGATAGAGAAATAAACAATACTTCACCACATTGCAGAATGCAGATGTTGGAATATCCTGCTGGAGAGATACTAATATAAGGTTTTGCTCATAAGAATTCACTGCCACCATGAGCTTTTTAGCCGTATGCTTTGATCTTTAGGTTAGACAGTCCCCACACTTCTATCAACGCGGTTGGCTTTCCCGCGCTGCGGTGGCTTCACACGGCCCAACAGTACCTTAGAGCTGGAAGGCAGGGTCCAATGGAATAAGTGGCACTGTGCATGGCCGTGTGCCGCGGCTGGAGGCTGTAGCTCAGTGTCCAGAGTAGCAGGGAACACTGGTTATGGTCGCGTATCGTGACTTCCGGGTTTGGGGCTTCTGGTTGCGTTTCACGGTTGTAATTCCGGTCTCTGGCGCGTTTCTCCGCCTATTGCAGTGGCGGTTTTGTCAGAGGTATAAGTATTGTTTATATTTACTAAACAGAGACTGTTATACTAATACTACTAGCCAACACTGCCTTTGCTGCTATAACACGTGTTATTAACAGCCGGCTCACATGCTTCAAATATTCATTGCATAAAAAAAAATCAGCGAGTCCACATTTTGAAAAGACAGTACTGTCTAGTATTTTAACGTTCCTACGTTGTATTGTATGTATTGATTTTAAAGTGATATTATACTGATATTGAAATACTTTTTTTTGTTAATTAAATAACATATTTGCTAAACCAGCAGCTGTATCCATACGCTGTTTGAGCGTCCACATTACCTTTATTTTTTCTAGTCATATTGGTGTATTTCCAGATCCCCTCTGTGTGGGCTGCCATTAGAAGTTTTATATAAAGATATTCATTACACATACTATAGTAGCGCCCACTGTTTTGTTTCTTGTTATAGTGGAAAGAGAGAGGGCTAAAGAGGGGCAGTCACACGCGGAGGGGAGACAGAAGGGATGCTGTCACATGCAGAGGTGAAAGAGGGGAACCGTACCAATGACCTATACAGTGGCATTAAGATTATTTTTTTCCAAGACTTGCAATCTGCACTTGTGAAGGCTGCGTTCTAAGGATGTCATTCCAAGAACAGAGTTAGAACTGGAGTTTCAAATGGATTTGGACTTCTGACTACTGTAGAACACTGCAGCTCAGGATCAGTATGTGCTATTACTTTATTTTCTCAAATGTGTCCTCACTCATGGTTACTTATGTCACCTTGATTATTTGGTTGGCACCATGTACTTCAGAGAGGGGCAGTCTTGTTCCGCGGCCCAGTCGCACTCAAACTGCTGGATGCGACAAGGCTGCACACTCAAGCAAGGGAGACGCTAGGCTTGTTGCAGTTAACGCCATTATTTTTTTTAACCTTTACCATAGTTTGTAGTAGTGCTGTCACCGCTGTTTCCTGCCTCTCTACTTTTCTTTCTTCCCCTACCACCTGAATGTAATACTTCTGCTAACTGTACACCCTGCCAGATGTAATCTACGCAGTGTGCCCCACATGGATGGTTCTTTCTTAAGCAGGATGCAGAACACATGAATCTATCCATTCTGTGCACATCATATTGCACGTTTCAGTCACCCCATATATATCTTTGTTTCTTGTATGGTTTATCTCACACATTGTAACCTTTGTAGTGCACCCAAGATAGCTGCATCACCTGGTACACCCGTGGGTGGGATGAAAAATACTTGGAACTGATCGTTATCTAAGGGTGCTGCTTCTAGCTTTAGTTCACTGCAACTTTCCCATTTTGTGTTCTCTCTGCTAGACACTGTTACACCCAGGGTAACCTATGTAGTGTGCCCAAAATGGCTGCCTCTCCTGGTACCTTTCATGGGTGGGTTATGTAAACTGTTATTTATTATTTAAAATGGTTGCACCAATCCTGCATTAAGTTCATTATGTAAATTATGTTCATTGTTTTTCGGTTTGTTTTCCTCTTGCTGTAATATTGAACCTCTGTGCTATGTTTTATGTTTTGCTTGTAAAGAGACTCCTGCTGGAAAAATAGGATTTTAATACCTACCGGTAAATCCTTTTCTCTTAGTCCGTAGAGGATATTGGGGTCACATCAAGAACCATGGGGTATAGACGGGATCCGCAGGAGACATGGGCACTTTAAGACTTTCAAATTGTGTGACCTCGCTCCTCCCTCTATGCCCCTCCTCCAGACTCCAGTTTAAGGAACTGTGTCCAGAGAGACGGACATTTCGAGGTAAGGATTTATTGTTAAACCACGGTGAGCATCTTACCAGCTCACACGTCAAGCATGCCGCAGAACATGGCATTCAACAGAACACAAGCCAACGGCATGAAGAATTTGCAGCAAAATTCTGACAAAAATTGTAACACAACCTGTGTGTAACCACAGCCAATAACTGCAGATACAGTACGCACTGGGACAGGCGCCCAGCATCCTTTACGGACTAAGAGAAAGGTAGGTATTAAAATCCTATTTTCTCATACGTCCTAGAGGATGCTGGGGTCACATCAAGAACCATGGGGTTTATACCAAAGCTCTAGAACGGGCGGGAGAGTGCGGATGACTCTGCAGCACCGATTGACCAAACATGAGGTCCTCATTAGCCAGGGTATCAAACTTGTAGAACTTCGCAAAGGTGTTTGAACCCGACCAAGTAGCTGCTCGGCAAAGTTGTAATGCCGAGACCCCCCGGGCAGCCGCCCAGGACGAGCCCACCTTCCTGGTAGAATGGGCCTTCACCGATTTCAGTAACGGCAATCCAGCCGTAGAATGAGCCTACTGAATCGTATGACAGATCCAGCGCGCAATAGACTGCTTGGAAGCAGGAGCCCCAATTTTATTGTGAGCATACAAGACAAACAGAACCTCTGTTTTCCTAAACCGAGTCGTCCTGGCGACATAAAACTTCAAAGCTCATACTACATCGAGAGGCTTTGATTTCAGCAAGGCGTCAGTAGCCACAGGTACCACAATAGTTTGGTTCAAGTGGAACGATGAAACCACTTTTGGCAGAAAACTGTTGACGAGTCCTCAATTCTGCTCTATCTTCATGGAAGATCAAATAAGGGCTCTTGTGAGACAAGGCCGCCAATTCAGACACCCACCGTGCGGATGCCAAAGCCAACAGCATGACCACTTTCCAAGTAAGGAATTTCAACTCTACCTCCTGTAAAGGTTCAAACCAATGAGATTGAAGGAACTGCAACACCACGTTAAGATCCCATGGTGCCACAGGGGGCACAAAAGGAGGTTGGATGTGCAATACGCCTTTCACGACGGTCTGAACTTCTGGAAGTGAGGCCAATTGTTTTGGAAGAAAACTGATCAAGCCGAAATTTTAACTTTTAATTGAGCCCAACTGTAGGCCCGCATCCACACCGGCTTGTAGTAAATGGAGAAAACGTCCTAACTGAAATTCTTCCATAGGAGTTTTCTTGGATTTACACCAAGACACGTATTTTCTCCAAATACGGTGGTAATGTTTAGACGTTACTCCTTTTCTGGCCTGAATAAGAGTAGGAATGACTTCCTTGGGATTACCCTTTCGGGCTAGGATCCGGCGTTCAACCTCCAAGCCGTCAAACTAAGTCGCGGTAAGTCTTGGAACACGCACGGCCCCTACTGTAACAGATCCTCCCTCAGAGGAAGAGGCCAGGGATCTCCTATGAGTAATTCCTGAAGATCTGGATACTAAGCCCTCCTTGGCCAATCTGAAACAATGAGGATCGCTTGAACCTTTGTTCTTCTTGTGATCTTTATCATTTTTGGAATGAGTGGAAGCATCGACCGAAATACCCATGGTGTCACTAGGGCATCCACTGCTATTGCTTGAGGGTCTCTCGACCTGGAACAATATCTCTGAAGCTTCTTGTTGAGACGAGACGCCATCATGTCTATTTGAGGAATTCCCCAAAGTCTTGTCACTTCTGTGAAGACCTCTTGATGGAGGCTCCATTCTCCTGGATGGAGATCGTGTCTGCTGAGGAAGTCTGCTTCCCCGTTGTCCACACTTGGAACGAACCTCGCTGACAGAGCGCTTGTATGTTTTTCCCCCCCAGCGGAAAATCCTTGTGGCTTCTGCCATTACTGCTCTGTGTTTTGTTTGTAGAAAACCGTTGTAAACGGCCCTTAACTCTAGACCGTTTATGTGGTGACAAGTTTCCTAACTTGACCATCTTCCTTGGAAGTTTTTCCCCCTGTGTGACTGCTCCCCAGCCTCGGAGGCATGCATCCGTGGTCACTAGGATCCAGTCCTGGATCCCAAACCTGCGCCCCTCTAGGAGGTGAGAATTGCGCAGCCACCCCAGGAGTGAGATTCTGGTCTTGGAAGACAGGATTATCCTCTGGTGTATGTGTAGGCGGGAGCCAGACCACTTGTCCAACAGGTCCCACTAGAACACCCTTGCATGGAACCTGCCAACTGAATGGCCTCTTAGGCCGCAACCATCTTTTCCAGCAACCGAATGTATTGATGGATTGACACTCTTGCTTGTCTGACCAGACTATGGATCTTCAGAGCCTTTTCCACCGGAAGAAAAAAAACTCTCTGTAGTTCTGTATCTAATATTATTCCCAAAACCGACAACCGCGTCGTTGGGACCGACAGTGGTTCTGGCAAGTTCATGAGCCAACCATGTTGTTGAAGAACTATCAGGGAGAGTGCCACATTTTGCACCAACTGATTTCTTGATCTCGCCGTTATCAGGAGACCGTCCCAGTACGGGATAATTGTGACTCCTTACTAGCGAAGGAGAACCATCATTACCGTCATCACCCTGGTGAAATTGGTAATGACAATCCTGAATTGTAAACTTCAGGTAAGCCTAATGCGGAGGAAAACCCGTAATTAGACCTCCTTTATCCTTTTTCCAGATTGGAGATCACTGCCCTGAGAGATTCCATCTTGGATTTAAATTTCTTTAAGTAGAATGAGGGATTTCAGATTTAGGATTGGTTTGACCAATCCGTCTTGTTTCGGGAGCACGAAGAGGCTTGAACAACAGCCTTCTCCCTATTGTGACAGGGGAAACCAGGACAATGACCTGATCCTGACACAACCCTTGTATTGCGTCGCACACTACCTCCCTGTCCGGAGGAGAATCGGTAAGGCCGATTTGAATAATCGGTGAGGGGAAACGTCTGGAAAACTCCAGTATGTACCCTTGGGACACTATTCTTAAAACCCACGGGTCCAAGTCCGTTCCAGGACTGACTGAAGAGTTTTAGACATGTCCCCACCTGTGTGGGCTCCCGCAAGAGAGTCCCAGCGTCATGCGGTGGATGTGGCAGAAACAGAGGATGATTTCTGCTCCTGTGATCTTGAAGAGGCTGCTGACCTCTTCCCGTTTCTCCTATCTCCACCTGGCCCGAAATGACTGCATCCGACAATGATGCGTCATCATCCGTTGTGAGGGAACATAGGGCAAGAAGGTAGACTTACCAGCAGCATCTGCCAAGATCGAATTAACTAGGCCATCACCAAACCAGGCTTCACCTTCATAGGGAAGAGACTCCATTTTTTCTCTGAGTCAGCATCAGCATTACATTGGTGAATCCACAACGCCCTCCTAGCCGAGACCGCCATGGAATTGGCCCGCGAACCCAAGTGTCTTATATCCCTTGCAGTTGCACGAAAGTATGCTGCAGTGTCCTTGATATGGCCCAACGTAAGGAGTATCCCATCTCTCCCCAGGGTATCTATATCGGATGACAAGGTAACCGACCATTTTTGAATACTACTACTCCCCCATGCGTATGTAATGGCAGGTCTAACTAACATACGTGTGGACACACAACTAGAATATAACGTAGTTTCTTGCATACGATACGTTGGCTTTGTAACAGGGCCCCGTGCAGAACAGGGGGTGACTCACATTTTATTCTATCCGCGACGGGAAAAGGATAAACAATCTGAATCATTTTGAGGATTTGAAATCATCTTGTCAGGGCTGACCCCGACTTTCTCAAACAGAGCGCTCAGCACATGAGAAGGAGGAACGTTACCTCAGCTTTCATTATAATTGATATATATATATATATATATATATATATATATACACACACACACACATACATACAAACCCTCATATATAGACCCTTTTGTCAGGAACAGCAGGGTCCTTAGTGACGTTAATACATTCTTCATGTACTGAATGCTATATATTTTTTTTTTTGTTATCTAATCAGGAAACATTACGATCGACAGAGGAAACAGTATCCGTGTCGATATCAGGGAGTAGCAACTGTGCAAAATAACCTTTTTTACGATCCCGAGGGAAATATAGCTATGAACATGACATCCTCCATATATATTTTTACGTCTGTGTCTGGGACACAGATTTATGCAACCTTACTAATTTATATATATATATATATATATATATATATATATATATATATATATATATATATATATATATATATATATATATATATATATATATATATATATTATATAGCCCTTATATGCAAATTTTTACCCAGTCAGATATTGGTTGTGCCGCCAGGGCCACCCACACATGTCTGTGTCCCCGCATACAGTTTTTTTTCTTGGGAAAAACATTAATCTACCGACATGTTGACACACATGTACCAAGTACCATCAGGAGTCGGCGTTGCCGGCTTTGTGGGAAGAGCACTCAGCCTCAGACCTGCCGACACACGTGTACCAAACACCCACCGACATTACACTGGGCAATAGGGGACATACCCACAGTAAAGTCTGTCAGGGAGACACAGAGGGAGTTTGCCAGCTCACAACCCAGTGCTCAATCCCGGTTCTGAAAACCTTATATAATGCCTCAGACCTGTAGCGCTTTTATAATTAACTTATATTGCACCAAACCAACTGTGCCCCCCCCCCCCCCCCCGTTTTTCACCCTGTTATATATACAGTAGTGTGAGGAAGGACCAGCTTCTCCACAGCTCTGAGGAGAGAAAATGGCACTGATGTGAGCTGAGGGCGCGCTTCAGCACCTCTATTTTTTTAATTATCTATACTGGCGGGGTCTGGAATTAAAACTCCCTGCCAGTCTGATATGAGGTCTATATGCAGGCCAGGGCGCCGCCGCCCCCCCCCCCCCCCCCCTGTGCCCTGCACCCTGTAGTGCCGCTGTGTGTGGGAGCATGGCGCGCAGCTTGCGATCGCTGTGCGGTACCTCAAACCCGTCACTGAACTCTTCTGATCTTCATCTACTCACCTGTCTTCTGACTTCTGGCTCTGCAAGGGGGGTGACGGCGGGCTCTGGGAATGAACCCCTAGGCGTACCTAGTGTTCCAAACCCTCAGGAGCTAATGGTGTCCTGTAGCCAAAGAAGCAGAGCCTTTAAACTCACAGAAGTAGGTCTGACTTCTCTCCCCTAAGTCCCACGAAGCAGGGAGACTGTTGCCAGCAGTTCTCTCTGAAAATAAAAAACCTAACATAAGTCTTTTCCGAGAAACTCAGTAGAGCTCCTCAGTGTGCATCTAGTCTGCCTGGGCACAGATTCTAAACTGGAGTCTGGAGGAGGGGCATAGAGGGAGGAGCCAGGTCACACCATTTGAAAGTCTTAAAGTGCCCATGTCTCCTGCGGATCCCGTCTATACCCCATGGTTCTTGATGTGACCCCAGCATCCTCTAGGACATATGAGAAATATACGTTATGGTAATAACTTACCGTTGATAACTGTATTTCTCCTAAATCCACAGGTTCCACAGGATAACAATGGGATATGATGAAGCGACAGCGGATTGGCACTAAACGATCACAAGCTTTCAGTCCTCCCAGGATGCAACGGGCCCGTCCATATATCCCCGCCCACTGGCTCAGGCAAATCAGTTGGATTCCAAAGCATTTAGGCAGGAGCATCATGTAGAGCCCTAATCAGGCGAGAAGAACACACATGCACACCCTTCCGTACAAGAAGGAATAGGTTTAGCGAGTAGAAAGATCCTCAAATCAGGTGCGTCAGGGTGGGATCCCTGTGGAACCTGTGGACTTATGAGAACAATGGGATTTCCCAAAGCAATTTAGTGGTGGGAACGCTCCTGATTAGACAGGAGAACCTTTCGCCCGAATTCAGAAACATGAGGCAAAATTTTCCAAGGAATAATGTCTAATGAATGTGTTAATGGAAGACCATGTGGCTGCCTTACATATCTGTTCTGCTGAAGCACCATTTTCTGCTGCCCATGAAGGACCTACTTTACGAGTAGAGTGAGCAGAGACATTATCCGGAACAGGGAGATCAGCTTGAGAATATGCTTCTGAAATCGTCATTCGAAGCCAACCTGCCAGCGTCTGTTTAGTAGCAGGCCATCCTCTCTTGTGAAATCCGTAGAGAATGAAGAGAATCTGTCTTTCTGATGGCACTGGTACGATCCACGTAGATCCTTAATGCCCGGACTACATCCAGCGACGCATCTCCCGCAGAAAGTCCCGATACCTGAAAAGTCTGGACTACAATTTCTTCATTAAGGAGGAATTTAGACACCACCTTCGGGAGATACCCAGATCTAGTTCTTAGAACTGCTTTATCTGGATAAAAAGTCAGAAAAGGAGAATGACAAGACAGCGCTCCTAAATCTGACACTCTTCTAGCTGATGCCATAGTCAGTAGAAAGAGAACTTCAGCTGTCAACCATTTAAGATCCACTTTATTAAGTGCTTCAAATGGAGCAACTTGAAGGGCTTTCAGGACTAAATTTAAGTCCCAAGGCAACAAAGGGAGGTTGAATGCGCAGCATTCCCTGGAAGAAAGTACGCACATCCTGTAAATTGGCAATTTTCTTTTGGAACCATACAGTCAATGCTGATACATGTACTCTCAAGAAAGCCACCTTCAAACCTTTATCCATTCCTGCCTGAAGGAAATCTAAGACTCTAGAAATTTGGAAAGATTTCGGGTCCATATTTCTTTCACTGCACCATGAATATAGGCCTACCATATTTGGTGATAAATGCGAGCCGAGGAGGGTTTCCTTGCTCTGAGCATTGTTTGAACTACCTGTTGTGAGAATCCTCTTGACTTCAAGATAGAGGTTTCAAGAGCCACGCCGTCAACTATAGTCGATCCAGATGCCTGTGGTAACAAGGACCCTGCATTAGTAGATCTGGACGTTTAGGGAGCAGAAGTGGAGCATCCATCGACATTTTCTGCAGATCTGTGTACCAATGCCTTCTGGGCCAAGCCGGAGCTATTACAATCACGGCACCCTTTGCTTCTTTTATCTTCCTCACCACCCTGGATAGCAGGATGATCGGAGGAAACAGATACGCTAGATGAAAATCCCATTTCACCGACAGGGCGTCCACATAGATCGCTCCGGGATCCTTTGTTCTTGACCCGTACACGGGTACTTTGTTGTTCAGACGGGACGCCATGAGATCTCGCTCTAGCAAACCCCACTTGTATACTAGAGTCTGAAAGACTTCCGGATGTAGAGCCCATTCGCTTGCTTGAATGGTGTGTCGACTGAGAAAGTCTGCTTCCCAGTTTAGGACTCCCAGAATGAATACTGCGGACAATGCTGGAAGATGGAGTTCTGCCCATTTTAGTATGTGCCTTGCCTCCTTCATTGCTGTTTTGACTGTGTGTTCCTCCCTGATGGTTGAGGTAAGCTACCGCTGTTACATTGTCCGAGCGGATCTGGACTGGTCTTCCTTGAAGAGTGTCCTTTGCCTGAATCAGTGCCATGTATATGGCCCAAAGTTCTAACAGATTTATTGGCAGGCAACTTTCTTCTGTGGTCCATTGTCCCTGGAACCATAATCTTCCGGACACCGCTCCCCAGCCCTGTTGTCAGGATCTCCCAATCTGATATCCAAAAGGGTCTCCCCTTGTCTAGATGGGATGTCTGTAGCCACCAGGCTAATGACGGTCTTACCTTGTGTTTCTTTATTGTCGGATGTATTCCATTCCATCTGGCCAGAATCAGACGCTGCAGAGGTCTTGAGTGGAATTGTGCATACTCCACCATGTCAAATGTTGACACCATCAAACCCATCAGTCGCATCGCTGCGTGGATTGAGATTGTTTGACTGTGTAACAACTCCTGAGTCCTTGACTTTACCTTGGCTATCTTCTGCCAAGGTAAAAATATTTTCTGCAGACTTGAATCCAGTACAACCCCCAAGTGAGTCATCCGTTGTGACGGAACTAAAGACGATTTTGCCCAATTTATGAGCCATCCGTGCCTCTGCAGACATGTTATTGTCTATTGGAGATGGTCCAAGAGCAATTCCTGTGCTAGAATTAACAGGTCGTCGAGGTACGGAAAAATTCTTATCCCCTGCTTGCGAAGATAAGCTGCCATAACCACCATGATCTTGGTAAACACTCTGGGTGCCATGGCTAACCCAAAAGGTAATGCCTGGAACTTAAGATGCTGCTGGAGGGTAGCGAACCTGAGAAAGCACTGATGGGACAGTGCTATAGGAACATGTAGGGAAGCATCCTGAATATCCAGGGATACCATATAATCCCCTGGTTCCATGGTCAAAACTATGGAGCGTAACGTCTCCATATGAAACCAAGGTACCCAAATGTATTTGTTCAGCATTTTGAGATTGAGAGTTGGCAGGAATGACCTATTTGGCTTCTGAACCAAAAACTGGTTGGAGTAAAACCCCTGTCCCCGCTGTGCAGGGGGTACTGGAATGATTACTCCTGACTGAAGCAAATTCTGAACTGCTTCTTGCAAAGCCCTGGCCTTCGTCTCTACCCGAGATGGGCTGGTGCAGAAGAACCTTGTAGGAGGATGCTTCTTGAACGGAAAAACATAACCCAGAGATACCACTTCTTGCACCCAGGCATCTGTTGTAGACTGCTGCCATATCTGTGCAAACTGAAGAAGTCGGCCCCCCACCATAGGGTCCCCCAGGAAGAGGCACGCACCATCAAACTGATGGCTTATTCTCTGGTTTTGAGGCTGGCATTCCCCATTGCTTTTTCACCTTACCAAATTTATTATACTGGGGCTGCTTACCATCACTTTTTCCTTTTGCTTTACCGTGTGACCCAAAGGGCCGAAAAGCGGGACCCTTACGTTTGGGGTTATATGTAAAAGGAAAATTTACCTTGTGCAGTGTTTCTCAGTGCTCTCTACCTGGTGCAAGTTTTCTCAGTGCTCTCTACCTGGTGCAGTGTGTCTCAGTGCTCTCTACCTGGTGCAGTGTGTATAACGTGTCCTGCCTGGCGCAAAGTGTAGAATGTGCTCTATCTGGCGCAATATGTATAACATGCTCTACCTGTCTCAGTGTGTATAGGAGGTTCTACCTGGTGCAGTGTGTATTAGATGCACTACTGTGTGGTGTAATGTGAATTGCCACTATTATGTGGCCATGCCCCTTCCCCACGAAAATTCCCCATGCCGGTCCTCACCACCTGGTACTATGGAGCCTTATTAAAGATGGATAATATGATGTGCTCCCTTAGATCTGGTGGATATAGTGGGGTACCTGCACGGCCACAGTGTCCACACCAGCGGCGCTGTCTGTCTCTGGAGACAGCAACGCGATTTAATGGCGGGTCCCACTCAGTGGACCCTCTTACCTCCTCCCTGAGTAGCAGCCACGATCTGCGGTGGTGTGCCTAGGAACTGGAGCGCCTCCACCGCAAGAACCCGGGAACAGAACCAGCGGGAGTATGCGACGCCGCTGGGGAGGTGATGGAGCCGCAGCACAGTATGTGACACCGACATATTAAGTGCTGAAGCCCTTGAAGCCTTCTAAAAAGCTTTTCAGGGCTGCTCCCTGTTAAGTAACCTGCTTATGCAGGCACCAACTCTAAAACTGAGATCACAGTGCCTGGAGGCGGGGTTATATAGAGGAGGCCCCGCAATGAATCCTGGGACAGTCTAAAGCTTTAGCCTGTTGGTGCCTCTGGATCAAAATCCATCTCTACACCCCAATGTTTTCCCTGTGCCTTCCTCATTGCTTTGTTACATAGCTTACCAGCCTATAAGTCAACTGGTAAAGTGACACCTAGATCCCATTTCCTCCTTAGTAGTTTCCATTATAGTGCCATTAATACTATTTTTCACCTTTGGGTTTTTGAGACCCAAGTGCATGATTTTGCATTTTTTTTATAATAATAATACATAATTATTATTACATTACAAAATATAAAGAAACCTGCTAATACATAATAAGCTTACCAATGAAGTAATCAACTCTGTGTCCCATCATGTTAGTTGATTTCGATGGACAATTGAAACGTAGGTACTTCGCAATTGCCTTTTCATCTTTGGTTGGCTCACCTACCTCCTGTGGGAGAACACAAAGACTCTAAGCATGTACATTTAGTTTTAAAGTCATACATTTCACCTTCAAATTGGCCTCAATTACCTGTATTAGCACATAGGAATGAGTGCTATGGTTAACATTGAAGAGGAGAAACCCATACAAGAAATATTTTATGAAGTCCAAGTAAAGAAACCAAAACTTACTTCTGGCTAACTGTAATACAACAAATAAAAAGCAATACTTTTACTAAAGTAAGCCTCAAATGGTGATTTCCATTATTAGAGCAACACAACACTCCTCACTTAACATTTAAAATTAGAATGGACAAGAAAAAATAAGATTTTACTTACCGATAAATCTATTTCTCGTAGTCCGTAGTGGATGCTGGGGACTCCGTCAGGACCATGGGGATTAGCGGCTCCGCAGGAGACAGGGCACAAAAGTAAAAGCTTTAGGATCAGGTGGTGTGCACTGGCTCCTCCCCCTATGACCCTCCTCCAAGCCTCAGTTAGGATACTGTGCCCGGACGAGCGTACACAATAAGGAAGGATTTTGAATCCCGGGTAAGACTCATACCAGCCACACCAATCACACTGTACAACCTGTGATCTGAACCCAGTTAACAGCATGATAACAGCGGAGCCTCTGAAAGATGGCTCACAACAATAATAACCCGATTTTTGTAACAATAACTATGTACAAGTATTGCAGACAATCCGCACTTGGGATGGGCGCCCAGCATCCACTACGGACTACGAGAAATAGATTTATCGGTAAGTAAAATCTTATTTTCTCTGACGTCCTAGTGGATGCTGGGGACTCCGTCAGGACCATGGGGATTATACCAAAGCTCCCAAACGGGCGGGAGAGTGCGGATGACTCTGCAGCACCGAATGAGAGAACTCCAGGTCCTCTTTAGCCAGGGTATCAAATTTGTAGAATTTTACAAACGTGTTCTCCCCCGACCACGTAGCTGCTCGGCAGAGTTGTAATGCCGAGACCCCTCGGGCAGCCGCCCAGGATGAGCCCACCTTCCTTGTGGAATGGGCCTTGACAGATTTAGGCTGTGGCAGGCCTGCCACAGAATGTGCAAGTTGAAATGTGCTACAAATCCAACGAGCAATCGTCTGCTTAGAAGCAAGAGCACCCAGTTTGTTGGGTGCATACAGGATAACAGCGAGTCAGTTTTCCTGACTCCAGCCGTCCTGGAAACCTATATTTTCAGGGCCCTGACAACATCTAGCAACTTGGAGTCCTCCAAGTCCCTAGTAGCCGCAGGTACCACAATAAGCTGGTTCAGGTGAAACGCTGACACCACCTTAGGAAGAAACTGGGGACGAGTCCGCAGCTCTGCCCTGTCCGAATGGACAATCAGATATGGCTTTTGTGAGACAAAGCCGCCAATTCTGACACTCGCCTGGCCGAGGCCAGGGCCAACAGCATGGTCACTTTTAATGTGAGATATTTCAAATCCACAGATTTGAGCGGTTTAAAATGTGATTTGAGGAATCCCAGAACTACGTTGAGATCCCACAGTGCCACTGGAGGCACAAAAAGGGGGTTGTATATGCAATACTCCCTTGACAAACTTCTGGACTTCAGGAACTGAAGCCAATTCTTTCTGGAAGAAAATTGACAGGGCCGAAATTTGAACCTTAATGGACCCCAATTTGAGGCCCATAGACACTCCTGTTTGCAGGAAATGCAGGAATCGACCGAGTTGAAATTTCTTCGTGGGGCCTTCCTGGCCTCACACCACGCAACATATTTTCGCCACATGTGGTGATAATGTTTTGCGGTCACCTCCTTCCTGGCTTTGACCAGGGTAGGAATGACCTCTTCCAGAATGCCTTTTTCCCTTAGGATCTGGCGTTCCACCGCCATGCCGTCAAACGCAGCCGCGGTAAGTCTTGGAACAGACCTGGTACTTGCTGAAGCAAGTCCCTTCTTAGCGGCAGAGGCCATGAGTCCTCTGTGAGCATTTCTGGAAGTTCCGGGTGCCACGTCCTTCTTGGCCAATCCGGAGCCACGAGTATAGTAGTGTTCACTCTAGGAATTTTTTAGGGCAGGGTGCTGATCACGGGTAGGGCACATTTTTCATTCGGGAGGGCACATTTTTCGTTCGGGAGGGCACATTTTTCAATTAGAAGGGCAAAATTAGGTACATACTATAATGCTTGGTCCTCCCATTCCCACATGATAAAGAATGGGCAGTGCGCGCCAAAGGCGAAAATTTAGGGGCGTTGTTTTTCGTGGGGTTAGGGGCATGGCCACATAATAGTGGCAATTCACATTACACCACACAATAGTGCAGCTAATACACACTGCACCAGGTAGAACCTCCTATACACACTGCGACAGGTAGAGCACGTTATACATATTGCGCCAGGCAGAGCACATTCTACACTTTGCGCCAGGCAGAGCACGTTATACACATTGCGCCAGGTAGAGAGCACTGAGACACACTGCACCAGGTAGAGAGCACTGAGACACACTGCACCAGGTAGAGAGCACTGAGACACACTGCACCAGGTAGAGAGCACTGAGACACACTGCACCAGGTAGAGAGCACCGAGAAACATTGCACCAGGTAGAGAGCACTGAGAAACATTGCACCAGGTAGAGAGCACCGAGAAACATTGCACCAGGTAGAGAGCACTGAGAAACATTGCACCAGGTAGAGAGCACCGAGAAACATTGCACCAGGTAGAGAGCACCGAGAAACATTGCACCAGGTAGAGAGCACCGAGAAACATTGCACCAGGTAGAGAGCACCGAGAAACATTGCACCAGGTAGAGAGCACTGAGAAACATTGCACCAGGTAGACAGCACCGAGAAACATTGCACCAGGTAGAGAGCACCGAGAAACATTGCACCAGGTAGAGAGCACCGAGAAACATTGCACCAGGTAGAGAGCACCGAGAAACATTGCACCAGGTAGAGAGCACCGAGAAACATTGCACCAGGTAGAGAGCACCGAGAAACATTGCACCAGGTAGAGAGCACCGAGAAACATTGCACCAGGTAGAGAGCACCGAGAAACATTGCACCAGGTAGAGAGCACCGAGAAACATTGCACCAGGTAGAGAGCACCGAGAAACATTGCACCAGGTAGAAAGCACTGAGACACATTGGAGGAGGAGGGGGGGGGGGTAGATGGTTCCGCACACACATAAGACAAGGGGTAGTGGGGCCACACACACAGGGGGTTGGGGGGGGCAGGAGGGCACAAGGTGTCACACACACGGGGGGGGCGCACAAACCAGGGTGAGGGGGGTAAAGTGTGCCACACACAAAGGCTGGGGGTAAATGGGGTCACATGCAGGGGGTGGGGGCAGGATATGGCAATGCATTAAAATACATGTTCATTACTTTGTGTGTATCTACTTACTCACACTCTGGCAGCTGAGGGTCACACTCCGGTAGATGGGTACGCTGGCCAGTGGCACTGGCTGGTGGGAGATGGGGGCTGCCCGCGGGTGTCTGGCCATGCACACAGAGAGGAGGGAGGGCTGGGTTTGCCTCGGCGGGAGAGGCAAACCCAGCCCTCCTGTCTCTCGCAGAGGAGGGGAGATGCGGCGGCTGACAACTAAGGACGGACGAGGTGGGCGGGCGGGACGGACGAGGTGGGCGGGACAGATGGGGCGGTACAGACGGGGCGGGCCGCGGAGGTCTCTGTCTCTCATGCAGGGAGACAGTGTGACTGTGATTAAGCACACTGGATTACTGCAGTAATGTGTCCGGTGGCTTGGCGGGGTCCGGCGGGCAGCAAAGTGCGGGGCGGGAGGGCGCACACAAATGGGCAGGGCGGCATTCAGGTGTCTAAAAAAGGGGCAGGGCGCAGCGCCCTGTGAAAGACACCTAGAGTGAACACTAGTATAGTTCTTACTCCTCTACGTCTTATAATTCTCAGTACCTTGGTTATGAGAAGCAGAGGAGGGACCACATACACCGACTGGTACACCCACGGTGTTACCAGAACGTCCACAGATATTGCTTGAGGGTCTCTTGACCTGGCGCAATACCTGTCCAGTTTTTTGTTCAGGCGGGACGCCATCATGTCCACCTTTGGTCTTTCCCAACGGTTCACAATCATGTGGAATACTTCCCGATGAAGTCCCCACTCTCCCGGGTGGAGGTCGTGCCTGCTGAGGAAGTCTGCTTCCCAGTTGTCCACTCCCGGAATGAACACTGCTGACAGTGCTATCACATGATTTTTCGCCCAGCGAAGAATCCTTGCAGTTTCTGCCATTGCCCTCCTGCTTCTTGTGCCGCCCTGTCTGTTTACGTGGGCGACTGCCGTGATGTTGTCCCACTGGATCAATACCGGCTGACCTTGAAGCAGAGGTCTTGCTAAGCTTAGAACATTGTAAATTGCCCTTAGCTCCAGTATATTTATGTGGAGAGAAGTCTCCAGACTTGATCACACTCCCTGGAAATTTTTTCCCTGTGTGACTGCTCCCCAGCCTCTCAGGCTGGCATCCGTGGTCACCAGGACCCAGTCCTGAATGCCGAATCTGCGGCCCTTTAGTAGATGAGCACTCTGCAGCCACCGCAGAAGAAACACCCTTGTCCTTGGAGACAGGGTTATCCGCTGATGCATCTGAAGATGCGATCCGGACCATTTTTCCAGCAGATCCCACTGAAAAGTTCTTGCGTGAAATCTACCGAATGGAATCGCTTCGTAAGAAGCCACCATTTTTCCCAGGACCCTTGTGCAATGATGCACTGACACTTTTCCTGGTTTTAGGAGGTTCCTGACTAGCTCGGATAACTCCCTGGCTTTCTTCTCCGGGAGAAACACCTTTTTCTGGACTGTGTCCAGAATCATCCCTGGGAACAGCAGACGTGTCGTCGGAAACAGCTGCGGTTTTGGAATATTTAGAATCCACCCGTGCTGTCGTAGAACTACTTGAGATAGTGCTACTCCGACCTCCAACTGTTCTCTGGACCTTGCCCCTATCAGGAGATCGTCCATTTTCTTTGAAGAAGAATCATCATTTCGGCCATTACCTTGGTAAGGACCCGGGGTGCCGTGGACAATCCAACCGGCAGCGTCTGAAACTGATAGTGACAGTTCTGTACCACGAACCTGAGGTACCCTTGGTGAGAAGGGCAAATTGGGACATGGAGGTAAGTATCCCTGATGTCCCGGGACACCATATAGTCCCCTTCTTCCTGGTTCGCTATCACTGCTCTGAGTGACTCCATCTTGATTTGAACCTTTGTATGTAAGTGTTCAACTATTTCAGATTTAGAATAGGTCTCACCGAGCCGTCGGGCTTCAGTACCACAATATATTGTGGAATAATACCCCTTTCCTTGTTGTAGGAGGGGTACTTTGATTATCACCTGCTGGGAATACAGCTTGTGAATTGTTTCCACTACTGCCTCCCTGTCGGAGGGAGACGTTGGTAAAGCTGACTTCAGGAACCTGCGAGGGGGAGACGTCTCGAATTTCCAATCTGTACCCCTGGGATACTACTTGTAGGATCCAGGGGTCCACTTGCGAGTGAGCCCACTGCGTGCTGAAACTCTTGAGACGACCCCCCCCACCGCACCCGAGTCCGCTTGTAAGGCCCCAGCGTCATGCTGAGGACTTGGCAGAAGCGGTGGAGGGCTTCTGTTTCTGGGAATGGGCTGCCTGCTGCAGTCTTCTTCCCTTTCCTCTATCCCATGGCAGATATGACTGGCCTTTTGCCCGCTTGCCCTTATGGGGACGAAAGGACTGAGGCTGAAAAGACGTTGTCTTTTTCTCCTTTATACGGCAATACTTCCATGTGCCGTTTGGAATCTGCATCACCTGACCACTGTCGTGTCCATAAACAACTTCTGGCAGATATGGACATCGCACTTACTCTTGATGCCAGAGTGCAAATATCCCTCTGTGCATCTCGCATATATAGAAATGCATCCTTTAAATGCTCTATAGTCAATAAAATACTGTCCCTGTCAAGGGTATCAATATTTTCAGTCAGGGAATCCGACCAAGCCACCCCAGCGCTGCACATCCAGGCTGAGGCGATCGCTGGTCGCAGTATAACACCAGTATGTGTGTATATACTTTTTAGGATATTTTCCAGCCTCCTATCAGCTGGCTCCTTGAGGGCGGCCCTACCTGGAGACGGTACCGCCACTTGTTTTGATAAGCGTGTGAGCGCCTTATCCACCCTAAGGGGTGTTTCCCAACGCGCCCTAACTTCTGGCGGGAAAGGGTATACCGCCAATAATTTTCTATCGGGGGAAACCCACGCATCATCACACACTTCATTTAATTTATCTGATTCAGGAAAAACTACAGGTAGTTTTTTCACACTCCACATAATACAAGTACCACAAAAAAGGGTATTATCAGAAATATGTAACACCTCCTTCATTGCCCTTAACAAGTAACGTGTGGCCCTAAAGGAAAATACGTTTGTTTCTTCACCGTCGACACTGGAGTCAGTGTCCGTGTCTGTGTCGACCGACTGAGGTAAAAGGACGTTTTAACGCCCCTGACGGTGTTTGAGACGCCTGGACAGGTACTAATTGGTTTGCCGGCCGTCTCATGTCGTCAACCGACCTTGCAGCGTGTTGACATTATCACGTAATTCCTTAAATAAGCCATCCATTCCGGTGTCGACTCCCTAGAGAGTGACATCACCATTACAGGCAATTGCTCCGCCTCCTCACCAACATCGTCCTCATACATGTCGACACACACGTACCGACACACAGCACACACACAGGGAATGCTCTGATAGAGGACAGGACCCCACTAGCCCTTTGGGGAGACAGAGGGAGAGTTTGCCAGCACACACCAAAAACGCTATAATTATACAGGGACAACCTTTATATAAGTGTTTTTCCCTTATAGCATTTTAATATATATAGTCATATCGCCAAATAAGTGCCCCCCCTCTCTGTTTTAACCCTGTTTCTGTAGTGCAGTGCAGGGGAGAGCCTGGGAGCCTTCCCACCAGCATTTCTGTGAGGGAAAATGGCGCTGTGTGCTGAGGAGAATAGGCCCCGCCCCCTTTTCGACGGGCTTCTTCTCCCGTTTTTCTGAGACCTGGCAGGGGTTAAATACATCCATATAGCCCCCAGGGGCTATATGTGATGTATTTTTAGCCAGAATAAGGTACTATCATTGCTGCCCAGGGCGCCCCCCCCCAGCGCCCTGCACCCTCAGTGACCGCTGCTATGAAGTGTGCTGACAACAATGGCGCACAGCTGCAGTGCTGTGCGCTACCTTATGAAGACTGAAAAGTCTTCTGCCGCCGGTTTCTGGACCTCTTCACTTTTCGGCATCTGCAAGGGGGTCGGCGGCGCGGCTCCGGGACGAACCCCAGGGTGAGACCTGTGTTCCGACTCCCTCTGGAGCTAATGGTGTCCAGTAGCCTAAGAAGCCAATCCATCCTGCACGCAGGTGAGTTCACTTCTCTCCCCTAAGTCCCTCGATGCAGTGAGCCTGTTGCCAGCAGGACTCACTGAAAATAAAAAACCTAACAAAACTTTTACTCTAAGCAGCTCTTTAGGAGAGCCACCTAGATTGCACCCTTCTCGGCCGGGCACAAAAATCTAACTGAGGCTTGGAGGAGGGTCATAGGGGGAGGAGCCAGTGCACACCACCTGATCCTAAAGCTTTTACTTTTGTGCCCTGTCTCCTGCGGAGCCGCTAATCCCCATGGTCCTGACGGAGTCCCCAGCATCCACTAGGACGTCAGAGAAAATCAGGGTCTCGCTATTGACAAAACTTTCTTTCCAGGATTTCTTTTCGTTTTACTTTTGTAGTGATGTATAAACCAGACTGTCTTGGTTTACCATAAGCCTTAAGATGTGGTTTTAACTGCCCCCCACCCCCTTTTATTTTAATAGGTTCTTGTTTTTCAAACGTTGATTAGTCGAACTGTTTTCAACAGACTAAATATAATGAAATGTTGATTAAAAATACACTGTTCGCTAATAGATGGATGCATACACTGTACACTCAATGTAAATGGTGCCATAGAAATCAATTTGTATTATTTTATTATGCATCCAAAGAACTCTAACAACGCATAAATGCAAAATCACCCTTAGGCTGGAGAAGCCATTACTGATGCCAGAGATCGCGTTAATGTCTCAGAAAACAGTTAGCCAAGCTACATACCAGCACTTGACTAATAGGCCCTACACACATGCCGATTTTCTGAAAGATATGAACGATCTCGTTCATAAATGAACGAGAACTCGTTCATATCTTTCAGTGTGGAGACTCCAGCGATGAACGATGCGCGGCCCCGCGCTCGTTCATCGCTGGTCTCCCGTCGGCTGTGCATGCAGGCCAATATGGACGATATTTGCCTGCACTTCAATGCAGCCGCGTGACGGGGGGAGTGAAGAAACTTCACTCTCCCCGTCACTGCCCCCCCCCGCCGCCGGGTCGCTCGTCGGCCGTATCCGCCGTCGGGCAGCTCGACGGCGGGTCGGCCAGTGAGTAGGGCCCTTGAGATCTACAGTAGGCAGACAAGGACAATATATGCAAACAAACACTCAGCAAAGTAAGCAATGAGTTGTCCAAAATAAGATTATTAATAAAAACAAAACGCCATGTATACTATAGGAAGGAGCATTTATAAAACACTGTGAGGAGATCAGGATAGGAGTGCCCTCTCCTTGGGTATATGGACACCTCAAAACAAATAGCAGCCAGAAAAACAGCACACCAGTCCAGTGTTTTCGTGCAATCTAGCCGTGGCTAGTTTTATTGTGCAGTACAAAAACAAAACCTAAAAATACATCCTAGCCTGTCTGGGTACTAACTAAACATCACAGATTCCCTCTCTAAAAGTGGCAGGACCTAATGCCCCTACCATAAACATATGCACAGTACTCGGTCAGTAAATCACAGGCCTGCTGCCTGTTTCTCCAGGTAGTGAGACCGTGAGCAAAGCCCTGACCCAGCTAATATCGGCCTCTTACAGGTGCAGGCACTAATTAGCCGGCTCTCAGGCTGAAGGACTGAAACCCCAAATTGGCTTTGTAGGTGGTGGAGCCCTGCTTTCTCTCACACACTCATACCCCCAGTACCCCTTATCCGGCTTGTCATAAAAGCCTCATCTCTAATCAAGCAGAACAGACAATTCCTGGGGGTTTAAATCACATAGGTCAAAAACCTGGGACAAACATATCTCTTGTGTATCACTTTACCAGTGCTTTTATCACGAACATGCACATAAATACACACAAAAACAGAGTAACCGAAAGTTAAAGGGCGACAAAGACCAGAATTTATAAACCCTGCATGGCTGCAAGTGCTATTTCTTTTTTTTTTCAAATGACACACTGTTGTCCATCCGTAAGGTGCTCCTCTTCTTCCAGTCAGAATCAGGAATGGAGCTGTGCTGAGTGGCATCATTATGAAATAATTATTTTGCAATACACAATTATAAAGGCTCTAAAGGTGTACTGCAAGACAATGACATAATAAATCTCTTCTCGTACAAAAGTACTACTGCGTGTGGGTTGAACATGTTATGTCGAAATTGCCCATATTGAAATGCCCAAATGAAATGTCAATATGTTAGAATATCGACATATAACCGTGGTGGCCCAGCAATGACTTGCCAGCTCCCAATGGCTGCATCGGTGTCTTCTATATCCTGGCTGTCATGTGTCTGCGACTTCTGGGTCAGACCTCCGATCCTCTGGTATTTCTCCCCTATCCCTAACACTTCCTCTGGTGCTTAAACCTAACCCCAACCACTCCCTGCAGCCTATCCCTAACCCTCCCACCCACAACTTAACCCTAGTGTCAATATTTCATCTGTCGACATTGCAGGAAAGTCAACACGTGTATGTTGACGTTTTAACATTGTCAACATTGTGTCATCATTGTGGTGCCCACGTTATTACTGTCGACCTTAAAACTACATCTCGTGTCTTAAGGTGGGTACACACGGAGAGATCCGTGCTTAATTTCTAAGCAATCGAGTCAAATTGCTTAGAAATTAAGCACAGATCTCTCGGTGTGTATGCCCCATAACGATAGCAATGTGTGGCCCAGCGTGTCACTATCACAGGTTCTAGATTGGCCTGCAAGTGGGCCACCTAATTAGATCGTTCACTTCACCGATGGGTGAAGGGAGCATCGTCGCACCCCCCTCCCACCCACACACACACACACACTCGCTCAGCGCAAACATCTCTGCCCGTGTGTACCCCCTCTTTACTATAGACAAGCACAAAGCATCAGTGGTCAAACAAACATGAAACAAAATGATTAAAAATGGTGTTTTCAAAATTTTTTACTGAGATTCTAATTTATAGCTTGAACTGTAAGGTTTTGTTTTTTATTTCAATTAGAATTTGACCTTGTTCAACTTCACATTCTGGTATTAAAAAATAAAATAAAATAAAAGGAAAACAAAAAAGGAAAATTATAAGGGAAATTACTCCGTTACAGCACCTGGTGTTTAATCTATGAAGTACACAAGTGTGATTGACATATCAGAGACCATGCTGCACAGGAAAGATTATGGCATATTTACTTCTTTCCTCTGTAGCAATGAAGCGCCATTCAAAGCAGAGTTATGTTTTTACTGCTCTATAATCCAAAAAAATTATCCAATCAACCAGAAACAACTGGTTTGTGTACTAAACCAGGAATTACTGGACCACTAACAGAGGAATGGTCTACCATTAAAGTTTTATTAGTTCTTTGTATTTACCTCCGCTGTGCTCCCTTAAAAAGTTGGAGTACTACAAAGCTCAGTGCTAGGTCCTCTGCTCTTCTGTATCTAAACCACTTCACTTGGAAAACCAATAGCAAACGACTTCAGCATCATTGCTATGCAGAGGATATCCACGTTTACTTATCCTCACACTCTGTGTAAGTTCATGTGTTACCGACCGCCTTTCTGCTATATTATCTTGCTGTCCTCCCACCACCTCAAGCTCAATATTTAATAAAAAACGAGCTAATAATACTCCCACCACTCAAAGAAATTACCGCTTACATCTCTACAATAGACCCTACCCCTCAAGCCTATTGCCTTTGTACATGTGCTTATCTACTTTTTCAATTTCCTTTCTGGAAGAAGCCCGGAGAGGAGATGATGCTGCCCACTACAGGGCGCAGGCCGGGCTCTCACATCATTAGAACAGGTCCACGGGGAGGGTTATTTAGCGAGACTCCATGTGATTATTTCCCAATCCCGCCCTCTTCGCTAGGAAGCAGGTTGGATGCAAGATGATATCTACCTACTCTTACGGGGGACTACCCAAAATTTTTTTAAATTAAATAGGAGTCTCTTGCAACTTCTGGGAGAGTAGAGCCTAGGTGTCATCCATGAATCTGAACAGTTCTTTACTTCTCACATTCAATCTTTCTCCAAATATGAACATATCTCACACAAAACAACGCAAAACATCAACTCATGCACTTATTATATCCATCATTGACTATTGCAATGGGATGCCGTCAGCATCCGGGCTGGCTGGATGCCAGCGGTCTAGTGGCCGACGCCGGAACACCGACTGCCGACATCCCGATGGTAACTATTGGGGTGAGGGTTAGGACTCGGGACTGTGGGGGGTGTTAGGGTTAAGCACTAGAAGGGGGTAGCCTTTGCCACCACCCCCCCCTGAGTCTTTGCCCTAGCAACCACTCTAGGCAGGTTAGTGTAGGGGGCAGGTAAATTAATTACCCAGCGTCCTGTCGTCATTCTAAAAGTCGGGGTGACGTGCCGGCATTGGATATCACACCCATTACAATAGCCTCCATACTGGTCTTCCCCTAAAAAGACTTACCACTAGAATCTATTTTGAATGCAGCTGCCAGACTGATTTTACTTGCAAAACGTTCTTCTGCTGCTACTCCGCTCTGTCGTTTCTTACATTGGCTGTCGGTAGCTTACCGAATCACTTGTACCCAGTCCCAGGAAGGGGATGCCCTTCCCTGCACAATATTCCTTTAGCCTCCAAATGTTATACAGCTCATTTCTAGCTGCATGATACCAGCACCCATCACTTATTTATACATTACTTCTTGGCCAGCTGGTGTCATGTATTCATACCAAAGTTGCCCCAGCTGGGATTATCAAATATATCCAAAGAGATGAAAACTCATGCTGATCATAATTACCTGAAGTCTCTATTGCTCCGCCATATCTGCCCCGACACAGGCTGTCTGGACGAAGTGGATGTGGAAGCGGAGCTTGTAAACAGGCATGTGCAGACACACTGCTTGTTCTCTGGGCATTTGGTTGTAGAAGACAACAAGCATAGCACACATAAAGTGACTTAATTTACATATATCATACAGTGCCCTGTAATTGGAGATACATATATCATACCTATACCGTGCACTGCCTTATGATAGGAGATTGGCTGCCGGCATCTTGTAGCAACCAATATCACACATTTTCTCTTACACTGAACAGATATGATGCGTGTAGATGGGATACCCCGAATCATTACCAAGAATTTAACTGCCCCCATAGGGACAGCAGCACTTTTACATGTTTGGCATTGAAAATAGAATTTAATTACCTACCGGTAAAATCCTTTTCTCGTAGAGGATACTGGGGTCCATTTAGTACCATGGGGTATAGACGGGTCCACTAGGAGCCATGGGCACTAAGTATTTGATAGTGTGGGCTGGCTCCTCCCTCTATGCCCCTCCTACCAGACTCAGTCTAGGAAACTGTTCTCGAGGAGACGGACACACTTCGAGAGAAGAATAGATAAGAATAGTGGTGAGATTCTGAACCAACACACACACACACACACACACACACACACACACACACCAAAAAGAAAGCCAGGCTAACCAAACTTGAAATAGGAACAGCAATGGCTGAACAAACATTTCTTAACCAAGTAACAGTGCAGGAAGAACGAAGCACTGGGTGAGCGCCCAGCATCCTCTACAGACCACAAGAAAAGGATTTACCGTAAGGTAATTAAAATCCAATTTCCTCTTACGTCCTAGAGGATACCGGGGTTCATTTAGTACCATGGGGATGTACCAAAGCTCCCAATCCGGGTGGGAGAGTGCAGAGGTTCCTGCAGAACTTGACCAAACTGAGGGTCCTCAGAGGCCAAAGTATCGAACTTGTAGAACTTAGCAAACGTGTTCGAACCTGACCAAGTAGCTGCTCGGCAGAGCTGTAAAGCCGAGACACCCCGGGCAGCCGCCCAGGAAGAACCCACCGACCTAGTAGAGTGGGACTGAACAGATTTTGGACACGGCAAACTTGCTGTGGAATAAGCATGCTGGATAGTAAGTCCGATCCAGCGTGCAATTGTCTGCTTTGAAGCAGGACACCCAATCTTACTGGGATCATAAAGAACAAATAGCGAGTCCGTCTTTCTGTGACGAGCTGTTCTTTTCACATACACCTTCAAAGCCCTCACAACATCCAAAGACTGAAGTAGCAGAGGTGTCGGTGACAACCGGAACCACAATAGGTTGGTTGATGTGAAACGCAGACACCACTTTAGGAAGAATTTGCTGACGAGTTCTGAGTTCAGCTCTGTCCTCATGGAAAATTAAATAGGGACTCTTGTGAGACAAAGCACCCATCTCCGACACACGTCTTGCTGAAGCCAAGGCCAACAGTGTGACGGTCTTCCACATAAGATATTTTACGTCCACCTCCTGTAACGGTTCAAACCAGTCCAATTGGAGGAACTGCAGCACCACATTGAGATCCCAAGGCACCGTGGGAGGCACAAAGGGAGGTTGGATGTGAAGAACACATTTCAAGAATGTCGGGACCTCAGGAAGAGAAGCCAACTGTTTCGGAAAGAAAATGGACAAGGTCGAAATTTGGACTTTTATGGAGCCCAGACGCAGGCCCACATCCACGCCTGCCTGCAGAAAAAGCAGGAAACATCCCAGATGAATTCCACCGCAGAATAATTTCTGCTCTCACACCAAGAGACGTATTTCTTCCAAATACGATGGTAATGCTTAGACGTTACCCCCTTCCTGGCTTGGAGCATAGTCAGGATAACCTTGTTAGGGATCCCTCTCCTGGCTAGAATCAGCCGTTCAACTTCTATGCCGTCAAACGTAGCCGTGGTAAGTCCTGATAGACGAATGGGCCCTACTGCAGAAGATACTCGCGAAGAGGTAGACGCCATGGATCTTCAAGGAGCATCTCCAGAAGGTCCACATACCAGGCCCTTCTTGGCCAGTACGGAGCAATGAGTGTTGCTTGAACCTTTTCTCTTTATATTCGTTTTAGAATTCTTGAGATCGGTGGAAGTGGAGGAAACACGTACACCATCTCATACACCCATGGAGTCGTCAGGGCGTCTATCACCACCGCCTATGGGTCTCTCGACCTGGAACAATACCGCCTGAGCATCTTGTTGAGACGAGAGGCCATCATGTCGATCTGTGGATATCCCCATCGACTTGTCAAGCACCTGAACACTTCCGGGTGGAGGCCCCACTCCCCCGGGTGCAGGTCGTGTCTGCTGAGGAAGTCTGCTTCCCAGTTGTCTACTCCCGGAATGAAGACCGCTGACAACGCCACAGCGTTTCCTTCTGCCCAGAGGAGAATTCTTGACACCTCTGACATTGATGCTCTGCTTTTCGTCTGCTGTCGGTTTATGTACGTTACTGCCGTCAAATTGTCCGACTGGACCTGAATTGCCCGATCTTGATGAAGATGCGAGGCCTGCAGAAGGGCGTTGTATATGGCCCTGAGTTCCAGAATGTTGATTGGAAGGATGACTTCCTGACTTGACCATTTTCCCTGAAACTGCACCCCCTGAGTGACTGCTGCTCAACCTCTGAGGCTTGAGTCTGTGGTTAACAGAATCCAGTTCTGAATTCCGAACCTCCATCCTGCGACGAAGTGAGAAGTCTGTAGCAACCCCAGAAGGGAGATCCTGGCCTTTGGCGACAGACGGATCCTCTGGTGCATGTGAAGATGCGATCCGGACCATTTGTCCAACAGATCGAGCTGGAAGGGTCTTGCGTGAAACCTTCTGTACTGAAGTGCGTCGTAAGAGGCCACCATTTTCCCCAGAAGACGAATGCACACATGCACAGACACCCGGGTTGGCTTCAGGACATCCCGAACCATCGATGGATTACCAATGCCTTTTCCAACGGAAGGAACACCTTTTGGGACTCAGTGTCCAGTATCATTCCCAGGAATGGAAGCCTCCATGTTGGCTCAAAGTGAGATTTCGGAAGGTTCCGAATCCACCGGTGATCCTGGAGGAGTTTGGTTGAGAGAGCAATGCTGTGCAGCAACATCTCCCTGGACGGCGCTTTTATCAGATCGTCCAGGTACGGAATTATATTCACTCCCTGTTTGCGGAGTAGAAACATCATCACTGCCATCACCTTGGTGAACACCCTCGGTGCCGTGGAGAGACCAAATGGCAGGGCCCGGAACTGGTACTGACAGTCCTGTAGTGCAAACCGGCGATTAGCCTGATGAGGTGGCCAGATCGGAATATGAAGGTACGCATCCTTGATATCCAGAGACACTAGGAATTCACCCTCCTCCAGACCTGATATCACTGTTCTCAGACTCCATCTTGAATTTGAACACCCGTAAGTATGGGTTCAAATATTTGAGGTTCAGAATAGGTCTTACTGAACCGTCCGGCTTCAGTACTACGAACAAGTTGGAATAGTATCCCTTGTTTAGTAGATGAGATGGAACTGGAACAATGACCTGAGTCTGTACCAGTTTTTGGATGGCTTGCTGTAAAGTTATACTTGTCTCTTGTGAAACTGGCAAGCCTTATTTGAAGAATCTGTGAGGTGGGAGTTTTTGGAACTCCAGTCTGTAACCCTGGGAAATAAGATTTATGACCCAGGAATCCTGGCACGAATTTGACCAGATCTGACTGAAGAATTGTAGTCGGGCTCCCACCTGACAGCCTTCCAGGCATTGAGGTCCACCGTTATGCTAAAATATTTGAGGAAGCAGAGCCTGAGCTCTGTTCCTGAGCACCTGCTGTTGCTGGTTTGCGTGGTTTACCTCTTGCGCCGCTGGAGGACGTAGAAGCACCTCTGGATTTGCCCTTGAATTAGCCGTCCAAAACGACTAACTTAGAAGCTGAGTAAGTATTCTTGGTTGGGGGGCTGAGGAAGGAAGATACGTAGACTTACCCGCAGTAGCTGTGGAGAACCATTTGTCTAATTCATCTCCAAACAAGGCATCTCCAGTGAATGGTAGGCCTTCCACGACCTTCCTGGAGTCCGCGTCAGCAGTCCACTGGCATAGCCACAAGCCCCTGCGTACAGACATTGCCATAGCGGTGGTGTGTGCGTTAAGCACGCCTATTTTCTTTATGGCTTCCACCATAAAGTTTGCAGAGTTCTGTATATGCTGCAGGAGTAAGACAACATCCCCCCCTTGATAAGTAATCTAACCCCTCAATTAGGTTACCTGACCATATAGCAATGGCTTTACTGATCCACGCACATGCAATAGTGGGTCTTTGAGCCACCCCCGCAGCAGTGTACAATGACTTGAGTGTAGTCTCAATTTTACGATCAGCCGTGTCTTTCAGGGAGCCTGCACCAGGAACAGGCAATACAATTTTACGTGACAGACTAGAGACTGATGCATCCACTATTGGTGGATTTTCCCATTTTTTCCTATCCTCCAGAGGAAAAGGAAAAGATGAGAGCAACCTTTTAGGCATTTGAAACTTCTTATCAGGATTAACCAATGGTTCTTCAAACAGGGTATTCAATTCCTTTGACACAGGAAAAGTGACTGAGGACTTCTTTTTTACATTAAAATAAGATTCCTCACACTCTTCAGACCTTATCGGGAATATGCAGAACATCTCTGATAGCCTCTTTAAGAGCCTCTATTCCCTGTGACAGAGCTGCATCCTCCCCCCTCGAGTTCACCTCCCCCTCCTCCATGTCTGACCTGTCAGAGTCAGATTGCAGGATATGGGCCAGAGATCGCTTTTGCGGACAAATAGGAGAGGATTGAGACGCTGTTTTGGGGACTGAGTCTCTGCTCATAAACTCATCCACAGTCTGTTTTAAGTATTGCGTCTCTCTCTCATTGCGGGACAATTTTGTAGAAAGAGTTGAGATCATTCCCTTAAGACAGGCATGTCCAAACTGCGGCCCTCCAGCTGTTGTGAAACTACATATCCCAGCATGCCCTGACACAGTTTTGCTGTCAGAGAATGCTAAAGCTGTGTCAGGGCATGCTGGGATGTGTAGTTTCTCAACAGCTGGAGGGCCGCAGTTTGGACATGCCTGCCTTAAGAGAATTAACCCATTCCGGTTCAGCCCTGTTAGTCTGTGAGCCCCAGGTGAAGAGGAACACTCTGTGGTACAAGAGAGACACTCTTTGCCTGACATAATGTAATGTGACAGCGCACACACACACACACACACACACACACACACACACACACAGGAAAGGTAAAGCCCAACTAACCCACAAAGAGTCCTTCAAGGAGAGTTGTTTGGAGTCAGCCCCCACTGCGCCCTTATCGCTAATGCCAAGCTTAGCCGGGTTGCAGACTAAATACTCGGGGACTTAGTACACTAATAGTCGCTCCCCCTCCCCTGCTATGACTCCCTGGTACCGCTGAGGTAATCTGGAGTCACACTGGTGGAGCTGCGCGTCCCTGTCAGTCAGCTTCTGTGTCCACTGCAGCGGGAAAATGGCGCTGGTGAGCTGCTGGATCCTCTCATAGTAAAGCCCTACCCCTTCAATGGCACGCTGTCTTCACACTTTTTTTATACTGGCTGAGAAATCTGGTGCTTAAGATGGAGAGAAAACCGTTTTAAGGCTGTTGTGCCAGTATGGGTACTGTGTACAGTGTACTGGGACGCAGTTTTGTACTGTGTCCGGAGACGCATTCCGCCCCGTGTAGAAGCTGTGCGTCTCCGTACCCTCATGCCACCATAATGGCCGGCAGCCCGCTAGCTGGGACGCCGGCTCAGTACTCACCACTCTTCATTCTTCTGGCTCTGTTAGGGGTGGCGACGTGCTGCGGGAATGTACGCTTGCCGTGGTGGGGCTTGCGAATAGTTCCCTGAGGAGCTCAGTGTCCTGTCAGCGGGGAACCCTTCAAGAGGTTGCCCCCCCTCCTAAGTCCCACGAAGCAGGCAGGCTGGTGCCAACCAGCCCTGCCTGAAAATAACAAACATAGAAAATAAATGCAGAAAACTCTTCAGGAGCTTCCTTCAGCGTGGGATAAGATAGAAAAAAAAAATGGATTCTCAAAATTAAATATTATGCCTACTCTCTAACCAACTGCATAGACAGAATGGAACGATCTGTTCAGTACGTTCCATCCTTCATTACCCTGCATGGCACAGCAAACGATATCTTCAGATTGACATGCATGTACGACCAACCTGAAGATGCGACATATGGCCCACGCGCTAGTGCGTGCATACTGGACAATGAGGACAATTTATTTTTCTAATCTGTAAGAAATCAACAAATTGCCCAAAATATCATCTAGTGTGTACCCAAGCTTCAGTCTATTTTTTTTTATTTTAACTAACAGGAAAACCAAGAATAAGGTTAATGTCATGTTTTCCATTACAAAGAGGAGTTTCAAAATTGGTACAACACTAAAAGTGAATGTATAATAACCAACCTAACTTTAAAAAACAATTAGCGTTTGATCGCAGCTTCGCTCGCGTGGATATCTGCTATTGCAAAGCGGAACTAATTTTACAAAGACCGTAGTGCCATCTAATATTGTATTATAATATTTTATATTGTACACGTTGACCACAAAATGTCTTTGCAAACAATATTTGTAGTTTTTCCTTCAGGGATCAACACAAAAATATGCTTGGGGCTACTAACTCGTGAACTGCCCATGGGAGAAGCAGCTGGTCTATATCTACAGCCCTGAACGTTTGCCCCTGCAACTTGTTGATCGTCATAACGAAGCAGACACTTACAGGAAACTGCAGGCACTTGAATTAAAAAGGAAAAATGTTGGGGTTAAGGGGAATACGTGGTATAAACACAGTCTCACCTGGACCACATCCTGCCTCAATTAGATTCCTCTGTAGAGCAGTCACTTTAAGGCGCCCTACACATTAGGCGATGTGCCGCCGAGGTGCCCGACGGCCGACCCGGCAGCAGGGGGGGGGGGGGGCAGTGACGGGGGGGGGAGTGAAGTTTCTTCACTCCCCCCGTCACCCGGCTACATAGACGTGCAGGCAAATATGGACGATCCCGGCTCCATAGACGTGCAGGCAAATATGGACGATTGCATGCACAGCCGACATTAATGAACGAGATCGTTCATATCGTGCAGTGATATCGGCATGTGTGTAGGGCCTATAAGTTGGGTTCTGATGCATAACTTGGCCAGAGTCAAGTTCCGCAGAAGCATGATCAGAACACCAACTTTCAAAGTGCTGTGTGTCAAGCTGTTTTTTCCATTATTGCTCCTCTCCTTAATGTCACATTGAGATCATATATACCTCAGTTTCTGTGTAGGCCACCAGGCTATACAGGATGTGGTCAAGTGACCGCTGCTCAGGATCCCGGCGGTCATCATGCAGACGCAGGGATCCCAAGCAATTAAATTGCCGGCAGACAGAATGCTGACCCACAGATTTCCACTTGTGGGTATCCACGACACCCATAAAGTGGGAATAGCACCTGTGGCGGGTTTGCTGTGCTCGCCATGCTGCGGACTCAGTGGCTCGCTGCAGGTTCTATTTCCACTCTGTGGGTGTCGTGGACACCCACGAGTGCGAATAGACCCTGTTAGCCAGGATTCTGGCTGGCAGCATTGTCAGTCATTGGGATTCCAGCGTTGGCATCCTGACCGCCAGGATCCCGATTGCAGGCAATGTAACAACATCCTACTGAGAGTGGTCATGGACCATGTGTAGCACAATGCTTGTAAAAACCATCCATCCGCTGAATGACCAGTTTTACTCATAACATTCACAGTTATAACAGGATATGATGTGGCGTTTCCAGTAGCAGAAGACTATTTACTCTTAGCACACTGTTATCGATGACGTCTGGGCAGTTCATAAACCAAGAGTAAACAAATGACAGCGAAACACAAATTTTAAACACATACGTCTCATGATTCTTTTCATGATCTAAATAACAAATTTCTACAGCACTACAGAAATTGGTTGCACTACATAAACATAAAATAATCAATGACTGACAATGGCTCAGAAAGTGAGGAACATTTTTAAAATGTACTGTACATCTGTTTTTAGAGTACATTTGTATATATATCGACTCGTACACACTTAAATATTTAAAGTAGCGCCTACAGTATACAGTATTTACATTTTAGCCACAAAAACCAGGTCCATATAATTATATCTATCACAATACCGCAGTAAATCATAAACTCTGGCACTATAAATTATTCCCAGTACACTATGGTGTATTTCTAGCACAGATATATATGTGAGGTAACATATTTCAGAACAAGGTAGCAGATTATACTGGGACACACAGGCACACACATGCAGATTATACTGGGACACACAGACACACACATGCTGCCATATATGTGTGGCATTCCCCATGCCCCTGCGATGTGTGCACACGCCTGCCAGTGGCTATCACCACCAGCAGCAGAGACCAGGCTGTAACATAAGTGTGTCTGAACCCACCACCCCCCAGCTGCCAGCACCCCGGGCACCGCACTGCCCCCTCTCCCCGCATCCTCCTCCAACAGGCAGCACACACACGCACACCGCACGGAGGGGGTGACAGCTGTTCCCAGGCACTGACCGGCACTCACCTCCCCCCATGCCACAGGGCAGCTGCAGCCATCCCTCCCCGGCCTCAGCACCGGATGCTCCGCGCAGCCACACAGGGGGAATCCCAGATCATGACCGGGGCCTCCTGCTCAGCCGTCCGCCATGGTGATAGGGGCAGCAGACATCTATACACTGCTTATAGGCCAGCCAGCCCCGCGTATACATGTCTCCGCTGCCCGTCCGGGGCTGTGACACGGGCGATCCCAGAGAGATACCCCCTTCTCCGAATCATAATTACCTGAATCCGCTTCTTCACTCTCCTCCGCTCCGCCATGTCTGCCCCGAGCCCGGCTGTCTGGTGACGTGGATGGGCGGGGCTAGCAGGCGGGCACGTGGCTGGAGGCTCGCATACCACACTGCACACACACACACACACAGACGCGCGCTCCCGGGGACTGGTGTTGTGTATCTGTACTGTAGTGTCCGGCTACAGGAGGGCTTAGGTACTCATCATCACATCATCTCACAGTTAAGGCTGGGGTACCACATATAGCCAGTGTATGTAGTATACTGTACATAATATACTGTAACACGTATCATACAAATCCCTGTGACTGGAGACACTTGTCAGGCAATGGCATATACAGTGCTCTGTAACTTGCGTTACATGTGTCACACGCATATATCAGAGAGTTAAAGGAATTAACAGTACAATATCAAAATAGGCCCTCATCATGACGAGTCCACATGGTAAGCCATAAAATCACAAGTAGTGTAATCGTATTTTCTCTTACGTCCTAGAGGATGCTGGGGTCCACATTAGTACCATGGGGTATAGACGGGTCTACTAGGTGCAACTGGCACTTAAAGAGTTTGAGAGTGTGGGCTGTCTCCTCCCTCTATGCCCCTCCTACCAGACTCAGTTTAGAATATGTGCCCGGAGGAGCCGGTAACAGCTAGAGGAGCTCCTAGAGCTTCTTTGGTTTTATTTTTTTATAAGAGTTAGTATAGGCACAGGGAGGCTGCTGGCAACAGCCTCCCTGCTTAATGAGACAGTTACCCCTTTTCCACTTACGAGCACGGGTCGCAGCCGGGAGCCTGACACGGGAGCTGCCCCCTGCTGCGACCCGTGCTCGGCCCCTTTCCCATCAGCAGTCACAACCCGGCATATGCCGGGTTGGTGACGCTTCTAGTGACGCGGCAGGGGCGGCGCAGGGAGATCACATGATCTCCCAGCGCCGCCCTTCCATACAGTGTAAACGGGAGCCGTGTCGCATCGACACGGCTCCCGTTTACACTACAACCCTACCCGGATCATTCCTGTGTCCTACCCAGGTAAATAGCCGGGTAGGATTCACGGATCACTTGATCCGGGTTTACCCTTTTCCACTTGCAAAAAACACGGGTAAATGCGCGCCCCCGTGCATTTACCTGTGTTTTTTGAGCTAGTGGAAAAGCGGGGTTTTGAGCCACTATCTCTGCTGACAGGATGCTGAGCTCCTTAGGGTGCTGATCGTTAGCCGCCCCAGGCGGCCGCTCACTCCCGCAGCATGCCGCCACCCCTTTACAGAGCCAGAAGATTCCGGTGGCGAGTGAGTCACCGGCCCCCTTGCAAGCGGGGAGCCGGTGTGAAGCTGGCGGCAACAGGGTGGGAGCGCAGTACTAACTGCGCTCCGTGGCTCAGCGGTACATAGTGCGGCACTTTGAGGGGCGCCCATAGCCAGCGCCTTTACCCTACACTGGTCGCATGGCTGTCAGGGAGCTCGGTAACACTGCCAGCGATAATCCTCAGGCCAGTATAAAGAAAGTGAAGAGCGGGAAGCAGCACCATGTTCAGGGGCGGAGCTTCTCAGAGCGGATCCAGCAGCATTCAGCGCCATTTTCCTGCCTGCAGTTCCTGTACACAGACGCTGACAGGGAGAGCTGTCCCTCCAAGAAACTCCAGCTATCCTGTGCGGTACCAGGGGGTTGTAGAAGGCGGAGGGGGGGCTGTGAAAATTCTGTGTAGTCTATTAAGGTACACAGTAAGCGCTGGGTAGTTGTGTTATATCTACTCAGGAAGCGCTGTGTGTGGGTTGGCTCCAATCTCTGTGTCTCTCTGTGGCATACTTGGGGAAACTGTCTGACATTTCCCTGTGTGTGTGGGTGTTTACTATCTCCCATAGCCATGTCTAGGGACTCTGGGGGTCATTCTGACCCGTTCGCTCGCGGCTTTTTATCGCAGCCGAGCGAACGGGTACCCACTGCGCCGTCGCCATAGTGCGCCGGCGCATGCCAGACGGCCGAAGGCCATAGCTGGGCTGCGATCCCCAGGCAGAGGTGGTCGCTGGGCGGGAGGGGGCGAGGCCGCCGTTTCGTGGGCGCGGTCCAGCCAACGCAGGCGTGGCCGGACCGTGCAGGGAGCGGCCAACAGCAGTTGCGTGACGTCATACGCAGCCGATGCGGGCCGGGGAGCGACGAGTAGCTCCCGGCCAGCACGCTAAAGCTGCGCTGGTCGGTAGCTACTCTTGAAGTGCAAAGGCATCGCGACTGTGCACTGCCTTTGCACTTCTGCTATGGCGGCACTGACATGCGGGGCGGACTAGCCCTGTGCTGGGCATCCCCCCGCATGTCAGTGTGACTGATTGTAGCTGTGCTAAATTTAGCACAGCTACGATCATCTCGGAATGTGGGCCTCTGTGTCATATGTTGCAGGGTATATTTCCTCTAAGGAAGAATCCATTCCATGTACACAGGAATGTAATGTCTTGTCTCAGATCCCTATTGTTAAGCCTGAGTGGTTAACCTCCATTAAGGGAATGATCTCTCAAATTTCTAATAGGGTAGCACATACTGAGACTGAAACTCAGGTGTTAAAGAAATCTATGGTAGTTTGGTCAGGTTCTGTTCCTATTCCGGCAAAATCCCTTAGCATGTTCCCACAGAAACGTGCACTTGCCCAGATTATGCAAGATGACACGGTTACCGACTCTGATACTGCAGACGGTGATGGGGACGTGCTAAGGGGGGCGGCATCCCTTGCAAAGGTGGTGCAGCTCATGATTGAGGCCATTAGAGATGTGTTAAACATTACTGACCCGCCACCTGAGCAGGTTGAGGAGGCTTACTTCACTGACAATAAGAAAGCCTTGCTGACCTTCCCTGCGTCTAAAGAATTTATACGTTATAAATACGTTATATTTGAAAAATCCTGGGAAAACCCGACGCAAAAATTCCAGATCACCAAAAGGGTTCTGGTTGCTTTTCCCTTCCCTGAGGAGGATAGAAAAAAATAGGAAAGCCCACCCATAGTTGACACATCAGTCTCCAGACTGTCAAAAAGGTGGTTTTACCTGCCCCTGGATCTACCGCGTTAAAAGAACCGGCTGATCGTAAGATTGACACTACGCTCAAATCCATATACACTGCTTCAGGTGTGGCGTTAAGGCCCACTATTGCCTGTGCATGGATTTCTAAAGCCATAGTAAAGTGGTCAGGCACATTACTAGAGGATTTGGATACAATGGATAGAAGTGACATTGAATTGTTTTTACGTAACATACAGGATTCTGCAGGGTTCATGGTGGAATCCATGAAGGACTTGGGTATGCTGACTGCACGGATATCTTCCATGTTGGTCGCAGCTCGCAGGGGACTCTGGCTACGCCAATGGTCTGCAGACGCGGAATCCAGGAGAAGTGTGGAGAACCTACCCTACACAGGTCAGGCTTTATTTGGATTTCCACGGCAACCGCGGGTAGGTCTCCTTTCCTTCCCTTTGCTACACCTTACATGAAGAAACCATTTTCTTCATCTGCGTCGCAGGCCTTTCAGACCACTAAGACAAAAAAGTTCAAGCCTACTACCACCTTCTTTAGAGGTGGTCGTGCAAAATCCAAAAAGCCTGCACCCGCAAGCTCCCAGGACCAGAAACCTGCTTCTGGTTCCTCAAAAACCTCAGCATGACGGTGGACCACACAGCCTGGAGGACAGCCTGGTGGGTGCGAGACTCAAAAGTTTCAGCCAAGTCTGAGTGTCGTCCGGCCTGGATCCCTGGGTACAGGATATTGTATCCCAGGGGTGCAGACTCGAGTTTCAAGAAATTCCACCTCACCGTTTCCTTGAATCAGGCTTGCCAGCTTTGCTGACAAACAGGGCTATCCTACAGGAAGCCATCCTAAAATTGGAAAAGTCACAGGTCATTGTCCCAGTTCCACCTCATATGCAAAACAAGGGTTATTATTCAAACCTTTTCGTGGTACCCTAACCGGATGGTTCGGTCAGACCGATTTTGAACTTGAAATCAATGAACCCTTACCTGAGGGTGTTCAAATTCAAAATGGAGTCTTTCAGAGCAGTGATTTCAGGTCTGGAAAAGGGAGAGTTTCTTGTATCCCTGGATATCAAGGATGCGTACCTCCACATTCCGATTTGGCCGCCACACCAGGCTTATCTCTGATTTGCACAGTTAGACAGTCACTATCAATTTCAGCCACTGCCTTTCGACCTCTCCACAGCACCGAGGGTGTTCACCAAGGTGATGGCTGAGATGATGGTTCTCCTCCGCAGGCAGGAGGTGAACATAATCCCATATCTGGACGATCTACTGATAAAGGCGTCGTCCAGGGAGACGCTGTTACAGTCCATTGTTCTCACGACTCTTCTGCTCAGGGAACACGGTTGGATTCTGAACCTTCCAAAGTCCCATTTGGAGCTGACAAGGAGATTGTCTTTTCTGGGGATGATCCTCGACACGGAAGTGCAGAGGGTGTTTCTGCTGCGGGGGTACACTGGGCTCCACAAGGATTAACATTGGGGTTTAGAGTAGGATCTTGATCCGAGGCACCAACAGGCTCAGAGCTTTGACTGTTCCCAAGATGCACAGCGCCGCCTCCTCTATAACCCCGCCTCCATGCACAGGAGTTCAGTTTGTAAGTTGGTGCCATGCAGTAAGCAGGCAATAAACGGGGGTCTGCCTTTGCAGCCCATATTATAGCTTAAAAAGAAGAAAGAAAACTTTCAAGACTTCAAGGACTGCAGCTTTTTTGTATGTCATAAGACATACTCTGCTGCAGCTCCATCACTCCCCCAGCGGCGCTGTATACTCCCGCACCCTGGTTGCCGGGTTACTACAGCGGAGGCTCCGGTGTCCTTCTTGTTAGTCACACACACCCACCGCTGCCCTCCAGGATCGCATGGCCGCAGGTACAAGGGGAGGTAAGGGGTCTCTTGGGCCGCTGTTGACCGCGATCTGGTGCGGCCATGGGAGGCGGGCCGTGCGCTGGCGTGGATACTGTTACTGGGCAGCCGCTCCACTAGTTGCCGGGACACTGGGCACAGGTGGGGGTTTTGCCTAGTGTCCCGGCGACTAGTTTTTAATAGCCCGCAGCGCCCGGTGGGGAAGATAGCAGGGAGAGAAGGCCTAACCTGTAGCCCCTCCCCCCAGCCCCAGGGCGCCATTTCAGTGAATGTTCCCGCCCTGGAGCTGCATATCTCTCCCTCACTCTCTGTCCGCAGCCATCACAACAGAGCTGAGCTGTTCCAGGGACTGCTGGGGCAAATCCTCCTCTGGAAAGCCACCTGATCGCCAGCGCTGTGCATTTTACAGGACACTTAAGTATTCTACCTGTCACTGGGACAGTGTTAGTTAAGTGCATACATTCAGGGTTGAGGGGTATAAACACCCTGTGATATACATCCAGTATCTACTGTGCTTTGTTATATTTATTGTGAACTAAATAACTTATAGCTAAACTGAGTATTACTTTGTATTGCTAGTCCAGTGCAGTTTTATGGTGCATAATTTCTGCATGGTACGCTTGTGACTATATATGTGTGTGTGCATGTAGCTGCTGCGTGGCTGCCCTATCGGGTATTTCACTCAGCGTGCTACTCCTATATTCCATAACCTGAGAGAGCTAAGTGTATCAGGTTTTCTGTATAATATAGGTTTCTCTTACGTCCTAGAGGATGCTGGGGACTCCGTAAGGACCATGGGGTATAGACGGGCTCCGCACGAGACATGGGCACTATAAAGAACTTTAGATGGGTGTGCACTGGCTCCTCCCTCTATGCCCCTCCTCCAGACCTCAGTTAGATCCTGTGCCCAGAGGAGACTGGGTGCATTACAGGGGAGCTCTCCTGAGTTTCTCTGAAAAAGACTTTTGTTAGGTTTTTATTTTCAGGGAGCACTGCTGGCAACAGGCTCCCTGCATCGTGGGACTGAGGGGAGAGAAGCAGACCTACTTAAATGATAGGCTCTGCTTCTTAGGCTACTGGACACCATTAGCTCCAGAGGGTCGGAACGCAGTTCTCACCCTCGCCGTTCGTCCCGGAGCCGCGCCGCCGTCCCCCTCACAGAGCCAGAAGATAGAAGCCGGGTGAGTATCAGAAGAAAGAAGACTTCAAAGGCGGCTGAAGACTTCAGATCTACTCTGAGGTAACGCGCAGCGGTAACGCTGCGCGCTTTTGCTCACGCACACACACACACACACACACACACACACACACACACACCTGGCACTGAAGGGTGCAGGGCGCAGGGGGGGCGCCCTGGGCAGCAATATTAAACCTCTTGGGACTGGCTAAAGTATATAGATATACTGGGGAGGCAGTATATAAAATAATGCCCCGCCAGTATTGTGAATTTGAGCGGGACCGAAGCCCGCCGCTGAGGGGGGCGGGGCTTGATCCTCCAGCACTAACCAGCGCCATTTTCTCCACAGCACACTGCAGAGAAGCTGGCTCCCCAGACTCTCCCCTGCTGAACACGGTGACAGAGGGCAAAAAAGAGGGGAGGGGGGGGCACATTTAATTGGTGCAGTGAGTGTATATACATATATTGGTATAAAAGCGCTGTTTAACTGGGAATTCTGTTTCCAGAGTCAGGTGGCGCTGGGTGTGTGCTGGCATACTCTCTCTCTGTCTCTCCAAAGGGCCTTAGTGGGGAATTGTCTCCATATAAATATATCCCTGAGTGTGTGGGGGTGTCAGTACATGTGTGTCGGCATGTCTGAAGCGGAAGGCTCATCTAAGGAGGAGGTGGAGCAAATTATTGTGGTGTCGCCATCGACAATGCCGACACCGGATTGGTTGGACATGTGGAATGTTTTAAATGCAAATGTGTCTTTATTACATAAGAGATTGGACAAAGCAGAGTCCAGGGATAGAACAGGGAGTCAATCCATGGTTTTGACTGTGTCACAGGGCCCTTCAGGGTCTCAGAAACGTCCCCTGTCCCAAGTAGCAGACACTGATACCGACACGGATTTTGACTCCAGTGTCGACTACGATGATGCGAGGTTACACCCAAGGGTGGCCAAAAGTATTCATTACATGATTATTGCAATAAAGGATGTTTTACATATCACAGATGACCCCTCTGTCCCTGACACGAGGGTCTGCATGTTTAAGGAAAAGAAACCTGAGGTAACCTTTCCCCCATCTCATGAGCTGAACGCGTTATTTGAAAAGGCTTGGGAAACTCCAGACAAGAAACTGCAGATACCCAAAAGAATTCTTATGGCGTATCCTTTCCCTGCGCAGGACAGGTTATGGTGGGAATCCTCGCCCAGAGTGGACAAGGCGTTAACGTGCTTGTCAAAAAAGGTGGCGCTACCGTCTCCAGACACAGCAACCCTCAAGGATCCTGCTGATCGCAGACAGGAAACTACCTTAAAATCAATTTATACACATACGGGTGCTTTGCTCAGACCGGCAATAGCATCGGCTTGGGTTTATAGTGCGGTAGCAGCTTGAACAGATACCTTGTCAGCTGACATTGATACCCTAGATAGGGATATCATTTTATTGACCTTAGGTCATATTAAAGACGCAGTCTTATATATGAGGGACGCTCAGAGAGACGTTGGGCTACTAGGTTCAAGAGCCAACGCCATGGCGAAATCTGCTAGGCGAGCTCTGTGGACCCGCCAATGGACGGGTGATGTCGACTCAAAGAAGCATATGGAAGTTTCACCTTACAAAGGTGAGGATTTATTTGGGGAAGGTCTCGTGGACCTGGTTTCCACAGCTACCGCGGGCAAATCTACTTTTTTACCTTATGTTTCCCCACAGCAAAAGAAAACGATGCAATATCAGATGCAGTCCTTTCGGTCGCATAAGTCCAGAAGAGGTCGGGGCTCTTCCTTCCTTGCCAGAGGTAAGGGTAGAGGGAAAAAAACTGCCGGCTACGGCTAGTTCCCAGGAGCAGAAGTCCTCCCCGGCTTCTACTAAATCCACCACATGACGCTGGGGCTCCACTGAGGGAGTCTGCGACGGTGGGGGCACGTCTTCGACTCTTCAGCCACGTCTGGGTTCAGTCAGACGTGGATCCTTGGGCAATGGAAATTGTATCCCAGGGTTACAAGCTGGAATTCGAAGACGTGCCTCCTCGCCGGTTTTTCAAATCGGCTTTACCAGCTTCTTCCCCAGAAAGGGAGATAGTTTTAGCTGCAATTCAATAATTGTGTCAACAGCAAGTGGTTGTCGAGGTTCCACGGGTTCAACAGGGAAAACCCTATTTGTGGTCCCGAAACCGGATGGCTCGGTCAGACCCATTCTAAATTTAAAATCCCTAAACCTGTACTTGAAAAAGTTCAAATTCAAGATGGAATCGCTCTGGGCAGTAATCTCCAGCCTGGAAGGGGGGGATTTTATGGTGTCACTGGACATAAAGGATGCATACCTTCATGTCCCCATATATCCCCCTCATCAGGCGTACCTGAGATTCGCTGTACAGGACTGTCATTACCAGTTTCAGACTTTGCCGTTTGGGCTTTCCACGGCCCCGAGGATTTTCACCAAGGTAATGGCGGAAATGATGGTGCTCCTGCGCCGGCAGGGAGTCACAATTATCCCGTACTTGGATGATCTCCTGGTAAAAGCGAGATCAAGAGATCAGTTGCTGAAAAGCGTGGCGCTCTCCCTGGGAGGGCTGCAGCAACATGGCTGGATTCTAAATCTACCAAAGTCACAGTTGGTTCCAACAACTCGGCTATCGTTCTTAGGCATGATTCTGGACACGGAACAAAAGAGGGTTTTTCTCCCAACGGAAAAAGCCCAGGAACTCCAGAACATGGTCAGAGACCTGTTAAAACCGAAAAGAGTGTCGGTCCATCAATGCACTCGAGTACTGGGGAAAATGGTGGCGACCTACGAGACCATCTCCTTCGGCAGGTTTCATGCGAGGACGTTTCAGTGGGACCTTCTGGACAAGTGGTCCGGGTCCCATCTCCAAATTCATCAGAAAATAAGCCTGTACCCCAGGGCCAGGGTGTCTCTCCTGTGGTGGCTGCAGAGTACTCATCTTCCAGAGGGTCGCAGGTTCGGCATTCAAGACTGGGTTCTGGTGACCACGGACGCGAGCCTCCGAGGTTGGGGAGCAGTCACACAAGGAAGAAACTTTCAGGGGATATGGTCAAGCCAGGAGGCTTGTCTACACATCAACGTACTGGAATTGAGGGCCATATACAACGGCCTACGTCAAGCGGATAATCTTCTTCGCGACCTACCGGTTCTGATTCAATCAGACAACGTCACAGCCGTGGCTCATGTAAACCGCCAAGGCGGAACAAGGAGCAGAGTGGCAATGGCGGTAGCCACCAGGATTCTGCGCTGGACGGAAAATCACATAAGCGCTTTGGCAGCAGTCTTAATTCCGGGAGTGGACAACTGGGTAGCAGACTTCCTCAGCAGACACGATCTCCATCCAGGAGAGTGGGGACTTCAACAAGAAGTTTTTGCAGAGATAACAAGTCATTGGGGACTTCCTCAAATAGACATGATGGCTTCACGTCTCAACAAGAAGCTTCGGAGGTATTGTGCCAGGTCAAGGGACCCTTAGGCAGTAGCAGTGGACGCCCTGGTGACACCGTGGGTGTCTCAGTCAGTCTATGTGTTCCCTCCTCTTCCACTCATCTCAAAGATATTGAGAATCATAAGACGAAAAAGAGTGCAGACAATACTCATTGTTCCAGATTGTCCTCGAAGGGCCTGGTATTCAGATCTTTAGGAAATGCTCACAGAAGATCCGTGGCCTCATCCTCTCAGAGAGGACCTGTTGCAACAGGGGCCCTGCGTGTTCCAAGACTTACCGCGGTTCCATTTGACGGCATGGCGGTTGAACACCGAATCCTAGCTGGGAAAGGCATTCCGGAAGAAGTCATCCCTACTCTGATAAAGGCTAGGAAGGAAGTGACGGCGAAATATTATCACCGTATCTGGAGAAAGTATGTATCTTGGTGTGAATCCAAGAATGCTTCTACGGAAGATTTCCATCTGGGCCGTTTTCTCCACTTTCTACAGACAGGAGTGGATATGGGCCTGAAATTAGGCTCCATTAAGGTACAGATTTCGGCCCTATCAATTTTCTTTCAGAAGGAATTGGCTTCTCTCCCAGAAGTCCAGACTTTTGTAAAGGGAGTGCTGCACATACAGCCTCTTTTTGTGCCTCCATTGGCACCATGGGACCTTATCGTGGTGTTACAGTTCCTAAAATCTCACTGGTTTGAACCTCTTCAAACTGTTGAGTTAAGATTTCTCACTTGGAAGGTGGTCATGTTGTTGGCCTTGGCATCTGCAAGGCGGGTGTCCGAATTGGCGGCTTTGTCGCACAAAAGCCCCTAGCTGATTTTTCATGTGGATAGAGCAGAATTAAGGACTCGTCCTCAATTTTTGCCTAAGTTGGTTTCATCGTTTCACATGAACCAACCTATTGTGGTACCTGTGGCTACGAATGACTTGGAGGATTCCAAGTCCCTGGATGTAGTCAGGGCCTTAAAAATTTATGTAGCCAGGACGGCTCGAATTAGGAAAACAGAGGCACTGTTTGTCCTGTATGCAGCCAACAAGGTTGGCGCTCCTGCTTCTAAGCAGACTATTGCTCGCTGGATCTGTAACACGATTCAGCAAGCTCATTCTACGGCTGGATTGCCGTTACCAAATTCGGTAAAGGCCCATTCCACTAGGAAGGTGGGCTCTTCTTGGGCGGCTGCCCGAGGCGTCTCGGCGTTACAGCTTTGCCGAGCGGCGACTTGGTCGGGTTCAAACACTTTTGCAAAGTTTGATACCCTGGCTGATGAGGACCTTATGTTTGCTCAATCGGTGTTGCAGAGTCATCCGCACTCTCCCGCCCGATCTGGAGCTTTGGCATAATCCCCATGGTCCTTACGGAGTCCCCAGCATCCTCTAGGACGTAAGAGAAAATAAGATTTTAAACCTACCGGTAAATCTTTTTCTCCTAGTCCGTAGAGGATGCTGGGCGCCCATCCCAGTGCGGACATTTTTCTGCAAGACTTGTATATAGTTATTGCTTACATAAGGGTTATGTTACAGTTGAGATCAGTCTTTGGCTGATGCTGTTTTGTTCATACTGTTAACTGGTTACGTATATTCCATGTTATACGGTGTGGATGGTGTGGGCTGGTATGAATTTTGCCCTTAGATTAACAAAAATCCTTTCCTCGTACTGTCCGTCTCCTCTGGGCACAGTTCTCTAGCTGAGGTCTGGAGGAGGGTCATAGAGGGAGGAGCCAGTGCACACCCATCTAAAGTTCTTTATAGTGCCCATGTCTCCTGCGGAGCCCGTCTATACCCCATGGTCCTTACGGAATCCCCAGCATCCTCTACGGACTAGGAGAAAAAGATTTACCGGTAGGTTTAAAATCTTATTTTCTCTTATTTCCTAGAGGATGCTGGGGTCCATTTTAGTACCGTGGGGTACAGATGGTTCCGCAGGAGCCTTCGGCACTTTAAGACATCTCAACAGTGTGAACTGGCTCCTCCCTCTATGCCCCTCCTCCAGACCTCAGTTTAGAAAATGTGCCCAGGAGACTGGATGCACACTAGTGGAGCTCTACAGAGCTTTGCTGGTAAAAGACTTTGTTAGGTTTTTTATTTTACAGGGAAGCTGCTGGCAACAGCTTCCCTGCTTCGTGGGACTTAGGGGAGGAAGTAGGAACCAACTTCTCAATTAGTTAATGGTTCTGCTTCCGCTGACAGGACACCATTAGCTCCTGAAGGATACTGAACACAGAACAAGCCTGGCCAGCGTTCACTCCCACAGCACTGCCGCCACCCCCTAACAGAGCCAGAAGTCAGAAGGCTGGTGAGTATATTACCAGAGTCCTATAGAGAGGGGATCCTCCGGTCATCGTTGGCGGCATACAGGTACATGCGCAGTGGCGGGATGCTGCGCCATGTCTCTCAGCACAAGGGTGCAGAGCGCGGGGGGGGGGGGGGGGCGCGCTCTGAGGGCATGTTTTAAAACCTTACTCTCACTGGCAAAAAGGGTACATACATGTACAGCCGCTGATGTGCCATCCCCAGCCAGTATAAATATTATATTGCTGAGGCTGAATCTCGCCATTACAGGGGTCGGGGCTTCTCCAAAGACTTGCCAGAACACTCAAAGGGCGCCATTTTCTCCTGCAGAAACGCCAGTGTAAAACTCCTGAACGCTGTTTCTCCTCATGACAACACTGATACAAGTACAGGGTGTTATAGAAGGGGCAGAGAGTGTTCATTATAATTAGGTCTGTGATACAAGTACAGGGTGTTATAGAAGGGGCAGAGAGTGTTCATTATAATTAGGTCTGTGGACCTATTATTGGTATATGCGCTGTAAGTGGGTAATATTTCCACAATTCATATAAGGCGCAGTGTGTGGACTGGCAAATCTCTCTGTGTTTCTCTGACAGACATTGGTGTGGGTCTGTTCCCCAATAGCTCCCCTGTGTGATAGGGGTGTGTGTGTGTGTGTGTGTGTGTGTGTGTGTGTGTGTGTGTGTGTGTGTACAAGTGTGTAACATGTCAGACATTGGGGAGGGTTCTTCCCAGGAAGAACCCATTTTAGATGCACAAGGGGGTAATGTGGTGGCCCTTCCCTCTCAGAAGGAGCCGGAGTGGGTGAGAATGTTGCAAAAGAATATGTCAATGCTTGCAAAGAAATTCTCTGAGTCTGAACAACAGACTAAATATTGGAGACAGTCTGTGGAGGATGCACTGTTTACTAACTCCTCCATATCATCCACTAGGGTCCCATCCATTTCCCAGAAAAGGTCTCTGGCCCAGATAATGCAAGGGGACACAGACACAGATTCCGACTCTGACGTCGACACTGGGGATTTGAGAGGGGTAGACCCCAAATAAGCCAAAAGCATACAATGTATGATTGTTGTATAAAGGAAGTGTTGGAGTTTCCTGAAACAACACTGGTCCCAGAGGAAAAGGATTATTTTAAATTAAATAAAAAGCAGGTTGTGACTTTTCCTCCTTCAAAGGATTTGAATGCGTTCTTTGAAGAATCCTGGGCTAACCCTGAGAAGAAATTTACCCTTCCCAGAAGGATACGTGTAGCGTACCCTTTCCCTGATGAAGACAGGCACAAATGGGAGATACCCCCAATGATAGACACCTCAGTTTCTCAGCTGTCTAAGAAAATTGTTTTGCCTGCCCTTGGTTCAGCCTCCTTAAAAGATCCAGCTGACCGTAAATTAGAATCAACCCTGAAATCCATATATACAGCTAACAGAACGGTGCTTAGGCCCACCATTGCTTGTGCGTTAGTGGGTAACGCTGTGGGAAAATGGTCAGACAACTTGCTTGTTAACATAAACACAGTTGACAGGGATGAAATAGTCCTAACTCTCGGCCATATCAAAGATGCTGCAGGTTACTTAGTTGAAGCTATGAAGGATATTGGGTTGCTGAGTTCAAGATCCTCCGCTATGGCAATTTCAACCCGCAGGGCGCTGTGGATCCGCCAATGGAATGCTGATGCGGAATCAAAAAAGACTATTGAGGTGCTCCCTTACAATGAGGAAGCCCTCTTTGGAGACAAGCTGGATGCCATGATTTCAACAACAACATCAGGCAAGTCAGCATTTCTGCCTTCTGCAGCTGCTCCACCTAGGAAAGGATATCATTCTCATACGATGCAGTCCTTTCGGCCCAACAAGTCCAAAAAGGCAAAGGGTACCCCCTTCTTCGCAGGAAGAGGGCGAGGAAGAGGTAAAAAATCTACAACACCATCAGGCTCGCAGGAGCAGAAGTCAACAGCTACTTCTGCTAAAACCTCAGCATGACGCTGGGGCTCCCCTGCGGGAGTACGATCGGGTGGGGGTACGTCTACTGTTTTTCAGCCAGGTCTGGATTCACTCAGATCTGGATCCTTGGGTATTACAGATAGTATCCCAAGGGTACAAATTGGAATTTCAAGACCTTCCCCCATGCCGATTTTTCAAATCAGCCTTACTAGCTTCTGTTCAGAACAGAACAAAGGTGCTGAACGCAATACAGAAATTATGTCAAGACAACGTAATTTCCTTAGTTTCTGTGTCACAACACAAAAAAGGTTTTAATTCAAGCCTTTTTGTAGTGCCGAAACCGGATGGCTCGGTCAGACCGATTTTAAACCTATTAAACCCAAAGACTCTGAACCTCTATTTGAAAAGGTTCAAATTCAAGATGGAATCCTTGAGAGCGGTGATCTCCAGCTTGGAGGAAAAGGAATTTCTGGTGTCAGTGGACATCAAAAATGCTTATTTACATGTTCCCATCTACCCTCCGCATCAGGCATACCTGAGGTTTGCGGTGCAGGACTGCCACTACCAGTTCCAAACATTGCCTTTCTGGCTCTCCACGTCTCCGAGAATATTCACCAAGGTGATGGCAGAGATGATGGTTCTTCTTTGCAAGAAAGGAGTCAATGTAATCCCATACTTGGATGATCTCCTCATAAAAGCGAGATCCAGGGAGAAACTAGTGCAGAACATTGCGCTTTCCCTGATGGTGCTTCAACAGCACGGTTGGATCATAAACCTTCCAAAATCACAATTGGAACCCACAATGAGGTTATCATTTCTGGGAAATATTGGACACGGAAGCACAGAAAGTATTCCTACCGGTGGAAAAGGCTCTGGAGATCCAGAAGATGGTCAAACAAGTGTTGAAACCAGCACGCGTATCAATTCATCAGTGCATCCGCTCTACAATTTGGCCGATTCCACGCCAGGGTGTTCCAATGGGACCTACTGGACAAGTGGTCAGGATCGCACCTACACATGCACCGGAGGATAATTCTGTCGACAAAAGTTCTCACCTCCTGGAGGGACGCAGGTTCGGGTTCAGGCTTGGATCCTGGTGACCACAGATGCAAGCCACCGAGGTTGGGGAGCAGTCACGCAAGGGAAAAGCTTCCAAGGAAGATGGTCAAGTCAAGAAGTATTCCTTCACATAAACATTCTGGAATTGAGAGCTGTGTACAACAGCCTTCATCAAGCGGCACACCTTCTTCAAGGTCGTCCCATACAGATCCAGTCAGACAATGTAACGGCAGTAGCTTACATAAACCGTCAGGGCGGAACAAAAAGCAGAGCGGCAATGGCAGAGGTGACAAAAATTCTCCTCTGGGCAGAAAGATATGCAAAAGCTCTGTCAGCATTTTTCATTCCGGGAGTGAACAACTGGGATGCGGACTTCCTCAGCAGACACGATCTCCATCCAGGAGAATGGGGCCTCCACCCAGAAGTCTTTGCAGAGGTAGCAGATCGTTGGGGCGTTCCTCAAGTAGATATGATGGCATCACGTCTCAACAAGAAGCTTCAGAAATATTGTTCCAGGTCGAGAGACCCACAAGCAATAGCAGTAGGAGCACTGGTGACCCAGTGGGTGTTTCAGTCGGTGTATCTGTCCCTCCACTTCCACTATTACCAAAAGTTCTCAAGATCGTCAGAAGAACAAGGGTTCGAGCAATTCTCATTGCTCCAGACTGGCCAAGGAGGGCTTGGTATCCGGATCTTCAGGAGTTACTACTGGAAGAACCTCTTCCTCTTCGCGAGGACCTGCTTCAGCAGGGGCTGTTAGTTTTTCAAGACTTACCGCGGCTACGTTTGAAGTCATGGCTGTTGAATGCTAGATCCTAGCCCGTAAGGGTATTCCCAATGAAGTAATTCCCACACTTATTCTGGCCAGGAAAGGGGTAACATCCAAGCATTACTATCGTATTTGGAGAAAATATGTATCTTGGTGTGAATCCAAGAAGTCTCCTGCGGTGGAGTTTCAATTAGGACGTCTTCTCCTATTTCTATAGGCGGGTGTGGATGCTGGCTTGAGATTAGGGTCTATCAAGGTCCAAATTTCGGCTTTGTTCATTTTCTTTCAGAAACAGTTGGCTTCCCTTCCTGAGGTCCAGACGTTCGTGAAGGGGTTTCTGCGCATCCAACCTCCTTTTGTGCCTCCTGCGGCGCGATGGGATCTTAATGTGGTGTTGCAGTTCCTTAAATCGGACTGGTTTGAACCTCTGCAAGAGGTGGAGTTGAAATTTCTCACTTGGAAAGTGGTCATGCTGTTGACCTTGGATTCAGGCAGACGAGTGTCTGAATTAGGGGCTCTGTCACACAAGATTTTTCATGAAGACAGAGCTGAACTGCGGACGCATCAGCATTTTCTTCCAAAGGTTGTGTCTTCTTTCCATATCAACCAACCTGTGGTGGTGCCAGTGGCTTCTGACACCTCAGCCGTTTCAAAGTCCTTGGATGTCGTCAGAGCGTTGAGGACTTATGTTGCGAGAACGGCTCGGATAAGGAAAACAGAATCTTTGTTTGTCCTCTATGACCCCAACAAGATTGGGGGTCCTGCTTCTAAGCAGACTATTGCACGCTGGATCAGAGGTACCATTCAGCACGCTTATTCCATGGCAGGATTGCCGTTACCGAGTTCGGTAAAGGCCCACTCTACAAGGAAAGTGGATTCTTCCTGGGCGGCTGCCCGGGATGTCTCGGCGTTGCAAATTTGCCGAGCAGCTACTTGGTCAGGGGCAAACACGTTTGCTAGGTTTTACAAGTTTGACACCTTGGCTGCTGACAACCTTCGGTTTGGTCAGTCAATTCTACAGGAACATTAGCACTTTCCCGCCCGTACTGGGAGCTTTGGTACATCCCCATGGTACTAAAATGGACCCCAGCATCCTCTAGGACGTAAGAGAAAATAGGATTTTAATTACCTACCGGTAAATCGGTAAAGCCCAGTGCTCATTTTTCCTGCAGAATTACGTTTGTCTTTTACACAGGTTCTCATGTGTTAAGATGTTCACAGCTGTTGCTGTTGCGTTATGCATGCACGTTGGCATGGGTTATGTTGAAGGCCATGTTAGACGGCATGTTGGGTAAGGTGTGAGCTGGTGTGAATCTCGCCGCTAGTTTAAAGTAAATTCTTCTCTCGAAGTTGTCCGTCTCCTCGGGCACAGTTCCTATACTGGGGTCTGGAGGAGGGGCATAGAGGGAGGAACCAGTTCACACTGTTGAAAAGTCTTAAAGTGCCGAAGGCTCCTGCGGAACCGTCTATACCCCATGGTACTAAAATGGACCCCAGCATCCTCTACGGACTACGAGAAAAGGATTTACCGGTAGGCAATTAAAATCTTATTTTTCACAAGATATACTTGCTGTGTATTTTTCCTTGTGATTTATAGTCACCATATATCTCTTGGATTCCCGGTTTGTGCTGACACAGTCACACTACACTGGGAATTCTTGCTAGGTATATCGCTGCTAAGAATTGTACCAGGTTGCCCAATATTGGCCCTCATTCCGAGTTGTTCGCTCGCAAGCTGCTTTTAGCAGCATTGCACACGCTAAGCCGCCGCCTACTGGGAGTGAATCTTAGCTTAGCAAAATTGCGAACGAAGTATTCGCAATATTGCGAAAAGATTTATCTGTGCAGTTTCTGAGTAGCTCGAGACTTACTCTTCCAGTGCGATCAGTTCAGTGCTTGTCGTTCCTAGTTTGACGTCACAAACACACCCAGCGTTCGCCCAGCCACTCCCCCGTTTCTCCAGCCACTCCCGTGTTTTTCCCAGAAACGGCAGCGTTTTTCACACACACCCATAAAACGGCCAGTTTCCGCCCAGAAACACCCACTTCCTGTCAATAACCATACGATCACCAGAACGAAGAAAAAACCTCGTAATGCTGTGAGTAAAATACCAAACTTCTTAGCAAATTTACTTGGCGCAGTCGCAGTGCGAACATTGCGCATGCGCAGTTTGCGGAAAATCGCTGCGATGCGATGAAAAAGAACGAGCGAACAACTCGGAATGAGTGCCCTTGTGCTTCTTGTTATGTCAGCTACACGAGGCAACGTAGCTGGGGCCTCTCCCACATTACGCGGTGGTGATGCCACAGACATTTTGTAGGAAAATTTGGCAGCAGAGAGTTCAGGTTCAGGAGGTTCCTTACCCCCCAGTGAGTCTGTAGCACCGGGGGCAACAAATTACCCAACTTGAGCTACCTTTTCCATGCTGTTAAACACGCTTGTAACTAAATTGGCTCCCCCTGTGGTACCACCTGTGCCAATGCAGCAGTTTATGGTCCCTGCTGTTAATCCGCCACGGGCAGATCAAATCTCCACTCAGTTACAGCAATTGAATTGGTCACTGCCTAAATCTAAGTGTCACTCTCGCCCGCCTAAGACTAAGACGTCTTCTAAACGGGCCATAACCTCCTCACAATCCACTGATATCCCAGACACGTCCTCTGAGGAGGATGGTGCATATACTGAGCCCACAGACACTGACTCAGATGCTTCTGATGGGGAAGGGAAGTCAATGGTGGATGTCCCTGATTTGATTGAGGCAATTAGGCTCATTCTTCAGGTCTATGATGATCCTGAGCCTGAAGCTGTCTCTAAAAAGCCGGACAGATTTAAACGTAAGAAGGTGGTTAAACAAGTTTACCTCATTCTCAACACCTGGCTGACATACGTCAGGAGTCCTGGGAAAATCCAGGGACGAAATTCACACCGAACAAGAGACTGTTGGCTCGCTATCCTCTCTCCGTGGAGCTATGTAAAAATTGGGAAGCTCCTCCGCCTGTAGATTCTCATGTGGCGTGCATGGTAGTTTCCTCTGCTCTGCCAGTAACTACCGTCACCTCTCTGAAGGAACCGACGGATAGACGTGTGGAGGGTTGTTTGAAAGCAATTTACACCCTAATGGGGGTGGTGCATAGGCCAACCATTGCAGCAACTTGGGCTACTGAAGCTGTTGAGGCGTGGGCTCAGGAGCTAGAGGCGGAGTTACCTTCTAATGCATCTGAGCATGCTCGACAATGTCTCTCGTATATTACCACGGCTTCTCTGTACCTTAAGGAGGCGGCCTCCGATGCAGGGGTGCTGGTGGCCAAGGCTGCTACTACATCCGTCTTGGCCAGGCATGTCCTTTGGTTGAGATCCTGGTCGGTGGATATGGATTCAAAGGAAACTCTGGAGGTACTTCCTTTCAAAGGAGACATTCTCTTTGGAGAGGACCTCAATAAGATTGTGGCTGATCTGGCTACTGCTAAAACAGCTTGCCTAGCTAGTATGGCTCCTTCCGCACAGAAGGCTAAAAGTACTTTCCCTCGGCCCTTTCGTCCTCCAGGTAAAGTAAAAGGTCAGGCGTACCCAAAGCAAGCTCGTGCTTCCAGACCTGCAAAGCCCAGAACGAAGCGAGCCTGGGTTGCCCGTCAGCCTGCTTCCAAAACTGACAAGCCTGCCGCATGACGGGGCGGTCCTCTCTCTGGGGGATCCCAGGGTGGGGGGCTGACTTCTACGTTTTGCCCAGGAATGGTTGAAGACCACTTCAGATACCTGGGTAAGTGAAGTCGTCACTCGAGGTTACGCCGTATCCTTCAAGAATCGTCCCTCTCATCATTTTTGCTTAACAGATGTTCCTCTGGACCCGACAAAGGCAAACACTCTACATTCAGTGGTACATTCCCTCCTGTCCACAGGAGTGGTCGTACAGGTGCCTCTGGCTCAGAGAGGCAAGGGGTACTATTCACCGCTGTTCCTAGTCCCGAAACCGAATGGGTCCTCGCGGCCCATTCTCAGTCTGTAGTGCTTGAACAAGTATGTGCAGGTCTCCAAGTTTCGTATGGAAACTCTGCGCTCTATTGTTCTGGCCATGGAGCCTGGGGACTATATGGTCTCCCTGGACATACAGGATGCCTACCTGCATATTCCTATTGCAGTGTCTCATCAGCAGTACCTCAGGTTTGCGGTGGGCAATCTTCATTGCCAATTTCGGGAGTTACCCTTTGGTTTGACAACGGCTCCCCCCGTTTTCACCAAAGTAATGGCGGTCATGACGGCTACACTCCGCAGTCAAGGGGTTAGGATCCTACCGTGCTTGGACGATTTGTTGATCCTGGCAAATTCCCCAGAACTTCTCCTGTGTCATCTCAATCTGACGGTCCAGTGCATGAAAGCCCACGGGTGGCTGATCAACTGAAAGAAAACCTCCCTGGTTCCTGCTCGGAGCATGGTTCACCTGAGAGAGTTATTGCACACTCACAACCAACGGTTTTTTTTGTCTCAGGAGAAAGTCCTGAAGCTTCAGGACCGGATTTGATGCTTCCTATCTCGTCCGCAAGTGTCGATACATTCGGCAATGCAAGTGCTAGGTCTCATGGTGTCGACTTTCGACATGGTGGAGCATGCTCAATTCCATTCTCGCCCTCTGCAGAAGTTGATTCTGACCAAGTGGGACGGCCTGCCTCACCGGATCAGATCTCACATGATCTCCTTGTCTCCGGAGGTCCGCCTATCACTGAGCTGGTGGCTGCAGGACCATCGATTGAGCAGGGGCCGTCCCTTCTGGATATCCAACTGGGTCCTGCTGATGACGGATGCCAATCTGAGAGGTTGGGGCGCAGTGTTGGAACAACACTCTCTCAAGGGTCGGTGGACCGAGGAAGAGTCTCTACTCCCAATAAACATTCTGGAACTGCGGACAGTGTTCAATGCATTGACAGTGGTCCAGCATCTGATACAGAACAGACCTGTTCATGTACAATCGGACAACGCCACCACGGTGGCATACATCAATCATCAAGGCGGCACTCGAAGCCGCATGGCAATGAGGGAAGTATCAAAGATTCTTCAGTGGGCAGAACGCCATCTGCCGGCCATATCAGCAGTGTTCATTCCGGGCGTTCTGAACTTGAAAGCGGACTATCTCAGTCGTCAGGACATGCACGCCGGAGAATGGAGCCTACATCCAGAAGTGTTTCAACTTCTCGTGGACAAGTGGGGCCTTCCAGATGTGGACCTGATGGCGTCTCGACACAATCACAAGGTTCCGGTCTTCGGAGCAAGGACAAGGGATCCTCAAGCAGCGTTTGTGGATGCTCTGGCAATTCCATGGAACTTTCGGCTGCTGTATGTGTTCCCTCCGGTGTCACTCCTGCCCAGAGTAATACGGAAGTTCAAGCAAGAAGGAGGAAACCTACTTCTGGTCGCTCCAGCAGGGCCCAGGCGGCACTGGTTCTCCGATCTACAGGGCCTCTTGTTGGATCGTCCCCTTCTACTTCCACAACGTCCAGATCTCCTCGTTCAGGGCCCTTGTGTTTACCAGGATTTGGCCCGTCTGGCTTAGATGGCGTGGCTCTTGAAGCTTCCGTCCTGAGGGCGAAAGGTTTTTCTGACGCGGCCGTTCAAACTGTGTTGAAGGCCCGTAAGCCGGCTTCTTCTTGGATCTACCATAGGGTCTGGAATGCTTACTTTACTTGGTGTGCGTCTCACAATCATGACGTTTTCAAGTTTAGTACGGCCAAACTATTGGCCTTTCTACAACAGGGCCTGGACTTAGGCCTGCGTCTGGCCTCCCTCAAGGTTCACATCTCTGCCTTGTCGGTCTGGTTTCAGAGAAAGATTGCTGCCCTACCTGATGTCCATACATTCACTCAGGGCGTGTTGCAAATTCAGCCTCCTTATGTGCCACCTGTAGCCCTTTGGGATCTGTCAGTGGTTTTGGAGGCCTTGCAAGAGTCTCCGTTTGAACTTCTTGCATCTGCTGACCTTAAGTGGCTTTCCCTTAAGGTGCTGTTTTTGCTGGCTATTGCGTCAGCTTGAAGGGTCTCGGACTTGGGGGCCTTATCCTGTAAGTCTCCCCATCTGATTTTTCACAGTGACCAGGCGGTTCTTAGAACGCGGACAGGTTATTTACCCAAGGTGGTGTCTTCCTTCCACCTTAACCAGGAGCAGTGGCGGATTTAGGGGGGGGGGCACCAAGGCACGTGCCCCCCCTGTCATTTTTAGTGCAGACTGACATGCGGACGAGCGTCCGCATGTCAGTCTGCGGTCTCGTTTCCTCCCCTGCTGTTAGGAGGGACACGGAGGGCACAGTGCGCGCCTCTCCTGTGTCCCTCCTGGGTCTCCGGCGGCCGCTGGTCTCATGAAGGAAGTGCCGTTCGTGAGCACTTCCTTTATTACAGTGACCCGCGGCCGCCGGAGACACAGGAGGGACACATGAGAGGCGTGCACTGTGCCCTCCGTGTCCCTCCTAACAGCAGGGGAGCGGGGGGAGCAGCGGCGGCGGAGGAAGGGGGGGAGGACGCACTGGGGGGGAATATCTGGCACTGGGGGCATATTTGGCAGGGAGGGGGGGGGGAGAATATCTGACACTGGGGACATATATGGCACTGGGGGGAATATCTGGCACTGGGGGCATATATGGCACTGGGGAGGGAATATCTGGCACTGGGGGCATATTTGGCAGGGAGGGGGGGGGGGGAGAATATCTGGCACTGGGGACATATATGGCACTGGGGGGAATATCTGGCCCTGGGGGCATATATGGCACTGGGGGGGAATATCTGGCACTGGGTGCATATGTGGCACTGGGGGGGGGGGGGATATCTGGCACTGGGGGCATATGTGGCACTGGGGGGGGAATATCTGGCACTGGGGCATATGTGGCACTGGGGGCATATATAGCACTGGGGGGGGCGATATCTGGCACTGGGGGCATATGTGGCACTGTCGGGGAATATCTGGCACTGGGGGTATATGTGTACCTGGCACACATGGGGGGGGGCTATATTTGGCACTGGGGGCATGTGAGTACCTGGCACCGTGGGGGAATATCTGGCACTGGGGACATATGTGGCACTGGGAGCACAGCCCTAGCAACAAGGACTACCTCCTAGCAACGAGCATGACACCCAGTGCATGAAACCCCTGGCAACGAGCATGACACCCTGAGCATGAAAACCCCTGGCACCGTGCATGGAACCAAGAGCATGAAACCCCTGGCAACGAGCATGACACCCAGTGCATGAAACCCCTGACAACGAGCAGGTATTTGAAAAGTAATTAGAAGCCTTACTGTAGGACTTAATGTGTAATGGGCATTACGGTGTGTGGCATAATGTATCACGGACATTGCGGTGTGTGTCATAATGTGTCACAGGCATTACGGTGTATGGTATACTATATCGCTGGCATTGTGATATGTGGTATAATGTCTCAGGGTCATTGCAGTGTGTGGCATAATGTATCACCGACATTGCGGTGTGTGTCATAATGTGTCAGGCATTACGGTGTGTGGTATACTATATCACGGGCATTGTGGTATGTGGTATAATGTCTCAGGGTCATTGCAGTGTGGCATAATATATAACGGGCATTGCGGTGTGTGGCATAGGGTATAACGGGCATTGCGGTATGTGTCACAGGCATTACGGTGTATGGTATACTATATCACGGGCATTGTGGTATAATGTCTCAAGGTCATTGCAGTGTGTGGCATAATGTGTCACAGACATTGTATGTGCTATAATGTATCAGGGGCAGTGCAGTGTGTAGCATAATGTATAACGGGCATTGCGATTCCTGTCATAATGTGTCACAGGCATTACGGTGTGTGGCATAATGTGTCTGGGGCATTACAGTGTGTGCATATTGTGTCATGTGCATTATTGTGTGTGGAATAATGTCTAAGGGCCATTGCAGTATGTGGAATAATGTATACTGGGCATTACTATAAGGAGGAAAAATGACAAATAATGTAAGGGGCATGAATCAGGATTATTTTTCTTTCCTGTGGTGGCCAACGTCTGGGCGTGCAGGTTGCAAAACTGGGGTATAAGGTAGTCTTTTCCTGCAATACCACGCCCATTCAAACAAAGCCACGCCCATTCAAACAAAACCACGCCCCTTATGGTGCCCCCCCTGTAATTTTTTTCTGGATCCGCCCCTGACCAGGAGATTGTGGTTCCGACCTTTAATTCTCCTGAGTTGTCTACCAAAGAGCGGTCTTTGGATGTGGTACGGGCTCTCCGTATCTATGTGAAGAGAACATCCTCCATTAGGAAATCTGATTCTCTTTTTGTTTTGTTTGATTTTCACAAACGTGGCCAGACACTGGCCAGATGGATTAGAATGGTGATTGCATATGCTTATGTACAGGCTGGTCGTCTGGTTCCTGCTACCATCACAGCCCATTCTTCTCGGTCGATTGGACCTTCTTGGGCGGCCCACCGTGGTGTGACCCTTGAACAATTGTGCAAGGCGGCTACGTGGTCCTCAGGGAACACGTTCATTAGGTTCTATGCCTTCGATACTTCTGCCTCCCAGGATGCTTCCTTTGGACGCCGGGTTCTTGTGCCCGCTTCAGTGCGTCCCGTCCCATAAGGAACTGCTTTAGGACATCCCCGATGTTAATCCTTGTGGAGCCCAGTGTGCCCCGCAGCAGAAAACAAGATTTATGGTAAGAACTTACCGTTGTTAAATCTCTTTCTGCGAGGTACACTGGGCTCCACAAGGCGCCCACCCTGACGCACTTAGCTTCTTTGGGTTGATATGGCATAGCCGCTGACACCCTCTCCTGTGGTGAGTGTGTGGTGTAATTGGCTATGAGCAATTGTCGTCTCTGGTACCTGCTACTGCATTGGGCTGGTTAATGAAACTGAGCTCCTGTGCACGGAGGCTGGGTTATAGAGAGGCGGCGCTGTGCATCTTGGGAACAGTCAAAGCTTTGAGCCTGTTGGTGCCTTGGATCACGATCCTGCTCTACACCCCCTGATGTTAATCCTAGTGGAGCCCAGTGTACCTCGCAGAAAGAGATTTAACTACGGTAAGTTCTTACCATAAATTTAGTTTTTTACACATGGGCTTTCAGCCTGCCATCCACAGCCCACGGATAGCAGGTACAGCCCCGGGCTTCATCCCTGGCCCTTGGGTGCCAGACGGGGACTCCTTTTAAGGGGGTAGGTCCCCACTCCCCCAGGGAACCTCAGTTAGGGGTGACTAGTTGGGGGGTAATGCCACGGCCGCAGGGACCAATATAAATGTGTCCCTCTGCTGTGGGATTATCTCCTTGGCTAGTGGATCCCGGTGCTGGTTTAAATTTACCCCATTGAGTTAGGAACAAATAAAGAAGGATCCATTTTGTCTTGGATAAATGGTTGGTTGAAACGATTATTGTTAAGTATATGCTAACAAACAATATTTGGGCAAACGCAAAAAGCATTCCTCCCCAGCTGGTTTTGTTTTCCAACACAGTTGATTTGACAGGTCTCCAACCAGGTTTCATTCAAATATTTAAAGTGTATTGGAAGGTAAGCAATTTTCTCTTCCATTAAATGATTTTGACATCCCAAAAATAGGTGGATACAGACCACTGCTGCTTGCCCTAAACTCAGGGGAGATCAATGTCAGACCCAAATATACCGGATCAATTAATTATTGCTCCAGTGTCAGGACAACTCCTCTGAAAATCAGCTAAATGAACTCCTAATACTGCTGATAGTAGCAGCAAAACTTTTAGGGGGTATGTACTAGCCAGTCAGCTCCGAACTGCCATGTTACAGGCTGTGTTGTTTTTAGTTTATCTCTCTCCAGTTTATCACTCTCCAAAGCTTAGTACATCTTCCCCTTAGTCACCACGAAGGCAGAAGGAGGCAGAGGGATCTGCAAAATCCCTCTTCGCAATCCAGATGTTCTTCCTATAGTGCCCACTGCCTGATGGCACTCTCCAAGGCTTAGTACATCTTCCCCTTAGTCATCACGAAGGCAGAAGGAGGCAGAGGGATCTGCAAAATCCCTCTCCGCAATCCAGATGTTCTTCCTATAGTGCCCACTGCCTGATGGCCATTTTCCAAATTGCCCTGTGTACTATTGAGTGCCCATTTCTGTATTGCCATGTCTCAGGTGTTGGAAGGATTTGCTCAGCCTCAGCACTCAGCTCAGCCTCAGCACAACACAATATAAGCACAATATACAGGGTTGTTTTTTGTTTGTTTTTTAACTCAGATACATTATTATTGAAAAATGAATACAGCTAATATAGGCAGTTCTACAACAAACAATGAATAAAAACAATAAGAAAAATAAAACACAGGGAAAATCATAAGAACAAATCGAAAAGGGATATGGGATAAGGGAGTGTCCGGAAACAATGTTACAATTCAAATATACAGGAATAAATACATAAATAAATAAATAAATAAATAGACCATTGGCATTGGGTTAAGGAAAACATAACAAAAGGGAGGACAGAAAAGACTGAAATAAACCAATTCTACTGCCATAAACAACAAAGTGTCACAGACATCCAGTGACATCCGGTGAGGTCATGGTTACAGGATAGTGGGCAGACCGCAGTCTCCACTTCATGAAAGGTGAGGAGAATGAAGAGGAATATTTGAAACCAAGTATCTCACATCATAGTTCCTTTGAACATTAGTAATAATCTTAGAGAGGGAGGGAGGGTCTGGATTCTTCCAGTACCGGGCAATAGCTGTCCTACTGGCAATAAATATACAGTATGTCCTGTTACATATCCACAGTGTAGTTGGAGATAGGGTAATGGTGGAGAAAAGTGATCTCAGGTAGTAAAGGAAGGTGCATCCCTGTAACACCGGAAAGAAAACTGAAGACTTCCGTCCACAAATTCTGAATTACAGAGCAGAACCAAACAATATGGAGGACACTGCCAACCTCACCGCAGTTTCTCCAACAGAACCAAGGGACGTCAGGCTAAATCTTATTGAGCTGTTCAGGCGTAAGGTATAAGCGATGCATCATTTTAACAAGCATTTCTGTATGATTAAAATATCTGGACATTTTATAAATATTAAAAATCCTCCCCCATTTCTCATCTGACAAAAATAATGCAGATCCTCCTCCTTTTTGGTTTGAACCACTTGCTTAGATTCCTCAATGGGAGACAGGAGAGACTTATACCACATTAAAAAAATTATGCTTTAAAGTTTTGGAGGATAGCTTAGAAATAACAAAGGAGGGAGATGGGAGAAGGAACAGGGAGCCAACCTTGAGTGAATGAAATCAATGTCTGACACATAAAAATCATGTTCTTGCACCCATACTGAGATTGCAACCGGACAAATGATTTGAGACCAAAATTCTCCAATAAGTTTTGACAAGTGACAATTCCTAAATATAGCGAGTTGAACAGGAACAAATCAGGGATTAAGTTAGATACTGTTCTTAAGGAAAGCTGAGCTAAACGAAGTGTAATATACCCAGAGGCTTTTACCAGCATGTTCCAAGTGGATAGGGAGTCAACAGTGCTTTTAAAAATTAAGTGGGACACCAGTCTTTGTTGAAGATCCAACCAAAGGAGATCCTCCAAAGCAAAGTGCGGAGACAAGCATAGCTCAATGGCCACCCAGGGTTTAGTGAAGGTGAAATTAAACCAGTCAGAAAGTTACACTAATAGGCTAGCAATTTGGTAAAACTCCAATTTGGTAAAACTCCAGTTACTCAAAACCCAGAATTCTGTTGATTATGCCTGTATTATTAAAGCAGCAATGATGGGCAGACTCGCCAGAATTCCTGCACAGGCTGCAGCTCGCAGGCTATTTCATAAGCCCCCCACTATTTTTAGAAATTCTAGGACGCTTCCCCTTCCACTAAAAGGATGAGCATACAGATTAAAATTGTTTTAGGAGTGAACGAGGGAGTAGGACTGGAATGGATCGAAAAAAATAAAGGATCTTTGGGAGGAGCATCATCTTGACTGCAGCCAACCTACCTAACCATGAAATCTCATAATTGACCCATGATTTAGTTATATTAATGAATTGTTTTAAAAGGGTAGTGTAATTACAACCAATAGAGTAATTGCAATCAGTTAGAGGGAATCTGGATACAAAGGTAACCAAGAGAGGTATTCTGCCAGGTGTAAGGATAGTTTTAAGTACATGAGGGAAGTTTGGTTTATAAGCAAGGCCTCAGATTTTAAGGCATTCAGCTTATAATAGAAGGCTTCAGCGAATCCCTGGAGTACTGTATGGATGGCCGGAAAGGAAGGCTCAGGGTTGGTGACAAATAGCAACACATTGTCTGCGAATAGGCATATTTTATGTTGACACGGAACATGTTACTAAGAGTTTCAGCCAAGGATGGACAATTTTGACAGCTATGCACCTCAGCACTTGTCGTTCCCACTGTGTGAGCTTATGTGTTCTTTCTCTTCATAGCTGAACTTTTGTTGTTAGACATTTCCCACTTATACTGTAGTTGACCAATGCAGCACTAGCTGAGCAAAAAATTAGGAACTGAGTTGTTGAAAAGGAGGCAGCTTATGACTCATTTTTTTTGCTGTGTTTCCTGGATGGGTAGATAGATGCAAGAGCTGGTTAATGGGGACCTAAGGACAGGTGGTAAAAGAGTTAGAGATGGCCGAGGTAGGAGGGTGGGGTGAACTACGTGGTGACATGATTATGTGGTGGTACACTTTGATGAACCGGTGTGTTTTCAGTGCCCGTTTGAAACTCTGCATGGTCGGGGAGAGTATGAAAATGTGAGGGAGCGCATTCCAATGTAGGGGTGCAGCACAGGAGAACTCATGGATTAAAGTGTGCGATGCAGCAACAAGAGTAGAGGAGAGGTGACGATCATTGGCCAACCAGAGACAGCAGGAGGGAGTATGCAGGAAGATGATTGGAGTGCAAGGCCATGAGTAAAGGATTTGTACAGTAAGAGATTAATGATCATACTCATTTTCATTCACTTTGTGAACTGGTGAAGGATGATTTAGCTCTCAGTGAGTTATGTGTGTGGGGTGGGGCGAGGGGGCGGCCACATAGGGAAAAGCCAATTCCAGGAATCCCAGGATTGACCATTTTTCAATCCCGATACCCGGGATTGAAAAAAATGGCCCAGGATTGGCCTCCTTAAGTGCAAGGCCATGGGTAAAGGATTTGTACAGTAAGAAATTAATGATAATACTCATCTTCAGTCACCTTGTGCATCTGTGAAGGATGATTTAGCTCTCAGTGAGTTTGCTGTTACTGTAAATTCTTCCTGACCTGCATACTTTATCATTATATCCATTTTTTTACTTTTCCAACAGTGACTGGCAATGTGAGAGCTTTCTTCACCAAATATAAGACATTCTGGAGCCGATTCAGGTGAATACTATCCGAAGTGTTGATATCCGAACATATGTCAAGGTGTATGCATCTGTTAGTCTTCATCATCCTGATCCATCTGTATGCAATCTCACAATTTCCAATTCCTTACACACACCTTCACTTAGCCTTACTGCAAGTAAAAAAGCCCTGTTACCACCATTTGCATCCATTCATCCGCAAGTGGAGTTGCCAGTGAGATACGTATGCTTATAATTTGATTATAGATGTGTATGCTCAGCTATGAAGCATATGCAGTGCTTTGTGCAATGATGTACTGTATACAATGTTATCTTGTCTCCAGTTGTGCTGCCCACCTGGAAATATGAGGAACATCTGTTGCTGAACGGTTTTTACTCTGAACACATGTCTACAACACAGAAGATTTACAGTTGGGCATATGATAGAAACATATTACTAGAACATACTCCTAGGAGGTAGTTCAATTAAAAAATTATATTGGACCACGACATGTGGCTGTGCACATCATTGATACAGTAGCTCAACATCGCTCATTTTATCCAAATGGAGGTGCAAGATTCCAATGGCACATTGTCAGCACCACTCAACGTTGAATTGTCTACCTCCCCTGTACTACAAAGTATTCTACATATGGACATATAAGCAACAGATATCTAAAGTTGAAATACCTTGACCATTGCCAGTAGCACTAACTATATTGTACTTTTTGGAGAAAGATTGAGTTGCAGAGATGGGGTGCTGAGGAAGCAACCCACTTTGGTGGTATACCTGTCCATCTTGGATACGAATGTTTTTAAAGAAATGTAATTACGTGACGGACCTAAATACTAGCAATGTTTGACCAATTGCAGACTGGTCCAAGAAGCCATTTATAGGGTGATGAAATACTGCAACCATCTGCAAAGAAATCAGGACGGGTATTTGATACAAATCTTTCCATAGCTTCCATAGGTAGAACAGAAATTGTTCTTCCTCTGCCGCTGGGTGGAGTAAAGCATCTGTGTGGAGGTACACTCCGATTGGATCTGCTGCTAATCCATGAGGTCTCATTGAAGGTAGTGGGTCACAAATGCCTGAGAATTCAGAGAGGGCCAGTGTGTAGGTGTGTCTGATTATTTGGCTGAAGTCAGTCTACTAGGATTGCAGCCGGGGAATACAGAGCATCTTCTTTCTGTCACATCCCCGTGGTCAGTGTTTGGGATTTAGGGGGTCATTCAGACCTGATCGCTCGCTAGCAGTTTTTTGCAGCGCTGCGATAAGATAGTCGCCGCCTACAGGGGAGTGTATTTTAGCTGTGCAAGTGTGCGATCGCATTTGCAGCCGAGCTGTACAAAAAGAGTTTGTGCAGTTTCAGAGTTGCCCAGAACTTACTCAGCCGCTGCGATCACTTCAGCCTGTCCTGTGCTGGAATTGACGTCAGACACCCGCCCTGCAAACACTTGGGCACGCCTGCGTTTTTCCAACCACTCCCAGAAAACGGTCAGCTGACACCCACAAACGCCTTCTTTCTGTCAATCTCCTTGCGATTGGCCGTGCGATGGGATTCTTTGTAAAACCCATCGCACAGCAACGATCCGCTTTGTACCCGTGCGACACACCTGCGCATTGCGGTGCATACGCTTGAGCAGTTCTGACCTGATCGCAGCTCTGCAAAAAACGCTAGCAAGCGATCGGGTCTGAATTACCCCCTATGTATTGATTCAGATCAAAGCTGTACAATGGAAAGGGAAACTGCCCATTAGATAGATAGACAGGTAGATAGAGTAGACTAGATACTGATGTTTATGATAGACATAGAGAATGTACATCATCGAGTCTTACACCATAATTTGCTGTGACCTGTGTTTTATATGAAGAGGGAAGAAAATCTGCCAGCAGTGAACCCAAAGAGGTGCCAGTGCTGCATGTCCCATGCAGCTACCCGGGTAGGATTCCCGTATCATTTGATCCGGGAATTTGCAGGGGGACCCATTTCCACTAGGGGAAAACATGGGTAAATGTGCGCCCCCGCGCATTTACCCATGTTTTAAGGACAAAGTGGAAAAAGGGTATTAGCAAACCAAAAATCACACTAATGGGCAAAACCATATAGCACTGCAGGGGGGGGGCAGATACAACATGGGCAGAGAGAGAGAGATTTGGGTGGGGTATGTTCAAACTGAAATCTAAATTGCAGTGTAAAAATAAAGCAGCCAGTATTTACCCTGCACAGAAACAATATAACCCACCCAAATCTAACTCTCTCTGCAAATGTTATATCTGCCCCACCTGAGGTGCACATGGTTTTGCCCATTAGTGTGATTTTTGGTTTGCTAACAAAACTGAATAACCCCCTTGGATCTTGACCATTTAGTGTACACACTTCATGGTAATGGAGCTATTGCAACAGGTACAGGACAAGGGTACACTGTGTGTCAGCTCCTGAGACAAAGAAATATACATTTTTAATTTATGTGTGACCTGTTAATTGCAGCAGTTAGATTATGAATGCAGTGGAGTTTCATAAAATGGTACAGATGTGTCCATACATTATTGCTGCAGTCTCGCCAAACATCCCCTCTCTGTGTACCAGGTTCGGCTGCCTTTTTTGCATCTCTTTGCTCAAAAATGTGTCTTATTCTATGCGACATTGTCTGTGATGGGGCCCCCAGATTTGCATACACACTTGCCGATGTCTGCTGCGACTGGGGGTAGGAGCGGGGCCATGCTGCATTTGGCAGCATGGCTCTCATAAGCAATATCACATGTCGGACCTGCATGCACTGGGTAACTAGCGCCACATGGCTTATTGAAGAAAGTTGTATGAGGACACATCTGCATGTGGTATAAAAGCCCCCTTTAAAGCTCTGTTTTTCAGTAGACAATGGTGAGATAGTGGTGGCTGGCTACAGAAGCTGCAGCAGTAGGAATGAGTTTCCTTTTGCTTGGCCAACTATTAGCTGTGTGCAGGTCATTAGCTGTGAGGCCAGTAAGGAAGATCTTATTTGCATTAGTAAATAAAGTGGGTAATATAGGAGCAGAACATTTTGTACTAGTTTGTAGTTGTGATTTGGAGCGTTAGAAACTAGAACAATTCTTAAAATATATTGCAGTAGAAATTGCATTCATATTCTATTTAAAATATGTGAAACATTTACAGATAAAGCATTTGTTTAAAAAAAAAAAAGGCTTTTAGTTACGGTAAAGGGCTGCAACTTGAAGCTATATAAGAAGCTAAGTGGAAACTATCATTATGGTCAGACTAATACTAATTGTGGTAGGAAAGAAAGCCATCTGATAGAGGAAACAGTTTACCACGAAGTCACACCTGATCATCCATTATAGTTAATACATTTTATTTTTTTATTTTGAAAATGACTGAGGCAGGTCTTCCGGTTTAGCACAGTGTCTTTTACAGTCATCAGAGACTGTGCACATAGCATACACAGGCTTGGGCCTGGTCACACAGGTATAAACAGAAAATAAGCAAACAAACATAAAAAGTCCTAGCACTCCTTGTGCTCTATAGTTAGTCTGCTGCAGTGGCTTGCAGCCACACATGCCATGCTCTCCTGGCACGGCCAATGTCCACAGTCCCTTGCACTACAAACTGTTCCCTACTTACTGCCTTCTAACAGGCATCAGCGACCTGTGTAGTGGGTGAATGATGGACCTCTGTTTCTCCATCTGCAGCTGTGCAATCAAGATAACCCAGAGTTATAAACCTCCATTACAGGTGCAGAATGTGCAGGTCTTGTTTTCTTCTCCCCTGGAGGGTGTTGATCCCACAACTGCCCACCAGAGTGTGGGCAATTGTGGGCAACTTATTGGTTCACGGATGTCACGTGTTTTGGATAGCCAATAATAAAAATCCGGATACAACCGAACTGGCATTAATTCTGGCGTTACGTCCGAACCCGCTCATCTGTAATATATATATATATATATATATATACACACACACACACACACACACACACACACGTTTATTTGTTTTTTAAATCATCACATTTACAATTAACACCAACTAGATTTTTCTTCATACAGATAGATGTTAAATATAATGTGAATGGAATACCAACATTGTTTCGTCTAATTCATCATTTTGCAAACAATATTAATATTAATACACTTTTCTCTGACGTCCTAGTGGATGCTGGGACTTCCGTAAGGACCATGGGGAATAGCGGCTCCGCAGGAGACTGGGCACAAAAGTAAAAGCTTTAGACTAGCTGGTGTGCACTGGCTCCTCCCCCTATGACCCTCCTCCAAGCCTCAGTTAGATTTTTGTGCCCGAACGAGAAGGGTGCATGCTAGGTGGCTCTCCTGAGCTGCTTAGAAGTAAAAGTTTAAATAGGTTTTTTATTTTCAGTGAGTCCTGCTGGCAACAGGCTCACTGCATCGTGGGACTAAGGGGAGAAGAAGCGAACTCACCTGCGTGCAGAGTGGATTGGGCTTCTTGGCTACTGGACATTAGCTCCAGAGGGACGATCACAGGTTCAGCCTGGATGGGTCCCGGAGCCGCGCCGCCGGCCCCCTTACAGAGCCAGAAGAGCGAAGAGGTCCGGAGAAATCGGCGGCAGAAGACGTTCCTGTCTTCAAATAAGGTAGCGCACAGCACTGCAGCTGTGCGCCATTGCTCTCAGCACACTTCACACTCCGGTCACTGAGGGTGCAGGGCGCTGGGGGGGAGCGCCCTGAGACGCAATAAAACACTGTAAAAACCTTATATGGCTAAAGAAATGCATCACATATAGCTCCTGGGCTATATGGATGCATTTAACCCCTGCCAGTTTTCCTGAAAAAAGCGGGAGAAAAGGCCGCCGTGAAGGGGGCGGAGCCTTTCTCCTCAGCACACAAGCGCCATTTTCTTTCACAGCTCCGCTGGAAGGACGGCTCCCTGACTCTCCCCTACAGAAACAGGGTAAAACAGAGAGGGGGGGCACTATTGGCAGCTAATATATAAATACAGCAGCTATAACAGGGAGTAACACTTATATAAGGTTATCCCTGTATATATATAGCGCTCTGGTGTGTGCTGGCAAACTCTCCCTCTGTCTCCCCAAAGGGCTAGTGGGGTCCTGTCCTCTATCAGAGCATTCCCTGTGTGTGTGCTGGGTGTCGGTACGATTGTGTCGACATGTATGAGGAGGAAAATGATGTGGAAGCAGAGCAATTGCCTGTGTTAGTGATGTCACCCCCTAGGGAGTCGACACCTGACTGGATGGTCGTATTTAAAGAATTACGTGACAATGTCAGCACTTTGCAAAAAACTGTTGACGACATGAGACAGCCGGCAAATCAGTTAGTGCCTGTTCAGGCGTCTCAGACACCGTCAGGGGCGCTAAAACGCCCGTTACCTCAGATGGTCGACACAGACCCAGACACGGATACTGAATCCAGTGTCGACGGTGAGGAGACAAACGTAATGTCCAGTAGGGCCACACGTTACATGATCACGGCAATGAAGGAGGCATTGAACATTTCTGACACTACAAGTACCACAAAAAAGGGTATTATGTGGGGTGTGAAAAAACTACCAGTAGTTTTTCCTGAATCAGAGGAATTAAATGAGGTGTGTGATAAAGCGTGGGTTTCCCCCGATAAAAAACTGCTGATTTCTAACAAATTATTGGCACTATACCCTTTCCCGCCAGAGGTTAGGGCACGTTGGGAAACACCCCCTAGGGTAGATAAGGCGCTCACACGCTTATCAAAACAAGTGGCGTTACCGTCTCCTGATACGGCCGCCCTTAAGGAACCAGCTGATAGAAGGCTGGAAAATATCCTAAAAGGTATATACACACATACTGGTGTTATACTGCGACCAGCAATCGCCTCAGCCTGGATGTGCAGTGCTGGAGTGGCTTGGTCGGATTCCCTGACTGAAAATATTGATACCCTGGATAGGGACAGTATTTTATTAACTATAGAGCATTTAAAGGATGCATTACTATATATGCGAGATGCACAGAGGGATATTTGCACCCTGGCATCAAGAGTGAGTGCGATGTCCATTTCTGCCAGAAGGGCGTTATGGACGCGACAGTGGTCAGGGGATGCAGATTCCAAACGACATATGGAAGTATTGCCGTATAAAGGGGAGGAGTTATTTGGGGTCGGTCTATCAGACCTGGTGGCCACGGCAACGGCTGGAAAGTCCACCTTTTTACCCCAGGTCACCTCTCAGCAGAAAAAGACACCGTCTTTTCAAACTCAGTCCTTTCGTTCCTATAAGAACAAGCGGGCAAAAGGCCACTCATTTCTGCCCCGGAAAAAGACTGCACCAGGCAGCCTCTTCCCAGGAGCAGAAGCCCTCCCCCGCTTCTGCCAAGTCTTCAGCATGACGCTGGGGCTTTACAAGCGGACTCAGGCACGGTGGGGGCCCGTCTCAAAAATTTCAACGCGCAGTGGGCTCACTCGCAAGTGGACCCCTGGATCCTGCAGGTAGTATCACAGGGGTACAAATTGGAATTCGAGACGTCTCCCCCTCGCCGATTCCTGAAGTCTGCTCTTCCAACGTCTCCCTCCGACAGGGAGGCAGTATTGGAAGCTATTCACAAGCTGTATTCCCAGCAGGTGATAATCAAGGTACCCCTTCTACAACAGGGAAAGGGGTATTATTCCACGCTGTTTGTGGTACCGAAGCCGGACGGCTCGGTGAGACCAATTTTAAATCTAAAATCCTTGAACACTTACATAAAAAGGTTCAAATTCAAGATGGAATCACTCAGAGCAGTGATAGCGAACCTGGAAGAAGGGGACTATATGGTATCTCTGGACATCAAAGATGCTTATCTCCATGTCCCAATCTTCCCTTCTCACCAGGGGTACCTCAGGTTTGTGGTTCAAAACTGTCATTATCAGTTTCAGACGCTGCCGTTTGGATTGTCCACAGCACCCCGGGTCTTTACCAAGGTAATGGCCGAAATGATGATTCTTCTTAGAAGAAAAGGCGTCTTAATTATCCCTTACTTGGACGATCTCCTGATAAGGGCAAGATCCAGGAAACAGTTAGAGTTCGGAGTAGCACTGTCTCAGGTAGTGCTCTGTCAGCACGGGTGGATTCTAAATATCCCAAAATCACAGCTGATTCCAAAAACACGTCTACTGTTCCTGGGGATGATTCTGGACACAGTCCAGAAAAAGGTGTTTCTCCCGGAGGAGAAGGCCAGGGAGTTATCCGAGCTAGTCAGGAACCTCCTAAAACCAGGCCAAGTGTCAGTGCATCAATGCACGAGAGTCCTGGGAAAAATGGTGGCTTCTTACGAAGCAATTCCATTCGGAAGATTCCATGCAAGAACTTTTCAGTGGGATCTGCTGGACAAATGGTCCGGATCGCATCTTCAGATGCATCAGCGGATAACCCTATCTCCAAGGACAAGGGTGTCTCTCCTGTGGTGGTTACAGAGTGCTCATCTTCTAGAGGGCCGCAGATTCGGCATTCAGGATTGGATGCTGGTGACCACGGATGCCAGTCTGAGAGGCTGGGGAGCAGTCACACAGGGAAGAAATTTCCAGGGCTTGTGGTCAAGCATGGAAACGTCTCTTCACATAAATATTCTGGAACTAAGGGCCATTTACAATGCCCTAAGTCAAGCAAGGCCTCTGCTTCAGGGTCAGTCGGTATTGATCCAATCGGACAACATCACTGCAGTCGCCCACGTCAACAGACAGGGCGGCACAAGAAGCAGGAGGGCAATGGCAGAAGCTGCAAGGATTCTCCGCTGGGCGGAAAATCATGTGGTGGCACTGTCAGCAGTGTTCATTCCGGGAGTGGACAACTGGGAAGCAGACTTCCTCAGCAGACACGACCTCCACCCGGGGGAGTGGGGACTTCACCCAGAAGTCTTCCAAGTGATTGTAAACCGTTGGGAAAAACCGAAGGTGGACATGATGGCGTCCCGTCTCAACAAAAAACTGGACAGATATTGTGCCAGGTCAAGGGACCCTCAGGCAATAGCGGTGGACGCTCTGGTAACACCGTGGGTGTACCAGTCGGTGTATGTGTTCCCTCCTCTGCCTCTCATACCCAAAGTACTGAGAATCATAAGAAGGAGAGGAGTAAGAACTATACTCGTGGCTCCGGATTGGCCAAGAAGAACTTGGTACCCGGAACTGCAAGAGATGCTCACGGAGGACCCGTGGCCTCTACCTCTAAGAAAGGACCTGCTCCAGCAGGGACCTTGTCTGTTCCAAGACTTACCGCGGCTGCGTTTGACGGCATGGCGGTTGAACGCCGGATCCTGATGGAAAGAACTGGCTTCAGTGCCTGAAGTTCAGACGTTTGTCAAGGGGGTACTGCATATACAGCCTCCTTTTGTGCCACCAGTGGCACCTTGGGATCTCAATGTAGTTTTAGGGTTCCTAAAATCACATTGGTTTGAACCACTCACCACTGTGGAATTAAGATATCTCACATGGAAGGTGGTCATGCTGTTAGCTCTGGCGTCAGCCAGGCGTGTCTCAGAATTGGCGGTTTTGTCATATAAAAGCCCTTACCTAATTTTTCATTCAGACAGGGCAGAATTGAGGACTCGTCCTCAATTTCTCCCTAAGGTGGTTTCAGCGTTTCACATGAACCAACCTATTGTGGTGCCTGCGGCTACTAGGGACTTGGAGGACTCCAAGTTGTTGGACGTAGTCAGGGCCCTGAAAATATATGTTTCCAGGACGGCTGGAGTCAGAAAATCTGACTTGCTGTTTATCCTGTATGCACCCAACAAGCTGGGTGCTCCTGCTTCTAAGCAGACGATTGCTCGTTGGATTTGTAGTACAATTCAGCTTGCACATTCTGTGGCAGGACTGCCACAGCCAAAATCTGTTAAAGCCCATTCCACAAGGAAAGTGGGCTCATCTTGGGCGGCTGCCCGAGGGGTCTCGGTTTTACAACTTTGCCGAGCAGCTACTTGGTCAGGGGCAAACACGTTTGCAAAATTTTACAAATTCGATACCCTGGCTGAGGAGGACCTGGAGTTCTCTCATTCGGTGCTGCAGAGTCATCTGCACTCTCCCGCCCGTTTGGGAGCTTTGGTATAATCCCCATGGTCCTTACGGAAGTCCCAGCATCCACTAGGACGTCAGAGAAAATAAGAATTTACTTACCGATAATTCTATTTCTCGTAGTCCGTAGTGGATGCTGGGCGCCTGCAATACTTGTATATAGTTATTGTTACAAAAAAATCGGGTTGTTTATTGTTGTGAGCCATCTTTTCAGAGGCTCCTACGTTTATCATACTGTTAACTGGGTTCAGATCACAGGTTGTACGGTGTGATTGGTGTGGCTGGTATGAGTCTTACCCGGGATTCAAAATCCTTCCTTATTATGTACGCTCGTCCGGGCACAGTATCCTAACTGAGGCTTGGAGGAGGGTCATAGGGGGAGGAGCCAGTGCACACCAGCTAGTCTAAAGCTTTTACTTTTGTGCCCAGTCTCCTGCGGAGCCGCTATTCCCCATGGTCCTTACGGAAGTCCCAGCATCCACTACGGACTACGAGAAATAGAATTATCGGTAAGTAAATTCTTATTTTTTGTTTTACAACCTATATTTGAAGTGATTCATAATCACAATCAACTTTTTAGTAAATTAATTTGAAAATCATTTTGTAACAAAGACAAATCACTTGGATTCTCTTTATTTTCAGGTGCCAGTAATTCGGTAGCTTTTAATGTGTCAGAATCATGAGCACATGGACTTGGTGCTGTGTTGCTGTTGTTATTGCACGTGGAGGGTGACATCACTTCAGGCGGCTGGTCTGAGGTCACTGGAGCCGTAGATGACACAGAGCCAGGTAAAGATAAGCTTGACATGTGAAACATGTTACCCAAGCAACAGCAAATCTAGGAATAGAGGAAATCAGATTAATCGTCACTAGGGGGAAGTGCATTTTTTTTAGAAGTGGAGTTGTTGCCCATAGCAACCAATCATATTCTAGCTATTATCTTCTAGAAGGTGCTAGATAAATGATAAGTAGAATCTGATTGGTTGCTATGGGCAACATCTTCACTTATAAAATTGTGTACTTTAGTAAATATACCCTTAGTAGTCTAAGTAAATTTACCCATAGATGGGACGTGCACATTTTTCTTCTTAGCTTTTTTCTATCCTCGCTTTCCTCAGCATTTGCATTACAATTACATGAGATTGGAGGACTTTTGAAAAACATTGCAAATCTTAGCAGAGGCTGCATAAGAGCATAGTACACTTTCTTGGGAACATCAGATTTCCTTGCATAGGCGTGCGCAGCACATTTTATTAGGGGGTGCACCATCGGAGGGGTGTGTCTAGCACCGCCTTATGGGCGTGTCTAGCACCATCTATTGACAGTCAACGCAATATAAAATATCCACCCTTGTACCAATCCTAATAAAGCAGATACATTGTCAGATGTTGTGGTGTGCACCAAACAAACACCCCTGATGGCACTCACTGCAATTACAGTGCTCCTCCTCAGCCTGGTCTGGCTCCCCCTCTCTTTCCCCTGCAAGCTGCAGCAGCTTACTTACAAGTCACTCACTCACTGACACTGACAGTCGCAGACTAGTACTGCTGCTGCTGGTAAAAACGAGTGACGTGTCAATGCTGCTGCTAACCGCCTGCCAGTATTGAATTTGTCTTCCTAAGAGGAAAGCTGGCTGCATGCTGATCCTCATCAGTGGCTGGTGTTGGCATAGCATAGAAGGAGAGAGGTGGGCATGTAGCGGGTGTGGCAGGTGGGCGTGCGAGCATGTTTTTGTACATGGAGTTTGAAAGCCGGTGGCAGTGATACCCTTGATTAACCCAGGCATCCGGTCAGTAATGCAATCCTGACAGGGTGCAGCACAGAGGGGACAGTAATCAGCATGTTCGCGATCGCTGCATCAGGCATGTGAGATCGGGGTGCCGGACATTAGGGGGTGCCTGTGCGCACCAGGAACCCCCCCTGCGCACACCTATGTTTCCTTGATTCTTTTATTACAAATTGTACTTTTATGTGTCATAGGGGCATATTTATTAACTATCGGAAAAACATCCAGATATTAATACTTTATCATTGCTTATCATGGCAGTAAGAAGTTAAGGATCACTGGGATGTACAGTAACAAAAATCACATCGCAGGACAAGGGCTCAGATCGGATCTCAAACTTCTGAATTCGAGACCAGTGACGATACTGTGCATGCACTGTCATCAGACCACACATGTCCGAGTGGAGAGTGACATAGATTCCTCTCCCAGAAACCTTGGCATTTGAAGATGGCATTTGCCAATGGAACCAAGATTTGTAATACTTGAGTAAACTTGGCGTTTTATAGAACTGTTTTTTAGAGATGAGCGGGTTCGGTTTTACTCGGTTCTCAAAACGGCATCTTATTGGCTCACGGGTGTCACGTGTTTTGGATAGCCAATAGAAAAAATCCGGATAAAACCGAACTGGCGTTAATTCTGGTGTTAAATCCGAACCCGCTCATCTCTACTGTTTTTGCATTAAATAATGGGGCATCACAACAGATATCTGCTGATGTCCCCTGTGTATACATTCTGGTGAGGCTTAATATTTGCAGATAGCCAATGAAAATGTCTCTTTTTGGGTATATTACACACACACACACACACACACACACACACACACACACACACACATACATAATTTTATTTTATGTTTTTTAATAAATTTGCCCTTTTCTCATTGGGGACAAGCCCACCTAGAATTGCACTGCACCAGTGTCATTGTATGATAATACACAATCTCCATTAGCTCAGGAGTTTTGCATACTATAATGTTAAAACACAAAGGGGGATAGTCAATTGTTTGAAAAGTCGGTTGGGTGTCTGTTTTTTTCCTGTCTCTTAGATATGTCGAAGTAAAAAATATTACATACACACAACATACAAACTCCAAACAGAGAGGTCTCTGTTCGTGCGCATACACGCAGCGTGCCCAGGCTATACGGTAGCATACGCATTCACACAGAGAAGCCGCAAAGACATATTCAACACATTCATACGACACATAGACAAAAAACAAACATGTCTAGCACCATTTTGTGTTAAATTGTATTTATATAATAGAGTGTAACATCAGATATATATGTATTATTGGAACGGAACAAGTTAATCATATCATGCTTAGTGTCAAAATAATCAGGAGAATGTGTGGATTAATTTGATAGCTATGGGTAAATTGTAGCACATTGCAACGATTAGTTATGACCAAATGTATGAATACAAAGGACTTCCTGAGACTTGAAACTGCATTCACAGCATGGCCCTGAGGGCAAACACATGTGCCTGCAACATAGGACAAAAGCCCTCACAGTGACCTATGAGCCGTCGAGTTCTTGAGAGGTCTAGCCACTGGACCAATGGAAGAAGATGAAACTCACTGTTGTACTGTATACACCCATTATTTTACTGTATAAAAAGAGGGACCCAGAATCAGGCAGGACACATACATTCTCATTTACTCTCACACACACACACACACACACACACACACACACCCTTATCAGAAGTCTCCTACCTGATGACTGGCTGCCTGATTCCAGTGAAACTAAGCGTATGTATATTGGCTGTAACTGATTCTTATGTAACTGCAACTGCTTCTTTTATAACTGTAACTCTATAACCATATTTATATATGTTATTTTGTATGCATAACTTTTTATATCAAATATATATATCTCTGAGCGTTGGACCTCAGTATACCATATGTGTGCGACTACTTGCTTTCTCTTAAGGGACATAGTGCTGCAACATTCAGTGCACTTTTATTGTATATGATAATAACATGCACCTTGCGTCTGCAGTATATATTAACGCTGGCATTTGAAATGTTTATTTAAAATAATTAGAAATTCACAGATAAGAAAAAATAGACACCCAACTGACTTTTCAAACAATTGAATACCCCCCCCAAAGAGTCATGAGTAGGTAAGTCTGGAGATTTCAGTGTGATTATGTGTGGTGACTCACTAGGAGCATTTTGATTGTCTAACTGCAGCTTACAGTGCAGACAGCTTCGGTTTTCACTGTCCATGATAGATGCAGTTCCCTTGAACAGTGGGTCTGTTTGCTGCCTGGTTCTGACTTTGCCTGGAAACTGATTGCTCTGGATTTCCACCTGCCCTGATCTTTTGTCTAAGCACTGACCATTCTCAGGTCTGGATGGCCACATGCCCTGACATTTAGATTGCACCTTGATCATTCCCTTCATTGCCACCTGCCCTAATCTTTTGCATGAATTATGACCATTCTTTGGATAGCCACCTGCCGTTTCCCCTGATCCTAGTCCTTCGTTGGATTGTCACCTGTCATGAGCTTTGCTTAAAGAGTGGACAGAATTCAACGAATGGTACCAGACTAAGATTATGCTATTGTGTGAGTTGGTGCTCTTTGTAATTAGAGATGAGCGGATTCGGTTTTACTCGGATTTACTCGGTTCTCAAAACGGCATCTGATTGGCTATCCAAAACACGTGACATCCGTGAGCCAATAAGATGCCATTTTGAGAACCGAGTAAATCCGAGTAAAACCGAATCCGCTCATCTCTATTTGTAATTGGTGTTTACATTTTTTTTTCTTGTAAAGTTCTCTTTCTAACTCTCTGTGTAGCACCATTGACCATTTAGTGTAGGATTCATTTTCTCCATTCTACCATTGCTGACTTCATTGTATAATAGTAGTTGATCAGTAAAGGTGATGTTGCCAAACATTGAAATTTTGGATTGAAATCTGCTGTCTCTGTTGTTTATTTAGCCTGTATGTGTAGTTACATAACCTTTACCACGTCATGCATCCCAAAACATGGTTCTGTCCCCGCTGTGAGCTGAGTATTGCACATTGCTATTGCAGATTGAAGTGTTTAAAAACAAAATTATCTTTCAATACTTTACATTTTTTTATCATAGTGCAATTAGCAAAATTATTAATTTTACAATGTCTTCGTGTGTTTATTTGCACATTTGACCAATAATTCAGAGCTTCAGTAACATCATGAACATGCTTGTCAGTGTTCTTCCATAGTCATATTTCAGGGTGTAAATTGTAGCTACTATATAATGTTTGCTACTAATAGTTTTATTTCCGAATATTACATCTAGATTCTAAAAGTGGAGTGTATATGACATGATGAGGTAATAGGAAACATATTAAACAAGCTGGATGTTCTGTTGTGCATGCAATGTGGCTAGACTGCGGGAGGGGCTGCAAAGTAATTACAGTGAGTTGTGTGATTCAGACTGCATGACTGAGAGATTCCAAAATGTGAAAAATGCTGCCTCACAAACCAGTTAATACAAGAAGTGAGACATATATGAGGATGGAAAATATAAAATTAATGTGAAGACATTACAGTTATAGGTAAACAATATAATGCTGAGGCAGGCAACTTGTGGGCATCTGTATGGGGTTCCCCTGCATCATTCACCATCCTTTGTTTAACTAATAGGCCCTACACACTGGGCGATATGAGTGAAAGATATGAACGATCTCGTTCATTAATGAACAAGATACCATTCATATCATTCAGTGTGGAGGCACCAGTGATGAACGATGCGCGGCCCCGCGCTCGTTCATCGCTGGTGCCCCATCGCTTGTGCATGCAGGCCAATATGGACGATCTCATCCATATTTGCCTGCACTGCTATGGAGCCGGGTGACGGGGGGAGTGAAGAAACTTCACTCCCCCGTCACTGCCCCCCGCTGCCGGGTTGCCAGTCGGCCGTATCCGCCGTTGGGCAGCTCGGCGGCGGATTCCGCAGTGTGTAGGGTCCATAAGGTTTACCATCGCCAGTGTTACAGAACGACTGCTGAAAGTGTAATCCATACCTTCTACATTCTCCACACATTTCTCTCACAGTGCCACATACTGGGCCTGATTCAACAGCAATTGCAAACGTGTGAACGCATGCAATGAGCGATTATCGACACACTGCACACGTGCACCAAACAGAAAAGAGTCAATGCACACGGGCAAACTGTTGCCAGCCTGGTGAAGTGCGTTGGGTAAAACAATCGCTATAAGAAAAGAACACTCTGCGCTATTTATGAGGAAGCTCCAGTGACGAGCGAAACTAGTCAGAGGCAAGAAGGGACATCTGATGACAATACCATTCATTGCGGTTATCACCTAAGAATCACTGCACCACGCCGGACGCCAGCGAAATTACATTAGCGGCTTCACTTGGGACTGCAGCGGCATTTCATACGTTGAGGGCCGGAGACGTCCGGAGCTCCCTAGCCGCACCTGACCAGCAGTGCAGTGTATCTCCAGCTGGATCCGTCTACGTGTAAGACGGAGGGTGAGAACTTTTACCATTTAGCCAGCCTGATTAGGCAATCAGGAACTGTTACTATTATCTATGCAAAAGAAATTGCTTGAGACTTTGTAACAACGAGTGTTCAGTGTAAAAACACAAGGAGACGTTTTAAGACTTTGTAACAACAAGCGGTGATTACTACATCTGATTATTCCGTCTCTCTACAAGCAGTTAGTGGACAATCTGAGAATACTGATTTGCACATCAATTAATAAGTATATCCCCTATTGCACATATTGTGGTTATTATATACGCATGAGAGCTGATCCATATTTTATTTTAGGTGCATATAGAAAGCCAGCTTTTGAAAATAAGAATTAATTAGAGTTGTTAAATTTATATATGCATATGATAGCTTTTTTATTAGATTAAGAATTTTATGTGGTTCCATCTACTAATTAGAGATTTATGTGATTTATCTAATCCGGAATAAAAAGGTGTTTTTATGTATACAAGTGAATTCACTTTATTTGGAGTCTGGAAGGTTCTTAAATAGCGCAGAGTGTTCTTTTCTTATATTGTTTAGCTGGTAATCCCCCTTTCTTAAAGGGGAACCACTGATTTTGTGCTTACACTAGCACAATTAACATTCAGCAGCTGATTAATATCTGTATTCCTATTAACTATTAAGGTTTGTTTTAGAATAAATATAAAATTTAAAATTTAGTATTAGCGCCGTGAGACATTCTTGTATAAAACAATCGCTATGTCATTACTACAGAACAGCAAATAAGGGGAGTGTTTTGGGCATGACTATCGGCAGCATACACAACTTCTGCGTTTAAGGGCATGACAGGGGCGTGTAGTGGGTGTTGCATTCACAAAATTGCGAACCTACACTTTATAAGTAACAGTCACCAGCGACAGTTTTTCTGAGTAGCTGAAAAGTCACGTAGATCATGTTACTAAAGATGAGCACAGGGGTTGGGATTGTTTTGCCAGCGGTTGGAAACCCGGTGATCAGTTTACCGACCACGGGATCCCAGCCGCCAGATTGCCAGCAGGACAGGGCGCGCTCAACGGAGCCCCTTGCGGGCTCACTGCACTCGCCACAGATTCTATTCCCACTCTGTGGGTGTTGTGGACACCCACAAGGGGGAATAGCCCCTGTGTGTTGGCATGCCGACCGACGGCATTTTGATGGTACAGATAATGGCACCTAAAGACACACCGGATGAAAATTTTGCATCTTAAGATGTTGTGAATGGATGTCACAGTTCTTGCACATTGAGGCACATGCATGAACACAAGGCAAGGGATTTGCAACTGCATTAGCATAAAGACACAGACGTGACTGCAGCAAAAGACGCAGTTTTTCAGCCGCAGCTGAATCAGCCCCTTACATTTACCTGTGATCGGATTTTGAGTGCAGGTCCAAGCTTCAACCCCATAGTATCCAATAGGTGGTCTTCAGTGAGTAAAGGTAGGGTTAATCCATCAATATCATGGTCTTTAAAAACCTAGAATGAAAAGATCCATTGCTGTCCAAGCTTTCCTTCATAGTGCACATGTAATGTAACAAATAGTTGTGGGCCAGTTCCTGTTCATTATTAATGTTTAACTATGAGGTTTACTTGTTTGATAACTACACTAGCATTAGCCCTCTCTGTGGTCTACCATGTGATTATCAATATTTGGCTATATTCCGCATTAATAGAGTTATGAACCAAAGGTATGCCTTCCTCATAGTTACATCAGAACATGGCCATTATCTGTTCTTCAAACAAAGCACACACTCTGATCCTTACTTCTCCACACCCCAAGTGTGCATTGTAAATCAGAATGTGATGGAAAACATTTTGGCATCAGGTTTTATGATTGTCTGATGAAATTACTTAATTACTTAGGCTCTAACATATTGGATACGACCGCAGCTAGAAAGGCGTTACCTGACCAGGTCGTATCTGTGACCACCAACATCATTCTGGAAATTGCGCCCCAGAATGCCCCTGACCCACGCTCCACTGCGCTGTGCATGTTGGGGGAGAGGGGGTATACTGTATGCACATGGTCTTGGAGGGTAATCTAGTATCAATTTGGAAGGGGTTACATACAGTAGAGCCATATGAGGTTGGAGGGGGAGGACTGTGGGGGGAGGGGTGAAATAATAAAAAAACATACTGGTCACATGGTAGGAGGAGGGGGGTGCAGGAAAAAAAACAAACAGTTTTATTGGAGGGGAGAGCAAACCAATAAAAATGAAGGGGCGAAAAATGCAAACCCGCTTTCTCAGGGAGAGCTACGGAAAGATCTCCTTGGTCCGCAGGAGTAACCCATTCTTTCAAATGAGGGTGCAGGTCAGGTAGAGCTAAGCCCCCCTCCCCTCTGGGCCCACAGAGTATCTTATGGACTCTCTTGTTTGCCCACACAAAAGTGGTAATATACCTAGTAATAACCTCAAACTGGGAAAGAGGAACATAAACTGCAAAATATATAGACATTTGGGTAGCATGACCATCTTGATAAGATTGACACAACCAGTGACTGAAAGAGGTAGTTTCCGCACCTGAGATTTAAACTTCAAATATTAATTTTTGGGGGGGGGGCATTAAAGGATATAAAATCAGTAATTGAGTGGGAAATCTGAATGCCCAGATATTTAAATTGTGTACACCATTCATGAGAGAAATCAAAGGCAGACAGATGGAGGGTGGTGGATAGGGGAGGAAAAGCCACAGATTAGTCCCAGTTGATGCGAATACCAGAATATATTTTATATTTCTCATCCATCGAGAAGGGCAAGGAGGAGGTGCTCATGTGAGTAACATAATAATGTAATCGACATATAAACCGGTTTTATCCTCCTTATTGACATCGGTCACGCCAGAGATCACCGGGGAGGCCCTAATTGTGCATGCCAAAGGCTTGACAGCAAGGGGCAAATAACAAGGGGGACAGCGGGCAACCCTGCCACGTCCCAGGGCCGGACTGCCCATCTGGCACTTCTGGTAAATGCCAGATTGGCTGGTGGGCCAGTCCGGTTGCACAGAGAGCCAGGAAGGCCGCACGCAGCACAGCTTCCGGCTCTCTGATCTGGCCACTTCTCCGCATCCCCACCCATCTCCATAAAAATGGAGGCTTGCCGCGAGTTCATGCTCCCCCCTGACTCGCGGCACACCCCTGTGTGCGACGTGTTGCACGCCCCCACCCATTTCCATGGAAATGGGGGCGTACCGCGAGTCCACGCTCCCCTAATGCATGGCACGCCCCTGCCTTTAGTGCATGCACGACCCCGTTCACGGCATGCGTGCCCCTGGCCAGTGCTGATTTTGGCCACCAGTCCATCCCTGCACGTCCCCCTTCCAAGTAAGAGTCAATAATGAAGCCATTCACACTGATCCTGGCGGCAGGACAAGAATATAAAAGCTTAACCCATGCCAGGAAGTTGAGCCCGACACCAAATCTAACAAGCACCTCCCAAAGGAAGGACCAGTCCACTGAACTGAATGTGCGAGCCACATCCAAAGACACAACCTTCGCATCCTCCCCCATTGCGTTACCAGCCACTTGTAAGTATGTAAATAGTCATCTAAGGTTAATAGTAGTGGATCTCCCCGGCATACAGCCTGTTTGATTGGGATGAATAATTACCATATTAAGCCATAATTTTTGTAAAAATGTTAATATCTGTGGACAGTAACGAGATGAGACGGTATGAATCAGGCAGATCTTTACCCAGTTTCAGAATTAGGACAATCAGAGCCTCATCCATAGATGGAGGAAGAGAATCAACTTCCAACAGTACCTGAAATATTTCCAGCAATTTAGGAGCTTAAAACCCTAAGTGAGTTTTATATAGTTCAATGGGAACATCACCTACACCAGTGGCCTTAGCATTGAGTTTTTTAATATTTAAAAAAATTTTTTTTCTCTTACGTCCTAGAGGATGCTGGGGTCCAATTTAGTACCATGGGGTATAGACGGGTCCTTTGGGAGCCACTGGCATTTTAAGAGTTTAATATTGTGGGCTGGCCCCTCCCTCTATGCTCCTCCTACCAGACTCGGTTTAGAAAATGTGCCCGGAGGAGCCGGTCACAGCTAGGGGAGCTCCTAGGAGTTTTCTTAGTTTATTTTTCTTTTAGAGTTAGTTAGGTTACAGGGAGGCTGCTGGCAACAGCCTCCCTGCTCTGTGGGACTTAGGGGGGGAGTAGGAACCAACTTCCTAAAGAGTTAATGTTTCTCTACTCCGCTGACAGGACACTGAGCTCCAGATTTCGGCCTTGTCCACTTTCTTTCAGAAACAATTGGCTGCTATCCCTGAGGTTCAGACTTTCTTGAAAGGAGTTCTACACATCCAACCACCCTTTGTGCCTCCTACAGCACCTTGGAATCTTAATGTGGTGCTGCAGTTCCTGCAATCAGATTGGTTTGAACCTTTACAGGAGGTGGACGTAAAGTTTCTTACTTGAAAGGCGGTCACACTGTTGGCGTTGGCATCTGCAAGACGTTTGTCGGAATTGGGGGCATTGTCGCACAAGAGCCCCTACTTGATTTTCCTTGAGGATAGAGCTGAGCTCAGAACGCGTCAGCAATTTCTTCCAAAGGTGGTGTTGGCTTTTCATATCAACCAACCTATTGTGGTGCCAGTGGCTACGGACACCTCACTTACCTCAAAGTCCTTGGATGTTGTGCGGGCTTTGAAGATATGTGAAGAGAACTTCTCGTCACAGGAAATCGGACACTCTATTTGTCCTTTATGATCCCAACAAGATTGGGTGTCCTGCTTCTAGGCAGATGATTTCTCACTGGATCAGGCTTACTATCCAGCATGCATATTCTACGGCAGGATTGCCGATTCCAAATTCAGTTAAGGCCCACTCTACTCGTAAGGTGGGTTCTTCCTGGGCGGCTGCTCGGGTTGTCTCGGCTTGTCAGCTTTGCCAAGCAGCTACTTGGTCAGGGTCAAACACATTTGCTAAGTTCTACAAGTTTGATACTTTGGCCTCTGAGGACCTAAAGTTTGGTCAATCAGTTCTGCAGGAACCTCGGCACTATCCCTCCCGTACTGGGAGCTTTGGTACATCCCCATGGTACTAAATTGGACCCCAGCATTTTGCATATCATGCCTGATCAGTGAAATATCAACATGGACCTCTGCCACCTTATCCGCCAGTTTCTTCTCAGAATCTGTAAAAGCTTGCAGTAGTTGAACCATAGGAACTTCAGAGGTGGTGGCCACAGCAGGGGGCGAGGAAGGAGAGCTCGAGGCAGGGGAGATGGCACTTCAGCCATATTAGAGGCAGGATTTCCGTGGGCAAACTTAGCCAACTAAGCAGCAGCTTAAGAGTGCAACCTCTGCACCATCATGCACACAAAACAGTCACAAAATAAGGTCCAGAGAAGGGAGGGATCAAGTACACGGCAGCAGTAGTCCAGCAATTATACTAGTTCAGAGAATTAAAATAACAGTGGATTGCAATAAGGTAGTTAAATTATTGTACTCACTGCAGACTAGCAAGCACAGCGCTCAGTATATAGCTGCAGAAGCCTAGGGCTGACAGAAGACAAGCCTTATACTACTTATGGGGAGAAATCAGTTACAGAGAGTCTGGGATGCTAGTGTGGGAATCCAGGGCCACAATGCAAAAGAAGATTGGTTGGGCGCCACAGCTCCGCACACTCACCCCTGCTCAGACACCAGCCAACACATCAGGAACAAAGCAGGTCACCAACCACCTCCAGGACACCTACTAGGGCTCTCAGATGGCAATATTCAGATTGGGAATGCACAGAAGACTGGAGAGAGCTACCACATTGTAGTGGTACCAGATCCAAAATGGCACCTCAGCGTGCAGCAGGACACGGAGCCCGAAATAGACTTGCGCCTACATACAGGTCAGGAGGCAGACATAGGAGGTCAGGCCCCTACCACCAGGGCCACTATGCCATCCAGCAGCAGGAGGAGGCAAAGGAGACTGGGATCAGCCACAGGGAAGCCGGTGTTACGATTTTCCCAAGAGTGTAACAAAACTACAAAGTCCAGGTGGTTGCAGTGAAAACAAGAAGTTAATTTTGGGTGACCACAGGTGGCAGGAAATGCAGATAAACTAAGGGTGCAGATAATTAGGTACAGATGAACATAAACAAGGCAGGCATTCACAGATGTATGGTAAAGGGTTTTTGAGGACTGCGCTTTCACCTGGTTTATAAGGAGTAGCTGCTATGGAGAGAGATAAGGTTGCCACAGACCTCAGATAAAATACTATAAGAAAAAAGTTACTCCCATTGCTTGCTCAGGATAACACATATACGGCTTGAATTTTTTTAAAATAAAATATATGTTTATTTTGGAAAATACAGATACTTATAAATAAATATGTAAATAAAAAATGACGTATAAAATAGAACTTAATACCGGTATACGTATACAGGCCCTCATTCCGAGTTGATCGGTCGCAAGGCGAATTTAGCAGAGTTACACACGCTAAGCCGCCGCCTACTGGGAGTGTATCTTAGCTTCTTAAAATTGCGACCGATGTATTCGCAATATTGCGATTACTAACTACTTAGCAGTTTCAGAGTAGCTCCAGACTTACTCTGCCTGTGCGATCATTTCAGTGCTTGTCGTTCCTGGTTGACGTCACAAACACACCCAGCGTTCGCCCAGGCACTCCCACCGTTTCCCCGGCCACTCCTGCGTTTTTTCCGGAAACGGTAGCGTTTTCAGCCACACGCCCCTGAAACGCCGTGTTTCCGCCCAGTAACACCCATTTCCTGTCAATCACATTACGATCGCCGGAGCGAAGAAAAAGCCGTGAGTAAAAATACTTTCTTCATAGTAAAGTTACTTGGCGCAGTCGCAGTGCGAACATTGCGCATGCGTACTAAGCGGATTTTCACTGCGATGCGATGAAAAATACCGAGCGAACAACTCGGAATGAGGGCCACAGTCAATACAGATAGTGAGAAAAGAAGACTGAAGGTGTATGAAAAAAAGGAGAATAAGATACCAGATAAGAAAACAGTAGTTTGTTTAAAAGTGGGTAGACACGCTAGTGTGCGTTTTACTCTATCCACCAAGTGTGTGTATTAGTCTTGTTTTTATACGTTAGATGACTTCCAAAAATCAATTTGTTATGGGTTTATTTTGTATCCCTTGTACAGTCAACTGATATTGTGTCCTAAAAGATGTAACAATGTTGTTACAAAGTCTCCGTCTTGCTTAGTTCCTTTGCAGGGAGATACAGAGTCCATTCAAAACAGATGATTTTTACTCACAGAATCTCCGTAGTGAGAAATGCTTTGTCCGCATTAGTCCAGGGAACCCTCTACGTCTGGCTGGATGCCGTTGTTGTGACGTGCTGGAGGTATTTACCTGCACTCATCCAGGAGGTTCTCTGTATTCAGCTTAAGCGCTGGTCCGAGGTGCGGGTATGGAGTGCGTCGTCTGCCGGCAGACTGGATGGAGCTTGTGCCGCGGGAGGACAGTATCTTCGTCCAGACCCGTGGCCGATCTACGCGTTTCACCTGTGGTCTCAGGCTTCGTCAGGATGTCCATTCATTCGCGCTCAGTTCCTTTAACCTCTGGTTTGCCCTTTCGCGTGGGCTATGTGTGTTAGGTCATTTCCGCCCTTACTTGGTGCCTCTCCGTATAGTGTAAATTTATATAGATTGATTTTTGTTTATTTTATATATATATAGGCGTACCCAGTTTTTTCCTAAAGGTACCAATCCTAAAATATATATATATATATATATAGAAATAAAGAAAAAGAAAAGTAACACCACAAGTGTGCTGGGAAAAAAACATATGAAATCTATTATCATCTATATAGTAATAAATGTTGCAGTTAGACATATGCTTTGTCAAAAGATATATATATATATATATATATATATATTATCATGTATGATAATGAGAATAAATATATAAAAATATAAAAAAATTATAATAAATAAATATGAATAAATAATAAATGATGATAAAAAATATATATATATATGAAAAGAATGATGAAAACAATGAATAAATAATGAAATCATGCATAGAACTGAGAGTAGTTAAAAAAAACTTATATAGATTACAGATAATAATATGTCAGGAGTAAATCATTATAAAGAGAAATTGATAAAATGAATGATGATAGATTAATTTAATTGGTTTATTGTTTGATTAAGGGGACATGTCTGGATGCATGAGAAGTTTTTCTTTCTTTGGTAACAAAAACATATATACTTTAATAAACCTATATACTCTTAATGCATGCGATACGGTGAGAGACTAGTATTGCAACAGCCTCTCTCATTCCATGGAACTTTTATGCTCTTAGAAAGGGGTGTAGTTCAAAGTCTGCGTTGAGGCCTTCTGGTATCAAGGTTGCAAGTTCATAAATAAGTTTTGATTCCTCCTTTAGTAAATTTTGGTCCCAATCCCCGCCTCTCCAGGGTTTCTTTACGTGTTTGAGACCTATATATTTTAGTACTGATGGGTTGCTTCCGTATGCTTGTTTGAAATGTTTTGGGATACTGTGGTTGTCCTTCTCATTTTTAATATTGTTCAAATGTTCGTTGATTCGGATATATAGTTTGCGAGTGGTTTTTCCTATGTATTGCAAACCGCATGGACAAAAAAGAAGATAAATGACTCATGTGGTATTGCAGGTGATCTTGTCTTTGATTTTGAATTCTTTGTTGTTACTTCTTGCAAAAATACTTTTTGTTGGTTTTGTTGTTGTAGTTGTAGTTTTCTTACACGCTATACAGTTGTTACATCTGGAGAAGCCTGGTTCTCCATGTTTTAGCCACATGCTGTCTATTTTTGGTTCTGATTTTAAATGATTCTTTACTAGATCTCTTCCTATGGTTGGAGCACGTCTGTAAATTATTTTTGGTTTTGCTGGAAGTATGCTTTTTAGTTCTTTATCTGTTGTAAGAATATGTCAATGTTTCTTTAGGCTTGTCTCTATCAGTTTCCTTTGTCCAGAGTAATTGGTGATAAACAATAATTCTTTGTTCGTTTCTTCTTTTTTATTGTTGTAATGCAGGAGATCAGATCTGTTGATATTTTCTATTTCGCCTCTATCTTTTTCTAATTTTTCCTTTTTGTAATTCTTTATTTCAAATTGATTCATAAGTTTGGAGGTCTGGTAGTCACAATCTTCCTTCCTTGAACAATTTCTTTTAGATCCTTCTCATTTGTCCTTTGGGAATATTGGAAAGCCATTGGGGATGATGATTGCTTTTAGCATCCAAATAGTTGTTACAATCTACCGATTTCGTGTACGTTTTGGTCTCGATGTTATTATTGTGGATGAAGATGGTTAGATCTAAGAAGTTTATACTGTTTCTACTTATTTCATGTGTAAATATTAGATTGTCCGTATTTAAGTTGATCTCTCTTAGGAATTCTTGCAGAATTTCTTCTTCTCCATCCCATACTATTACCACATCGTCTATGTATCTTGCCCATACTTTCAGGTTGGGGAGGTTTTCATTGTTGGTCCAAATCCTTTCGTTTTCCCAATGAGCAAGAAACAAATTTGCATACGACGGTGCGAAATTCGTACCCATCGCTGTCCCCTGTGTTTGAATAAAGAATTGTTCCCCAAACCAAAATAATTATGGGTCAAGATGAATCTGATTCCTTGTATGTTGAAGGCGATTTGTTCTTCTTTTAGGCCTGATTCTTCTTGCAAAATTCGTTCAACATTTTTACAGCCATCATCGTGTCTGATACTGGTGTATAAAGATTTTATGTCACACGTTGCCAAGATGTAGGAGTCCTTCCAGGTTAGATCAGCTACTAAACTAAGAACTTGTGTGGTGTCTTTTAAGTAGCTGCATTGTTGTGCCACTAGGGGTTTTAGAAAGTGATCTATGTAACAGGAAAGATTTGAAGTCAGAGAATCAATTCCTGATACTATTGGTCTCCCAGGTGGATTTTGTTGATCTTTATGCACCTTGGGTAGGTGGTAAAACACGGGGATTATAGGATGTTTTGGTTTCAAGAAATTATGTTCCTCTTTTGTTATAATTTTCTCTTCCATAGCCCTTTTTAATATTTCCGACAGTTCTTCATGAAATTCTGGTGTGGGGTCCTTCTTTAAGGGTTGGTAAGTTTGGACATCTTCTAGGAGTTTCCATGCTTCTTTTTCGTATTTTTCTCGATCCATAATAACCACACCTCCACCTTTGTCCGCTTGTTTAATAGTTATTTCAGTATTTTTTCTTCAATTTCTTTAAAGCAGCTTTTTCCTTCTTCGTTAGATTCTGTATGTGTTTGGATCCTATATTATCAGGAATTTTCTTAATGTCATCCTCCACTAACTTTTGAAAAGTGGTTAGTAAATGGCCTTTGAGGTGTTGAGGGTAGAAAGTCGATTTATCTTTAAACTTTGTGTGCGTAAAACTGACTTCTTTTTCCTTCTCTTCCTTGTCCTTTCCTAAATTGTCTACTTTATTGAAGAACTTCTTTAATGTTATTTTTCTAAGGAATTTATGGAGGTCGATAAATGTATCAAATTTATTTAGACAGTTCGTCGGGGCGAATTTTAAGCCCTTCTTTAGAACTGAAGTTTCTGTATCACTTTACTTATGCTTACTCAGGTTGAATATCCTTTTCTCAGTTGTTTCTTTTGGTTTTTCTTCTGTTTTTTTCTTTTGGCCTATTCTTTGCTCCCCCTCGCTTTCCTCGTTGGTGGAACTTGGGCTTCTTTTTCTTCTCCTCCTCTTTCTTCTTTCTTCCTCTGAGCCTATGGTTTTTGGAATTGTTCCCGTGCTTCTGAATGAGTGATTTTTCTGTGCCAGCTCTAAAAAAGCATCCAGAAACTGCTCGGTTTCATCCTGTTCTTCTTGTGTCTGTACGTTCTCTTCCTTATTAGGATGAGGTTTGGTTGTTCTTCTGTTCAATCTATCCATCAATGTACGTGCAGAGGTGTCTAAAATTCTTTGGTGGTCTTCTTTACCTTGGTTAAAACTCCTTGTCAGGGTATTTGCTGAGGGGTACTTTGTTCTAGATTCTTCTTGAGCCTGTCTATCCACATGTCTCATCCTAGTATCTCTTCTCCTATTATCCATGTCTCTTTCTGGTGAGTATCCTTTATTCTTTCTTCGTGCTTCATACCTCATATTTTGTTGAAATTCTGTCTCTCCATATGTTATATATGGTCTTGGGTATATTTTCTGTTGGTCCTGCTGTCTCCATTGTCTTCTTGGGTGATGGTGTTCTCTATCGTATGAGGGAATGGGTCTTTCTGAAAATCTTCTTGTGGGATGGTCTTCTCTTGACGTTCTTACCCAATTATAATGATCTCCCTTTAGTCTTCAATATCCCTTCTAAAAAATTTTTGTTTTTGTTCAACAACTTCCTCTTCTAGCTTCCTTAGTTTGTTCTTTGTGAGACTCTCAAGATTCTTAAAGTCTGCTAGATCTTCCAAAGGTTCTAATTTCTTTCTAATAATTTTGATGTCTTCTTCTGTTTGTTTCAACATATCTTCTCTTTCTTCAACAATTAGTTGCATTAATTTAAGTGAGCATGAATCTAGAGCATCTCGCCATCTGCTCTCAAAATTTTTATCTTGTGAAGTAAAGGATGTTTTTTTATTTAGTCTCAGACCACGTGGGACCATCCTTTTCTCTATGTATTTGGTAAGAGTGGTGCTTTCCCACCATTGTTTTATTTCTTTCATTTCTAGCTTTTCTAATTTATTATATAACTCACAGAAGGTTTCTTCAAGTATTGTTGTTTCTCTTTGTTTTGTCATATTTGATGATGGGATTAATTCTTCTAATAATTTTAAACGTTACTCTCTATTGTAAGCCATAATGGTGATGAGCTGTGGTCCTCGGTGTGGAAAAATGGGACAATATGGTAAAGGGTTTTTGAGGACTGCGCTTTCACCTGGTTTATAAGGAGTAGCTGCTATGGAGAGAGATAAGGTTGCCACAGACCTCAAATAAAATACTATAAGAAAAAAGTTACTCCCAGCGCTTGCTCAGTATAACACATACGGCTTGACATTTTTTTTTATAAAACATATGTTTATTTTGGAAATACAGATACTTATAAATAAATATGTAAATAAAAAATGACGTATAAAATAGAACTTAATACCGGTATACGTATACAGTCAATACAGATAGTGAGAAAAGAAGACTGAAGGTGTGTGAAAAAAAGGAGAATAAGATACCAGATAAGAAAACAGTTGTTTGTTTAAAAGTGGGTAGACACGCTAGTGTGCGTTTTACTCTATCCACCAAGTGTGTGTATTAGTCTTGTTTTTATACGTTAGATGACTTCCAAAAATCAATTTGTTATGGGTTTATTTTGTATCCCTTGTACAGTCAACTGATATTGTGTCCTAAAAGATGTAACAATGTTGTTACAAAGTATCCGTCTTGCTTAGTTCCTTTGCAGGAAGATACAGAGTCCATTCAAAACAGATGATTTTTACTCACAGAATCTCCGTAGTCAGAAATGCTTTGTCCGCATTAGTCCAGGGAACCCTCTACGTCTGGCTGGATGCCGTTGTTGTGACGTGCTGGAGGTATTTACCTGCACTCATCCAGGAGGTTCTCTGTATTCAGCTTAGGCGCTGGTCCGAGGTGCGGGTATGGAGTGCGTCGTTGTCTGCCGGCAGACTGGATGGAGCCGTATGTGTTATACTGAGCAAGCGCTGGGAGTAACTTTTTTCTTATAGTATTTACAGATGTATCATGATGAATTGCAAAAATGATATTACCAAAGACAACTGAAGAGGCTGGGCAGCAAGCAATAAACTGAACTTGGATATGCAATGACAAGTGAACCAGGATGAAATGGCAGAAAATGGAGTCCAGAAATCAGATAAGTATATAGTAAATAATGACAGGTTCCAGGCACAGAGAAACAGGACTGGTATGAGACTCACTCCCTTGCTGCAGTACTGAATATGGCAAGATACATGACATTTGTAGACCCAGGAACAAAGATAGCAGACGAGACCAGTAACTTATTCCTCCAAGACAAGAAAACATTAATAACCAGCACTGAGTTCTGGAACCTAGCAATCTAAATAAGTAGATGTCAGCTGTTGTTCATGTTGGTAATTATTGATTGATGAATTAATTAATTAACAAACTAACAGCTGACCACAACACAGAGTCAGGAGGGCCACACCTCAAGTCAGACTAGTACTACAGTCAAACAAAAGAGGCCTGATGACCTCTAGTGGCATGGAAGCATACCACAGGAGAACATGTCAAAACATAAACTCGTAACAGCTGGAGCCTCGGATCCAAGACAGCAGGTCACATCCACAGCAGGATACACACTGCCACTGGAGGATCCAAACACTTGCCCAGGTCTCAGGGAGACGTCAGGCACCCTTAGATGGTCCTCTAATCAACAACAGAATGTACGTTACAGGATGAGCAGGCTGGAGAGCTCAGGGACCCACGCCATACTCCATGCCTAACTAGGCCACGCCCCTTTCAAAGGCAGATTTACTGGCCTCAGCTACGGAGGTGAGATGGCCATTCTGAGAAGCCTTAGGTTTATTTAGATGGACGATGATGCGTCTGATGGTCACTATCAGCGGCGGCTGCTGCCCCTTGTCTGCAGTGCAACCCAAAGGCTGCAGGGGAGAACTGGCCAGAACATATGAACATATATGGGAAGTTGTATGTAACATATGTCCTGCCTTCCTTTCCCGGGAATCAGCAGCCGCTGCAGCATACCACACACTGCTCAGCCTGTCAAATGTCATTTAGCCCGCCACCGTACTTCCATTGACAGGAGTCCGGGGGCGGGCTAATTGACAGACTGAGCAGTGTGTGGCATGCTGCGACAGGTGCTGATTCCTAGGGATGGATGCCAGGACATATGTTACATACAACTTCACATGTATGTTCATATGTCTTGGCCAGCTCCCCCCTGCAGCCTTTAGATGGTGCTGCAGTCCAGGGGCAGCAGCCGCTGGTGGTCACAATGGTGATCCGATGCTGTGTCTTTCGGATGCAGCACTCAGATATGCAGTGCGGCAGTAGGCTTCTTTTGCCCTCAGATGCCTCCTGCGGCATTAGCATATATTCGCATGCAAATACCGCACAATTGTAAATCACCCCAGCAGAGAACAGACTGGGAGACAGGAAGAGGTGGCTGAAAGGTTGAGAAGAGAGAGGAAAATTAAATAAAGTGGTAAGATAAGCACACAAACAGTAGTAAAAAGGGAAGAGGGGGGTCCTTATGTCCTTTACAGGTCCTGCTTTCTAAATGTATAACACTGAGTCACCAGGCCTCCTTGGTATTGGCATTTTGCCCTTGATTTATTTGGGGAGGTTGGTTTGGACCATGATGTTCAGCTTTGGTTCAGTAGTGCCTTTCCTGAGCTGGGCATTCTCTGATCAGAGAACTTTTAATTATCATATAGTTATAGTATTTTCAAGATAGGTCAGTGATCCTCCTCCCTATTTGCCCATTCCTCCTTTAAAATTATGCTTCTTAGGTTGACGTCCACTATAAATCAGTGAAGTGAGGTGAGATCAATGGCTGGGGAGGCACTGACTAGTATCAGAGGTTTAGAATAATACAAAGATTATATGAATAATACAAAGATTATATTTATTCTAATCATTTTTATAGACAAAACTCTGGAGTATACTGGATTATGACATGTGAGGGTCTGCCTCCTCTCCCTACCCTGACCACACATCACTACTACAGTTGTCTTTCTCCTTTATTGTGACCTCAGTTCCAGATTCTTGCCGGATGCTTTCCATCTGTTTCATTGTAAATGTAGATTTCTTCCCTCTCTCTTAGGATCATTGGGCCCAGATTTTGGGCTCTATTAGTTATACGTCCCCAGGTGTCTGGTACCAACAAATACACTACTTTATACTCCATTGATCAGAGATTTTCAACCTTTTACAACTTGCGGCACACTGAACAAGATTTAAATATTGCCAAGGCACACTCAAATATAATGGTGATGTATGGTGCAGTTGCGTGTCCTAAGATGTCATGTTGCAGCTTCTCCATAGGTAACGCATGAGCCACATCTGAGAAAGCCAGAGGAGCCCAACACTGCCCGGGTCCAAAATTAGAACTGGCTCTGCAACCACTAAACCCACCAGTATTGATTGTTCCAGGGCCTCAGTAGCGGCAAGACACTGATGGGCCTGGCTGTGCTTCTAAGGCGGCACACCTGGAGACTGTTCAGGGCACACTAGTGTGCCACAGCACAGTGGTTGAAAAACACTGCCATAGATCTTAACACACTCCTGTCAGCCTTAGATGGGAGTACTGCTTCTACTAATTTCCCCAAATGTCATATCCCTAAATGGGAGTTTTGGCACCTGCTCTGTGCCTGCCCCAGTGTTCATGAGTTTTGGTCCAAGGTTTGGGCTGATATTAGCTCTATTGCCTCAATGCTACCTCCTGCTTATTCCTGGCGGTACCTATTTGAAGAGCTTTTTTAATGGCACTATTTTCAGATAGGTCCTGGGTTAGTCCACTGTGTACTGTCCACACTAGCTAAGGTTATTATGGCCAGATCTTCGCTGTGGATCCCTCAGATATTTATAAATAGTGAGCACTTGTGAATGACACTATCAACCATGAGTGCTATGTGCATGCTAATAGGAAGAATTTAGTTTAACCCTTATATGCATACTGGGCCTGATTCAAGTCCCGTTGTAGTAGCGGCGCATGCAGCAAAATACCGATTTTCGGTACATTGTCCATGAGCTGGACAACAATTGTGCATGCGCAGTACACATCTGTAACATAACAAGCAGATCAGCATCAGCCTGTCAGTGAAGGTGGAGAGGGGGCGGCGATGGGCATGTTGTCGCCATTGTGGTGAAGCGTCAAGGCCAGGATCTGCATCCAGGGAGACACGGCACTTATAGGGATTTTGGGGGTAATTCCAAGTTGATCGCAGCAGGAATTTTGTTAGCAGTTGGGCAAAACCATGTGCACTGCAGGGGAGGCAGATTTAACATGTGCAGAGAGAGTTAGATTTGGGTGTGGTGTGTTCAATCTGCAATCTAATTTGCAGTGTAAAAATAAAGCAGCCAGTATTTACCCTGCACAGAAACAAAATAACCCACCCAAATCTAACTCTTTCTGCACGTTATATCTGCCTCCCCTGCAGTGGACATGGTTTTGCCCAACTGCTAAAAAAATTCCTGCTGCGATCAACTTGGAATTACCCCCTTTGTTTCTCCTACCTCCAGTTCCAGTTATCGAGGATAATTGAATTACACCCGGGATCAATTAGCCACGGAAATTTACAGCGGTTAATTTCATTCCCCCTTAGTGAAGGAGTATCTAGTAGCTGTGATTAGATAGTATTCAGCAGATGCAGTTCTCTTTGATCTAAGAAGTCTCCTAGACATATTAATTGATGTTGTAAGTACATCTGGTGCACCACCGGACTGTAAATCAGCAATGTGCTCTTTTCAGCTCAGTGACAGAACTGAGAGCTACTGAATTCAGCTTGTTTCTCTGCACTCTGCCTGAATGTAAAGTAGTGTGACAAGTGCAAAATGTTTTGACTTGCCTTTAAAGGAACATTAATATCTAATTTGTTCTTTTAGTGATTATGTACATTTAGATGAAATGATGAGGCAAGGTGCACCAGGAATGGCTACCATACATGATATTTTCACTATGCTAAAGACATAGCTTACAGTATATTTCTCTAACGTCCTAGTGGATGCTGGGGACTCCGTCAGGACCATGGGGAATAGCGGGCTCCGCAGGAGACAGGGCACATCTAAAAAGCTTTTTAGGTCACATGGTGTGTACTGGCTCCTCCCCCTATGACCCTCCTCCAAGCCTCAGTTAGGTTTTTGTGCCCGTCCGAGAAGGGTGCAAACTGGATGGCTCTCTTAAGGAGCTGTTTAGTAAAGTTTTTTTTTAGGTTTCTAATCAGTGATTCCTGCTGGCGACAGGATCACTGCAACGAGGGACTTAGGGGAGAGACTTGCAACTCACCTGCGTGCAGGAGGATTGAAGTTTTAGGCTACTGGACACTGAGCTCCAGAGGGAGTCGGAACACAGGTCAGCCTGGGGTTCGTCCCGGAGCCGCGCCGCCGATCCCCCTTACAGACGCTGAAGAAAGACGGCGGAACGGAGGTCCGGAAACAGGCGGCAGAAGACTTCACAGTCTTCAGAGAGGTAGCGCACAGCACTGCAGCTGTGCGCCATTGTTGCTACACGGCTCACTGACACGGTCACGGAGGGTGCAGGGCGCTGCTGGGGGCGCCCTGGGCAGCAATATAAATACCTATTTGGCAAATAAATACATCACATATAGCCATTAAGGCTATATGTATGTATTTAACCCAGGCCAGTTTTCCTAATAACCGGGAGAAAAGCCCGCCGTGAAAGGGGCGGAGCTTATTCTCCTCAGCACTCAGCGCCATTTTCCTGACCAGCTCCGCTGGTGAGGAAGGCTCCCACTCTCCCCTGCACTACAGAAACAGGGTTAAAGAGAAGGGGGGCATAAATTGGCGATATAATTATATATTAAGAGCCCATATATAGAAACAACACCTTCTAGGGTTGTTATATACATTATGGCGCTTTTGGTGTGTGCTGGCAAACTCTCCCTCTGTCTCCCCAAAGGGCTAGTGGGTCCTGTCCTCTATCAGAGCATTCCCTGTATGTGTGTGCTGTAGGTCGGTACGTGTGTGTCGACATGTATGAGGAAAATGTTGGTGAGGAGACGGAGAAAATTGCCTGTAACGGTGATGTCACTCTCTAGGGAGTCGACACCAGAATGGATGGCTTACTTATGGAATTACGTTATAATGTCAACACGCTGCAAGCCGGTTGACGACATGAGACAGCCGGCGGACAAATTAGTATCGGTCCAGGCGTCTCAGACACCGTCAGGGGCTTGTAAAAACGCCCATTTACCTCAGTCGGTCGACAGACACTGACACGGACACTGACCCCAGTGTCGACGGTGAAGAAACAAACGTATTTTTCCTTTAGGGCCACAAGTTACATGTTAAGGGCAATGAAGGAGGTGTTACGTATTTCTGATACCACAAGTACCACAAATAAGGGTATTTTGTAGGGTGGGAAAAAAACTACTTGTAGTTTTGCCTAAATCAGATAAATTAAATGAAGTGTGTGATGATACGTGGGGTTCCTCCGACAGAAAGTTATGGGCGGTATACCCTTTTTCCCGCCAGTAGTAAGGGCGAGTTGGAAAACACACCTTAGGGTGGACAAGGCGCTCACACGCTTATAAAAAACATGGCGTTACCGTTTCCAGATACGGCCGCCCTCAAGGAGCCAGCTGATAGGAAGCTGGAAAATATCATAACAGTATATACACACATACTGGTGTTATACTACGACCAGCAATCGCCTCAGCCTGGATGTGCAGCGCTGAGGGGGCTTGGTCGGATTTCCTGACTGAAAATTTTGATACCCTTGACAGGGACAGGATTTTATTGTCTATAGAGCATTTTAAGGATGCATTTCTATATATGTGTGATGCGCAGAGGCATATTTGCATTCTGGCATCAAGAGTAAATGTGATGTACATATCTGCCAGACGAAGACACGACAGTGGTCAGGTGAGGCAGATTCCAGACGGCATATGGAAGTATTGCCGTATAAAGGGGCGGTCCATTGGACCTGGTGGCCATGGCAACAGCTGAAAAATCCACCTTTTATTACCCCGAGTCACATATTGGCAGAAAAGGACACAGTCTTTTCAGTCTCAGTCCTTTCGTCCCCATACGGGCAGGCGGGCGAAGGCCAGTCATATCTGCCCAGGGGGAGAGGAAAGGGAAGAAGACTGCAGCAAGCAGCTCATTCCCAGGAACAGAAGCTCCTCACGGCTTCTGCCAAGTCCGCAGCATAACGCTGGGGCCGTACAAGCGGACTCAGGTGCGGTAGGGGGTCATCTCAAGAGTTTCAGCAACACTCGCAAGGGAACTCCGGGATCCTACATGTAATATCCCAGGTGTACATTGGAAATTCGAGACGTCTCCCCCTCACACAATTCACAGGCTGTATTCCCAGCAGGTGATAATCAAAGTACCCTTCTTACAACAAGGAAGGGGGTAGTATTCCACACTATATTGTGGTACTGAAGCCAACCGGCTCGGTGAGATCTGAAATATTTGAACACTTACATACAAGCGTTCAAATCAAGATGGAGTCACTCGGAGCAGTGATAGCGAACCAGGAAGAAGGGGACGATATGATGTCACTGGATATCAGGGACGTTTACCTACAGGTCCAAATTTGCCCTTCTCACCAAGGGTACTTCAGGTTCCTGGTACAGAACTGTCACTATCAGTTCAGACGCTGCCGTTTGGATGGTCCACGGCGCCCCGGGTCTTTACCAAGGTAATGGCCGGAATGATGATTTTTCTTAAAAGAAACATGGACGCTTTCCTGATAAGGGCAAGGTCCAGAGAACAGTTGGAGGTCGGAGTAGCACTATCTTAAGTAGTTCTACGACAGCACGAGTGGATTCTAAATATTCCAAAATCGCAGCTTTTTCCGACGACACGTCTACTGTTCCTAGGGAAGATTCTGGACACAGTCCAGAAAAACGTGTTTCTCCCAGTGGAGAAAACCAGGGAGTTATCCGAGCTAATCGGGATCCTCCTAAAACCAGGAAAAGTGTCAGTGCATCATTGCACAAGAGTCCTGGTAAAAATGGTGGCTTATTACGAAGCAATTCCATTCGGCAGATTTCCCGCAAGAACTCTTCAGTGGGATCTGCTGGACAAATGGTCCGGATCGCATCCTCAGATGCATCAGCGGATAACCCTATATCCAAGGAAAAGGGTGTCTCTCCTGTGGTGATTACAGAGTGCTCATCTTCTAGAGGGCCGCAGATTCGGCATTCAGGATTGGATGCCGGTGACCACGGAGGCCAGCCTGAGAGGCTGGGGAACAGTCACACAGGGAAAAAATTTCCAGGGAAGTGTGATTAAGTCTGGAGAATTCTCTCCGCATAAATAAGCTTAGAGCAAATTTATAATGCTCTAAACTTAGCTAGACCTCTGCTTCAAGGTCAGCCGGTATTGATCCAGTGGGATAACATCACGGCAGTCGCCCACGTAAACAGAAGGGCGGCACAAGAAGCAGGAGGGCAGTGAAAACTGCAAGGATTTTTCGCTAGGCGGAAAATCATGTGATAGCACTGTCAGCAGTGTTCTTTCCGGGAGTGGACGACTGGGAAGCAGACTTCCTCAGCAGGCATGACCTCCACCCGGGAGAGTGGAAACTTCATAGGGAAGTTTTTCAACATGATTGTGGACCGTTGGCAAAGACCAAAGGTGGACATGATGGCGTCCCGCCCGAACAAAAACGGGACAGGTATTCCGCCAGGTCATGAGACCTTCAGGCGATAGCTGTGGATGTTCTGGTAACACCGTGGGTGTACCAGTCTGTGTATGTGTTCCCTCCTCTGTTTCTCATAACCAGGGTATTGAGAATTATAAGACATAGGGGAGTATGAACTATACTAGTGGCTCCGGATTGGCCAAGAGGGACTTGGTACCCGGAACTTCAAGAAATGCTCACAGAGGACTAAGGGCCTGGGGAGCTAAGAAGGGACTTGATTCAGCAAGTACCATGTCTATTCCAAGACTTACCGCGGCTGCGTTTGACGGCATGGCGGTTGAATGCCGGATCCTGAGGGGAAAAGGCATTCCATAAGAGGTCATACCTACCCTGGTCAAAGCCAGGAAGGAGGTGACCGCACAACGTCATCACCACATGTGGTGAAAATATGTTGCGTGGGTGAGGCCAGGAAGGCTCCACGACGGAAATTCAACTAGGTCGATTTCTACACTTCCTGAAAACAGGAGTGTTTTGGACCTCAAATTGGGGTTCATTAACATTTAAATTTCGGCCCTGTAGATTTTCTTCCAGAAAGAATTGACTTCTGTTCCTGAAGTCCAGATTGTAAAGGATGTATTGCATATACAGCTTTTTTGTGCCCCTAGGGGCACCGTGAGATCTCAACATAGTGTTGGGATTTCTTAAAATCATATTGGTTTGAACCGCTCAAATCTGTGGATTTGAAATATCTCACATGGAAAGTGACCATGCTGTTGACAAATATCTCACATGGGAAGTGACCATGTTGTTAGCCCTGGCCTCGGCCAGGCGATTGTCAGAATGGGCGGCTTTGTCTTACAAAAGCCCATATTAAAATTTTCCATTTGAACAGGACAGAACTGGGACTCGTCTCCAGTTTCTTCATGAAGGGGTGTCAGCGTTTTCACCTGAAACAACCTCTTGTGGTGCCTGCGGCTACTAGGGACTTGGAGGACTCCAAGTTACTAGACGTGGTCAGGGCCCTAAAAATATATATATATATATATAGTTAGGACGGCTGGAGTCAGAAAGTCTGACTTGCTGTTTATACTGTATACACCCAACAAGCTGGGTGCTCATGCTTCTAAGCAGTCTATTGCACGCTGGATTTGTAGTACAATTCAGCTTGCACATTCTGTGGCAGGCCTGCCACAGACGAAATATGTAGATGCCCATTCCACAAGGAAGGTGGGCTCATCCTGGGCGGCTGCCCGAGGAGTCTCGGCATTACAACTTTGCCGAGCAGCTACGTGGTCAGGGGAGAACACGTTTGTAAAATTTTACAAATTTTGATACTCTGGCTAAGGAGGACCTGGAGTTCTCTCATTCGGTGCTGCAGAGTCATCCGCACTCTCCCGCCCGTTTGGGAGCTTTGGTATAATCCCCATGGTCCTGACGGAGTCCCCAGCATCCACTAGGACGTTAGAGAAAATAAGAATTTACTTACCGATAATTCTATTTCTCGTAGTCCGTAGTGGATGCTGGGCGCCCATCCCAAGTGCGGATTGTCTGCAATGCTTGTACATAGTTATTGTTACAAAAATCGGGTTATTACTATTGTTGTGAGCCATCTTTTCGGAGGCTACTTCGTTTTGTTATCATACTGTTAACTGGGTTCAGATCACAAGTTGTACGGTGTGATTGGTGTGGCTGGTATGAGTCTTACCCGGGATTCAAGATCCTTCCTTATTGTGTACGCTCGTCCGGGCACAGTACCTAACTGAGGCTTGGAGGAGGGTCATAGGGGGAGGAGCCAGTACACACCATGTGACCTAAAAAGCTTTTTAGATGTGCCCTGTCTCCTGCGGAGCCCGCTATTCCCCATGGTCCTGACGGAGTCCCCAGCATCCACTACGGACTACGAGAAATAGAATTATCGGTAAGTAAATTCTTATTTTAAGTGTTATGCACACCAGTGCCTGCAGGAAAGTACTGGTGTCAGAACTGTTATGCACTCCAGTGCCTGCAGGAATGTACTGGTGTTTGAACTGTTATGCAAAACAAATGGACTCACAGACAGACTGGGGAATATGACATAACGTACACAGAAGGTGATAGGGTAACAAAATACACACAAAGTGAACAGAGAAGCCCAGAGGCTAAGGAACTGGGTATCTCCCTTGTATTAGAAATGCTCAGATGGGAAAAGCAAGATGTTGTGTTTTAATACGTAGAGAACCCGAAATGCTGTTGCTAAGGGCAACAGCAAAACCCTAAAGGGTTACCAACGGGTGTGGCAGTAAACTCCTTGGTCAGAGATGGAATGATAGACACAAGGAGAGTCTCCACAATCCTAATTCTCACTTGCAGTGCACAGGTTCAGCTTACTGCCACTAAACTGACCCCTGACACCTAGCACAGTGAGACAGGATTAGACAGGCAAGTCTTAGAATACAGCCGCAAACTTGCTAAGTTCACAGAGTAGTAACAGAACCCCAGCAAGCTAAACGACTGACTCCAGTCTTACTGCTAGGTCTGGATTGGCAGAGTGTAATACCAAATCCCCAGGCCTATTTGCAGTAAGCAACAAACAAATACAAAGCTACACAGTACTGGTTAACTTTCAGGAACTGACTAACCAACAAAGATTCAGCAGCATCTGCTTACCCTGAGAAGAGGCCTTATAAAGCAGGTGCTGTCCACGCCCCACTCAGACCTCACAGACTGTGAGCACAAAAACCAGCACCGGATCCCCTGCCGTGCACAGAGCCTATAACCACTGCACAGCAAAAGACCCGAACCGGAGTATCAGCTGCGCTCAGGTTACTCCGCTAGCACTTGTCTCCCGGTTGCCATGACGACGTGGCAGCACAGGACAGGAGACCCTAACAGTACCCCCCCTCTGACGAGGGGTCAAAGAACCCCTGCCACCGGGTTTATCGGGGAACTGCGAGAAGAAAGAGCGTATCAGTCTGGGAGCATGAAGATCACAACTGCGCACCCACGACCGCTCCTCCGGGCCATACCCCTTCCAGTGCACCAAAAATGACAGCCGACCCCGAACCACCTTGGAGTCAAGAATCCTTTCAACAACAAACTCCCTCTGGCCACGTATCAGAAGAGGGGAAGGTCTTCCACTGGAAGAAGGATTACTAATCGCCTGTTTTAAAAGGGAACAATGAAATGTTTTATTGATACCCAAAGAACGGGGTGGATCTAACTGAAATGCCACCGGATTGATAACCCTGGTGATCTTATAAGGGCCGATGAACCGGGGGCCTAACTTATGAGATGGCTGTCTCAACTTCAAATTCTTGGTAGACAACCAGACGAAGTCTCCTAATTTGAAGCTGCAGGGTCTTTTCCGCTTATCAAAAACCCTTTTGGTCACTAATGACACAGACACAAGGGCTTTCTTCACTTTCCGCCAAATACCTCTAAGGACCGAAACCACAGAGGAACCACCAGGCGTGGAGTCCAGGGGTCAAAAGAATTGGCCTTAGGATGATGCCCATACACACAAAGGAAGGGAGAGATCCCTGTAGCAGAGTGAGCCGCGTTGTTATAGGCAAACTCCGCCATGGACAGATGAGCAACCCAGTCAGTCTGACACTTGGAGACATAACACCTGAGGAACTGCTCCAAGGACTGGTTCACCCTTTCAGTCTGCCCATTAGACTGTGGATGGTAGCCTGACGACAAGCTGACAGAAATCTGGAGATCGGAACAAAATGCCCTCCAGAATTTGGCCACAAACTGGGATCCGCGGTCAGAGACCACATCAAGTGGCAACCCGTGGAGACGCACAACATGCAGCATAAATAATTCAGACAGGCGTCTGGCCGACGGCAGCCCAACCAGTGGAACGAAGTGCGCCATCTTCGAAAACCTGTCAACGACAACCCAGATGGCTGTCATCCCCGAGGATTTGGGCAAGTCCACCACAAAATCCATTGAAATGTGGGTCCATGGCTTAGATGGGATAGAGAGTGGATGTAATGGGCCAACAGGAACCCCTCTAGGAGTCTTATTTCGGGCACAGATGTCACATGCCCGAACCCACTGATCCACATCCTTAGCCACCGAGGGCCACCACACCGCCCTAGATAGCAACTCCCGAGTTCTGGCAATACCCGGGTGACCTGCCGACTTCTTGGCATGGAATTCCAGGAACACTCGCTGTCTTAACCTAGGAGGCACAAACAAAAGACCTACCGGAAGGTCTGGAGGAGCCTGCTCCTGTGCTCTAAGGACTAATGATAAGAGGTCCTGGGTAATGCCCACTTTAATACATGATGGGGAAACAATGGGCAACGGCTCCTCGGTGGTCTCCTGGATTGGAGCAAAACTCCGCGAGAGCGCATCAGCCTTGATGTTTTTTGACCCAGGGCGATATGTTATGCACACCAGTGCCTGCAGGAAAGTACTGGTGTCAGAACTGTTATGCACTCCAGTGCCTGCAGGAATGTACTGGTGTTTGAACTGTTATGCAAAACAAATGGACTCACAGACAGACTGGGGAATATGACATAACGTACACAGAAGGTGATAGGGTAACAAAATACACACAAAGTGAACAGAGAAGCCCAGAGGCTAAGGAACTGGGTATCTCCCTTGTATTAGAAATGCTCAGATGGGAAAAGCAAGATGTTGTGTTTTAATACGTAGAGAACCCGAAATGCTGTTGCTAAGGGCAACAGCAAAACCCTAAAGGGTTACCAACGGGTGTGGCAGTAAACTCCTTGGTCAGAGATGGAATGATAGACACAAGGAGAGTCTCCACAATCCTAATTCTCACTTGCAGTGCACAGGTTCAGCTTACTGCCACTAAACTGACCCCTGACACCTAGCGCAGTGAGACAGGATTAGACAGGCAAGTCTTAGAATACAGCCGCAAACTTGCTAAGTTCACAGAGTAGTAACAGAACCCCAGCAAGCTAAACGACTGACTCCAGTCTTACTGCTAGGTCTGGATTGGCAGAGTGTAATACCAAATCCCCAGGCCTATTTGCAGTAAGCAACAAACAAATACAAAGCTACACAGTACTGGTTAACTTTCAGGAACTGACTAACCAACAAAGATTCAGCAGCATCTGCTTACCCTGAGAAGAGGCCTTATAAAGCAGGTGCTGTCCACGCCCCACTCAGACCTCACAGACTGTGAGCACAAAAACCAGCACCGGATCCCCTGCCGTGCACAGAGCCTATAACCACTGCACAGCAAAAGACCCGAACCGGAGTATCAGCTGCGCTCAGGTTACTCCGCTAGCACTTGTCTCCCGGTTGCCATGACGACGTGGCAGCACAGGGCAGGAGACCCTAACATTAAGGTTGCCTCGATATGGTGAGAACAGCCATTTTGTGGGATGAATCACTATTCATGAGAGAACAGCCTATCAATTTGTCTAAAAAACTTCATATGGTATATTTGATTTGTCTTTAAAATTATTGCCGCTTTAAACCTAGCTACTAAATCAATTAAATATCACCGCTGCCTGCAACTCAGAGGCTATTATAGTTACCCCATCTTATGCGTTGGGTACGAAATCCTTGCAGTCGGGATCCCGATAGTCATACTATCGGGACCAACAATGGGATCACGACGGGCAGAATGCCGGCACAACCTGGTAAGTTTTTTCTCCCTACACCTACCCTTAATCCTACTCATAACCCTAACCCACCCCTCTCATAGCTTAACCCTGATCTCCCCCTCCCGCAAAGTAAACCTAGCCCCCCCTCCCCCTTCACCTGACCTTAACCTTCCCCACCCATCACCTGTGCTGAAGTGGAACAACCTGGCAAGCTGGAGACGAAGTTATAAACATCCTGAGAAGTCCATTTATGAATATCTTGAACAGTTGGATTATCTTCTCTGTTCAGGAAGAGGCTGTGTGCTCCTGTCAAAATATGATAAAATATGCATAAATGTTATGTAAAAACCAAAATGGCAAACATTTCATTATTATTATGTACTAGATATAACATCTACTATTCCTGTAAAAATACGTACACTTTTTCTAACATTATCAAGCAATGACATTTTCATCAATGATGAATTACAGTGCTGTAACTGGGATGTAGCTGGCATCCCGGCGCTCAGGATGCCGGTAGATGGAAGACCGCATTGGAAACCCGACACCTGTCAGAATACCGATGCCGGAATCCCAACAGCCGATAGCCCGAACGTATGTATCAGGAGTAGTTTAGAGTTAGGCTGCGAGAAGATTAGGGTTAGGCTGTAGGAGGGGAGGTAAGGTTTAGGCAGCAGGAGGGAAGGTTAGGGTTAGGCTGCACAAGGGGAGGTTAGGTTTAGGCTGCAAGAAGGGAGGGTCAGGTTTAAGCAGCAGGAAAGGGTTAGGGTGAGGGAGGGGAAAAGGTTACAATACTTACTCTTTCGGGATCATGGCCATCAAGATGCCGGGGTCGGTATTCTGACCTCCAGCATTCTCAGTGTCAGGATTCCATACCCAACCCCTGTTACTTACCTATGGAATTATACAATTGGGAAAGTATAAGTTGGAGGGTCACAGAAAAGTTCCACAAGGCAACATCCAACAGGCAAGATGGATTTGGATAGCTCTGTTTTCCAACCACTTTATTTCTGCAGCGGGGTACACTGGGCTCCACAAGGATAGACATTGGGGTGTAGAGTAGGATCTTGATCCGAGGCACCAACAGGCTCAAAAGCTTTGACTGTTCCCAAGATGCATAGCGCCGCCTCCTCTATAACCCCGCCTCCCTGCACAGGAGCTCAGTTTTGTAGTTGGTGCCGCAGATAGCAGGCACGTAACAGAGGGGCTGCTCCAGGCAGCTCTAAGAAGAGCTTTTTATGAAGAAAAGTGAAGACTTCAAGGGCTGCAGCAGTGTGTAGATGTCAGGAGACATTCACTGCTGCAGCTCCATCTCTCCCTAGCGGCGCTGTACACTCCCGCGCCCTGGTTGCCGGGTAACTACAGCGGGAGGCTCCGGTTTTCTTCCTGTCAGGCACACATGACTGGGACTCTCCGGGATCGCGTGGCCGCTCTTCGGGAGGTGGTGAGTGGGTCCCGCTCGCGGGACCCGTACTGTATCGCGATCCGGCGCGGCCGGTAGACACTGTGGCAGTACAGGCGATCCCACTAGATCACCAGGGCATGGGTGCAGGTCAGGTTTTCTCTCCAAATCTTTTTATATGTAGCCCGCAGTACCAGGTGGTTTTGCCAGGAGAGGGGATAAGGCTTAGACCTGGAGCCCCTCCCCCAGCCACAGGGCGCCATTTACAGTAAATGTTCCCGTTCTGGAGCTGCATATCTGTCTCTCCATCACTCCCAGTCAGTGTTTGGGCGCCATTTCTCTCAGCTACAATGTTCCTGGGACTGCTTGGGCAAATCCTCCTTTGTAAAGCCACCTGGTAGTCAGCGCTGTGACTTAAGTATTCTACATGTCCTTTAGACAGTGATAGTTAAGAAAAAGTGCATTTAGTCAGGGTTCTCTGGTACAAGTACCCTGTGATATACATCCAGTCTTTACTGTGCAGTGTTATATCTATTGACTACATAGCTATATATATAAGCTAGTCCAGTGCAGTATTATTGTTTGTAATAACCTCTGCATTGTACAACTGTGACTATATGTGTGTGCATTAGCTTGCTGGGTTATTTTAATTTCGTGTCTTTCACTCAACTTGCTATCCCCCAGTGCTCCTTGCCCCCAGTGGGACTGTGGCAACGGGGGTCCATAATGACCCGCCGTGGGCTACTGTCTCCACACTTCTGAATACGCTAGTTACTAAACTAATGCCCCCTATGGGACCTCCTATGCCGGTTCAACCAGTGGCGTAAGTTCATCACAGTCGCCCGGAGGCAAGATAAATATTGGTGCCCCCCTATTTCCTATATTAAGATAAATATATGTATGTATGTGTGCGTGTATGTATTATATATATATATATATATATGTGTGTGTGTGTGTGTGTGTGTGTGTGTGTATGGAGTGTTCTGAAAACAATTTATATACTGTATTTATACATTTAATTGTATTTTATTTTAAATCACACATTTCTTAGCAGTCATACCCAGGATTAGAACCCATGACCTGTTACACTAACAGCAGACACTTTACTGATGGCGATATTTACTCCTGTAGAGGAAGCATGAGAATTCTAACTATATGAAGTTACGTGTAATTGTCAGAGAAGTAACTTCATATAGTTAAAATTCTCATATTTCCTATACAGGAGCAAATAGCTTCATCAGTAAGGTGTCTGCTTCCAGTGTAATAGGTTATGGTTTCTAATCCTGGGTGTGATATTTGTAAAATGAGTATTCAGTATAATAAAGAGGGTGTGATTTGTAAAGTGCAGGGACCAGTGAGGAAGTCGGCCACTGAAAAAACAGCGACAGCTATCAGTTAACTTAATTCAATTCAGATAACTTGTCTGCTCAACTGAAGAAATTAAACCAGTCTTTGACTACTAAAAAGTCTGACCCTCGCTCGCCTAAGACCAAGGGGTCCTCTAAGTGTGCTCTTACCTCCTCACAATCCACTGCTGTCACTGACACCTCGTCTGATGAAGATGGCGTGTCACGATCCGGGTATCTGGACGCCATTACTTACCCTTCAGATGCCTCCTAAGGCTGGCTCAGCGTTCCAGGACCGGATCCCGCTGTTCCTGAGTTTCCACATGCAGAATGTCAGAGTGGTGATTTCATCAGCCGCGGCCTCCGCTGTGCCCGCGTGGTTAAATGTGCGCTTGTCAGTCTGGCGTCTCCTGTCTCCTGTGGCCGGCGTCGCCATTACTGTTTCAATTCTCACATGGATTACAAACCAAACTTCCCTCCAAGTGTCTGCATGGGCGCAGCCATCTTGGATTTTGTCATCTGATTATTTCCACCAATCTGCTGTCTGTATTGTTGATTTGCATAATTGCCTAGCCAACCCCTTCCTTGCTGCAGGTATAAGTATGCTGTGCCTGAGCAAGGAAGGCGTCAGTGCTTTGGTTGTCTAACCTAGTTCCAGTTTGTCTCTCTCCTGTGGTTGTCTTCCAGGTTCCAGCTCCTGTCTCCAGACTTCTGCTATAGAGACCCGCACCAGCATTCCATCTGCGGTGTAGCCTGACTCTCCGATCCATTCTGGACTCACCTGTTTCCAGCTACAACAATCACCTGCTTCCAGCAGTGTACAGCTTCTCTTAAAGGGCCGGTGTCCTTTCTGCAGTTTACCACTCTCCACCGGTATTATTATTTCACCGCTCTCAAACAATCACCTGCTTCCAGCCCAGCTTCCAGCAGTGTATAGCTTCTCTTAAAGGGCCGGTGTCCTTTTCTGCAGTTTACCACTCTCCACCGGTATTATTATTTCACCGCTCTCAAACTCCAAACTTCATTATTATTTCTTCGCTCTCAAGTTCGTTTATTATTTAACTGGTTCCAGCCAGTATCCACTCCGTACCAACAACAGTCTGGTTCCAGCCAGTATCCACAGCAGCCGTTTTACCTTCAGCAGCCCAGCCTTTCCTGGAACATCAGCTGGTACGATCCTGGGTTCTCTCCATTGCTACAGTCAGGCCTGGTAAGGACTTTCCAACTAGAAGATTATAAGAACTGTCTCACACTACCAGTGCCTGTGGCCCTTGCCACCCTGTAGTACCCAGGAATTGTATTTATCCTCTGTTGACTTTTATGTTTCCTTTTACTGCTGCTGTGTTACGGAGTTTGTCATAATAAACATCATTGACTTTTATCCTGGTTGTCGTGGTCACGCCTTCGGGCAGTTATTCTACATGTTACTTACATGTCTAGGGGTCTGATACAACCTCCCAGGTTCCGTTACATCTCAGCCCCTACAACTGAGGCTGCCTCCCGTCAGCTCAGGCCCTCAGTTGTGACATGGCGCTTACACTGACCCCACAGATTCTGACACAGTTCACATGTGGATATTCCTGATCTTTTGGAGGCTATTAAGTTGATTCTACAGATTACGGATGATCCCGGGCCATCCGTCCCTCCTAAGAAACCAGATAGGTTCAAGCGTCAGAAGGTGGTTAAGCAAGTTTTACCTCATTCTGATCACCTGGTGGATATACGTCAGGAACCCTGGGAAAATCCTGGGAAGAAGTTTGTGCCTCAAAAGAAGATGCTGGCTCGCTATCCCCTCGCGCCAGAGCTGTCTAAAAATTGGGAAACGCCTCCTCCAGTGGACTCGCATGTGGCTAGGATGGCGGTTTCCTCAGCTCTACCTGTCACTACCGTCACGTCTCTGAAAGAGCCTACGGATAAACGTGTGGAGGGTTGTCTGAAAGCGGTTTACACCCTCACGGGTGCTGCACAAAGGCCCACTATTGCAGCGACATGGGCTGCAGAGGCTATTGAAGCGTGGGCCCTAGAATTGGAAGCTGAAATCTCTTCTGACCATGCTAGACAGTGCTTGTCATATATTGTCACAGCTTCTCACTATATTAAAGAGGCAGCTTCTGATGCCGGTATTCTAGCAGCCAAGGCCTCTACTATGTCAGTCCTGGCTCGCCGGATATTGTGGCTGAGATCCTGGTCCGTGGATCTGGATTCTAGAAAAACCCTGGAGGTACTCCGTGTTTGGGGAGGACTTAAATAAGATAGTGGCTGATTTGGCTACTGCCAAAACTGCCTGTCTGCCAAGTACCGCTCCTTCTGTGCCGAAGGCTAAAGGTACTTCCTTTCACCCCTTTCGTCCTTCAGGTAAAGCAAAAGGTCAGGCGTACCACAAGCAGGCCCGCACTTCCAAACCTGGTAAGCCAAAGTCCAAAAGAGCCTGGGCTGCCCGTCAGCCAGCTTCCAAGACCGATAAGCCTGCCGCATGACGGGGCGGGCCTGCCCCTGGGGAATCCCAGGGTGGGGGGCCGGCTTCTAGGGTATACCCAGAATTGGTTGAAGTCGACTTCAGATGCCTGGGTACGGGAAGTCGTCACTCGAGGTTACGCCATAGCCTTCAAAAACCGGCCCCCTCATAGATTTTGCCTGACAGACGTCCCTTCGGACCAGACAAAGGCAAAACTCTACATTTGGTGGTACAGACCCTCCTGGACACAGGAGTGGTAGTACAGGTGCCTCTTGCTCAGAGAGGCCAGGGGTACTATTCTCCGCTATTTCTAGTCCCGAAACCGTATGGGTCCTCCCGGCCCATTCTCAACCTCAAGGCATTGAACAAGTTTGTGAGAGTCTCCAAGTTCCGTATGGAAACCCTTCGCTCTATCGTTCTGGCCTTGGAACCTGGGGATTATATGGTCTCCCTGGATATACAGGATGCTTACCTGCATATTCCTATAGCAGTGTCACATCAGCAATACCTGAGGTTTGCGATTGGCAACCTCCATTACCAGTTTCAGGCATTACCTTTTGGTTTAACCACGGCTCCGCGAGTCTTCACCAAAGTTATGACTGTGGTACTCCGCCGTCAAGGGGTCAGGATCCTACCGTATCTGGATGACTTGTTGATCCTGGCAAATTCCCCAGAAATTCTCCTACGTCACCTAGATCTGACGGTCCGGTTTCTGCAAGCCCACGGGTGGATCGTCAACTGGAAGAAGTCCTCCCTGGTCCCTGCTCAGAGCATGGTGCACCTGGGAGCGCTATTGGATACACACAACCAGCGGTTGTTCTTGTCTCAGGAGAAAGTCCTGAAGCTTCAGGACACGATTCGTTGCTTCCTCTCTCATCCGCAAATGTGTCGATACATTCGGCTATGCAGGTGCTGGGCCTCATGGTGTCAGCATTCGACATGGTAGAGTATGCTCAATTCCATTCTTTCCCCCTCCAGAGGCTGATTCTGGCCAAGTGGGACGGCCTGCCTCACCGGATCAGGTCTCACATGATCTCATTGACTCCGGAGGTACGTCTGTTGCTGTACTGGTGGCTCCAGGACCAACGATTGTGCACGGGCCATCCCTTCTGGATATCCGACTGGGTCCTGTTGATGACAGATGTCAGTCTAAGGGGTTGGGGCGCGGTGCTGGAGCAACACTCCCTTCAGGGTCGGTGGACCAAAGAGGAGTCTTGCCTTGCGATCAACATTCTGGAATTGCGGGCGGTCTTCAACTCATTGAACCTGGCCCAGCATTTAATTCAGAACCGTCCTGTTCAAGTACAGTCGGACAACACCACCACACATTCGAAGCCGCTTGGCAATGAAGGAAGTCTCACGGATTCTTCAATGGGCGGAACGCCATCTACCGGCCATATCGGCAATATTCATTCCGGGAGTCCTGAATTGGGAAGCGGACTTTCTCAGTCATCAGGACGTACACGCCGGAGAGTGGGGCCTCCATCCAGAAGTGTTTCAACTCCTAGTGGAAAGGTGGGGCCTTCCAGACGTGGATCTGATGGCGTCTCGACACAACCACAAGGTTCCGGTCTTCGGAGCAAGGACAAGGGATCTTCAAGCAGCATTCATGGATGCGCTGGCGGTGCCATGGAGGTTTCGGCTGCCGTACGTGTTCTCTCCGGTGTCACTCCTGCCCAGGGTAATTCGGAAGTTCAAGCAGGAAAGAGGAATCCTGCTTCTCATAGCTCCAGCGTGGCCCAGACGGCACTAGTTCTCAGACCTGCAGGGCCTCTCGTCAGAGCGTCCAATTCTACTTCCACAACGCCCAGACACCCTCGTTCAGGGCCCCTGTGTCTACCAAGACTTGGCCTGGCTGTCTTCGACGGCGTGGCTCTTGAAGCTTCCGTTTTGAGGGCTAAAGGGTTTTCTGAGGTGTTCATTCAAACTATGTTGCTGGCCCGGAAACCGGCTTCTGCTCGGATTTACCATAGGGTCAGGCATTCTTACTTTGTTTGGTGCGCATCTAACAATTATGACGCTTCCAAGTTTAGTACAGCCAAGTTGTTGGCTTGTCTTCAGCAGGGCCTGGACTTAGGCCTGCGTCTGGCCTCCCTCAAGGTTCACATTTCTGCCTTGTCAGTGTGGTTTCAGAGAAAAATTGCGACCTTACCTGATGTGCATACCTTTACTCAGGGTGTGTTGCGTATCCAACCTCCCTATGTCCAGCCTGTGGCTCCTTGGGACTTGTCGGTGGTTCTGGAGGCGTTACAAGAGCCTCCGTTTGAACCTCTTGGTTCAGCTGATCTTAAGTGGCTTTCCCTTAAGGTGGTGTTTCTGCTGGCTATTGCATCAGCTAGAAGAGTGTCAGATTTGGGTGCCTTGTCTTGTAGTTCCCGATATCTGATATTTCACCGTGACCGGGCGGTTCTTCGAACTCGTCCCGGATATTTACCTAAGGTGGTTTTTTTCGTTCCACCTTAATCAGGAGATTGTGGTTCCGGCACTTGTTTCTCCTGATCTGTCTCCCAAAGAGTGGTCTTTGGATGTGGTACGGGCTCTCCGTATCTATGTAAAGAGATCTGCTTCTATTAGGAAATCTGATTCTCTCTTTGTTCTGTGTGGATTTCACAAACGTGGCTGGCCTGCTCACAAGCAGACTTTGGCCAGATGGATTAGAATGGTGATTGCACAGGTTTATGTGAAGGCTGGTCTGTCAGCTCCTGCTCACATTACGGCCCATTCTACTCGGTCTGTTGGACCTTCTTGGGCGGCCTGCCGTGGTGCGACCCTTGAACAATTGTGCAAGGCGGCTACGTGGTCCTCAGTGAACACGTTCATAAGGTTCTATGCCTTCGATACTGCCGCTTCCCAGGATGCTTCCTTTGGACGCCAGGTTCTTGTGCCCGCTACAGTGCGTCCCCTCCCATAAGGAACTGCTTTAGGACATCCCTAATGTCTATCCTTGTGGAGCCCAGTGTACCCTGCAGCAGAAAATTAGTTTTATGGTAAGAACTTACCTTTGTTAAAACTCTTTCTGCGAGGTACACTGGGCTCCACAAGGTGCCCACCCTGACGCTCTTAGCTTCTTTGGGTTGATATGGCATTAGCCGCTGACACTTCTCCTGTTGTGAGAATGTGGTGTTTGTGGCTACTAACTGTTGTTGTCTCTTTTCCTGCTACTGCATTGGGCTGGTTAACTAAAAACTGAGCTCCTGTGCAGGGAGGAGGGGTTATAGAGGAGGCGGCGCTATGCATCTTGGGAACAGTCAAAGCTTTTGAGCCTGTTGGTGCCTCGGATCAAGATCCTACTCTACACCCCAATGTCTATCCTTGTGGAGCCCAGTGTACCTCGCAGAAAGAGTTTTAACAAAGGTAAGTTCTTACCATAATTTTCACTGTCTAATAATACTCATGGAGTTAAAATTGAAGAATTAAACATAATTAACTCATGAGGGGAGATGTATCAAGCCTTCTAAAGAGTAGACAAGTGGAGAAGTTGTGCATAAAAACCAATCAACTTCTACCTATAATTTATCAAGTACATTTTATAAAATGATTGGTAGAATCTGATTGGTTGCTATGGGCAACTTTTCCACTGGTCCACCTTCTCTTACGTCCTAGAGGATGTTGGGGTTCCTTTCAGTACCATGGGGTACAGACAGGTCCACCAGTAGCCATTGGCACTTTAAAAGTTTGAGAGTGTGGTCTGGCTCCTCCCTCTATGCCCCTCCTACCAGACTCAGTTTAGAAAATGTGCCCGGAGGAGCCGGTCACACCTAAGGGAGCTCCATAGGAGTTTCTCTAGTTGTATTAATTTAAATAGCGTTTTAGGCACAAGGAGGCTGCTGGCAACAGCCTGCCTGCAACGTGGGACCAAGGGGGAAGGGGGGGAATAGTGTCCGCCCTAAGGGGTCTGAGCCACTATCTCTGCAGACAGGACACTGAGCTCCTGAGGGGAATGATCGATCGCCGCCACAGGTGATTGCTCACCCCCGCAGCATGCCGCCACCCCCTTACAGAGCCAGAAGACTTCAGTGGCAAGTGAGTCACGACCCCCTGGCAAGCGGGGAGCCGTTGTGAAGATGGCGTCAACAGGGTAGGGAGCGCAGTACTAACTGCGCTCCGGGGCTCAGCGGTACATGGTGCGGCGCTGTAAGGGGAGCCCTGAGCCAGCGCCTACACCCTACACTGGTCGGCAAGCCTGTCGGGGACCCCAGATCACTGCCAGCACATACCTCAGGCCAGTATAATTCAAACGGTGAGCAGAAAGCAGTGCCATGAAAGGGGGCAGAGCTTCTCCTCAGAGCGGACCCAGCAGCGTTCAGCGCCATGTTCCTACATGCAGAGACGCTGACAGGGAGAGCTGTTCCTTCAAATCAACTCCAGCTATCTTGTATGGTACCAGGGAGATGTAGAAGGGGGGGGGGGTGGAAGCTGTGTAATATACTGTGTAACCTATTAAGGTGCAGTTAGCACTGGGTAGTAGGTTTCCTCTATCTTAAAAGCGCTGTGTGTGGGTTGGCTCCAATCTCTTTGTCTCTCTTGGCATTCTTGGGGGGGAACTGCTATTTCCCTGTGTGTGTGTGTGTGTGTGTGTGTGTGTGTGTGTGTGTGTGTGTGTGTGTGTTGTCTCACAAAAGCCATGTCTAGGGACTCTGTGTCATATGCTGCAGAGGATATGTCCTCTCAGGGTGATTCCATTCCATGTTATCAGGATTGCACTGTTTTAGCACAGATTCCGATAAAAGAGCCTGAGTGGTTAACCTCTATTAAAGGTATGATCTCTCAGATTTCTACTAGGGTAGCACAGACTGAGACTGCAACTCAGGTTTTACAGAACTCTATGGCAGTTTGGTCCGGTTCGGTCCCTTCAGGGCCCCCTGGCATTCACTCTCAAAAGCGTGCTCTTGCCCAGATTATGCAAGTTGACACGGATACCGATTCTGACATGGCAGACGGTGATGGGGATGTGCTGCGGGGGGTGGCATCTCTTGCAAAAGGGGTGCAGTTGATGATTGAAGCCATTAGAGATGTGTTGAATATTGCTGACGCAATACCTGAGCAGGTTGAGGAGGCTTACTTCACGAATAATAAGAAAGCCTCTCTAATCTTCCCTGCGTCTAAGGAGTTAAACGCTATATTTGAAAAATCCTGGGAAAACCCGGAGAAAAAATTCCAGATTCCCAGAAAGGTTCTGGTTGCTTTCCCCTTCCCTGAGGAGGATAGAAAGAAATGGGAAAACCCACCCATAGTTGACGCATCAGTGTCCAGACTGTCAAAGAAGGTGGTTTTACCTGTCCCGGGATCTGCCGCGTTGAAAGAACCGGCGGATCACATAATTGACACTACGCTCAAATCCATATACACGGCTTCAGGGGCGATATTACGGCCTACTATTGCCTGTGCATGGATCTCTAAAGCTATAGTAAAGTGGTCTGGCATGTTACTTGAGGAATTGGATATAAAAGTGACGTTGAATTGTTTTTACGTAACATACAGGATTCTGCAGGATTTATGGTGCAATCCATGAAAGACCTGGGTTCGATGGCTGCAGGGATATCTTCCATGTCTGTCTCAACTCGTAAAGGACTCTGGCTGAGCTAATGGTCTGCCGACACAGAATCCAGGAGAGGTATGGAGAACCTACCCTACACAGGTCAGGCTCTATTTGGGGTAGCGCTAGATGCGTGGATTTCCACGCAAACTGCGGGTAAGTCACCTTTTCTTCCTTCAGCTGTGCCTGCTACGAAGAAACCTTTTTCTTCAGCTACGTCACAGTCCTTTTGGACTCCTAAAACAAGAAAGAACAAGCCGCCTAACACCTTCTTTAGAGGAGGTCGGGCAAAATCCAAAAAACCTGCTACTGCAGGCTCCCAAGACCAGAAGCCTGCTTCTGGTACATCAAAATCCTCAGCATGACGGTGGACCACACGGCCTTGGAGGAAGGACTGGTGGAGGCGAGACTCAGAAGGTTCAGCCACGTTTGGGTGGCGTCCGGCCTGGACGCCTGGGTGCGGGATATTGTGTCCCAGGGGTACAGGCTAGAGTTTCAAGAACTCCCGCCTCACCAATTCTTCAAATCAGGCTTACCAGCTTTGCTGGCAGACAGGGCTATCCTACAGGAAGCCATCCAAAAGTTGGAAGGGTCACAGGTCATTGTACCAGTTCCACCTCAGATGCAAAACAAGGGTTACTACTCAAACCTTTTTGTGGTACTGAAACCAGATGGTTCGGTCAGGCCAAATTTGAATTTGAAAATGTTGAACCCCTATCTGCGGGAGTTCAAATTCAAAATGGAGTCTCTGAGAGGGGTGATCTTAGGTCTGGAAGAGGGGGAATTTCTGGTATCCCTGGATATCAAGGATGCGTACCTCCATATTCCGATTTGGCTGCCGCATCAGGCTTATCTCCGTTTCGCACTGTTAGACAGTCACTATCAGTTCCAGGCACTGCCTATTGGTCTCTCCACAGCACCGAGGGTGTTCACCAAAGCGCTGGCAGAGATGAAGGTTCTCCTCCGCAGGCAGGGAGTGAACATAATTCCATACCTGGATGATCTGCTGATAAAGGCAGCGTCCAGGGAGAAGTTGCTGCAGTCCAGTGCTCTCACGACTCATCTGCTGAGGAATCAAGGTTGGATCCTGAACCTTCCAAAATCACAATTGGAGCCGACAAGGAAATTGTCTTTCCTGGTGATGATCCTCGACACGGAAGTGCAGAGGGTGTTTCTACTGATGGAGAAAGCGTTGGTGATACAATCAATGGTCCGGGATGTCTTGAAGTCTGCCCGGGTATCGGATCATCAGGGCATTCGCCTTCTGGGAAAGATGGTTGCCTCCTACGAGGCTCTACAGTACGGAAGATTCCATGCTCGACCCTTCCAGCTGGATCTCCTAGACAAATGATCAGGATCTCATCTGCACATGCACCAGAGGATACGTCTCTCTCCGAAGGCAAGGATCTCGTTCCCCTGGTGGCTGCAAAGTCCTCATTTTCTGGAGGGCCGAAGGTTCGGAATTCAGAGCTGGACCCTTCTGACCACGGATGCAAGTCTCAGAGGTTGGGGAGCGGTCACCCAGGGGGAAACCTTCCAAGGAAGATGGTCAAATCAGGAAACCATTCTTCCAATAAACATTCTGGAATTAAGAGCCGTGTACAACGGTCTTCTTCAAGTGGTACATCTTCTACAAGATCGGGCTATTCAAGTACAGTCGGACAATGTAACGATGGTAGCCTACATAAACCGACAGGGAGGAACAAAGAGCAAAGCTGCAATGTCAGAGGTAACAAGAATCCTCCTCTGGGCAGAAAGACACGCACTGGCACTGTCTGCGATCTTCCTTCCAGGAGTGGACAACTGGGAAGCGGACTTCCTCAGCAGACACGATCTCCATACAGGAGAATGGGGCCTCCATCCGGAGGTGTTCACAGACGTGACCAGTCGTTGGGGAATGCCTCAAATAGACATGATGGCCTCACGTCTCAACAAAAAGCTTCGGAGGTACTGTTCCAGTTCGAGAGACCCACAAGCAGTGGCGGTGGATACCATGGTAACTCCATGGGTGTTCAAGTCAGTGTATGTGTTCCCTCCACTTCCACTCATTCCAAGAATTCTAAAGCTCATAAAGAGAACAAAGGTCCAGGCAATTCTCATTGCTCCGGACTGGCCAAGGCGAGCTTGTTACGTGGATCTTCTGGATCTACTGCTGGAAGATCCGAGGCCTCTTCCTCTTCGCGAGGACCTTCTGCAACAAGGGCCGTTCACTTATTAAGACTTACCGCGGCTACATTTGACGGCATGGAGGTTGAACGCCAGATTTTAGCCCAGAAGGGTATTCCGAGCAGGTTTTTTTTACCCTGATACAGGCTAGGAAAGGGGTAACGTCTAAGCATTACCATCGCATTTGGAAAAAATATGTGTCTTGGTGTGAGTCCAAGAAGTTTCCTACGGTGGAGTTTCAACTGGGACGATATCTCCTCTTCCTGCAAGCAGGTGTGGATATGGGCCTGCATTTGGGATCCATAAAGGTCCAGATTTCAGCTTTATCCATTTTCTTCCAGAAACAATTGGCTGCCCTCCCTGAGGTTCAGACCTTTCTGAAAGGGGTTCTGTACATCCAGCCTCCCTTTGTGGTGCCAACGGCACACTGGGATCTTAAAATGGTGTTGCATTTCCTGTAGTCGGATTGGTTTGAGCCTTTACAGGAGGCTGAGGTCAATTTTCTCACTTGGAAGGCTGTCACTTGGTTGGCCTTAGCTTCTGCTCGACGTGTGCCGGAATTGGGGGCTTTGTCCTGTAAGAGCCCCTACTTAATCTTCCATGAAGATAGAGCTGAGCTCAGGACGCGTCAGCAGTTCCTTGCAAAGGTTGTGTCGGCTTTTCATATCAACCAACCTATTGTGGTGCCAGTAGCTACTGACTCCTCAATTACATCAAAATCTTTGGATGTTGTGAGGGCTTTGAGGATCTATGTGAAGATGACTGCTTGTTACAGAAAATCGGACTCTGTTTGTCCTGTATGATCCCAAGTAAATTGGGTGTCCTGCTTCTAAGCAGACGATTTCTCGCTGGATCAGGTTCACGATTCAGCATGCATATTCTACGGCAGGATTGCTGTGTCCAAAAGGTCCACTCTACTCGTAAGGTGGGTTGTTCCTGGGCGGCTGCCCAGGGTGTCTCGGTTTTACAGCTTTGCTGAGCAGCTACTTGGTACCGAAAGGAACCCCAGCATCCTCTAGGACGTAAGAGAAAATAGGATTTTAATTACCTACTGGTAAATCCTTGTCTCGTAGTCCGTAGAGGATGCTGGGCGCCTGCCCAGCGCTTCGTGATCCTGCAGTGGTTATCTAGTTCAGTACAACTTTGTTATTAGTTAGGTACTGCCTGGTTACTTGGTTAAGTAATGTTTCAGCTGTTGCTGAGTTTCAAGCTAGTTAGCTTAGTTTGCCTTATATGTGTGAGCTGGTGTGAATCTCGCCACTATCTGTGTATAATCCTTCTCTCGAAGATGTCCGTCTCCTTGGGCACAGTTTCTAGACTGAGTCTGGTAGGAGGGACATAGAGGGAGGAGCCAGCCACACTCTCAAACTCTTAAAGTGCCAATGGCTCCTGATGGACCCGTCTATACCCCATGGTACTGAAAGGAACCCCAGCATCCTCAACGGACTACGAGTAAAGGATTTACTGGTAGGTAATTAAAATCCTATTTTTTCACTCTTTAGAAGGCTAGATACACATCTCTCCCATAAAGTTATAAATGGACATTTAAAAGTAATAGCATATAAATGTCTATTGCAGAGGTTCCCAAACTGTGTGCCGTGGCTCCCTGGGGTGCCTCGGGACACTTGCAGGGGTGCCCTGGGTTGGTGGTCCAGGACCAATTCAAATTATTCATGGTCAATATAATAGGCAAAAGCAGTGCTGATGGCTGCTAATCATAAAATATGTGGCCAAACAGAAGCAAATCTTGTCCCTCACCACACAACTGACCCTAAGGATGACATATAAACGCGATCTACTTAATGTAATATTTCTTTCTAAATTTCTCAATAAAATTTTTTTGGCCTAGGGGTGCCGTGAAAAAAATTCTGATATTCTAGGGTGCCGTGATTTAAAGACGTTTGGAAACCACTGGTCTATGGGGCTAATTCAGACCTGATCGTAGAGGTGGTAAATTTAGCACATCTACGATCAGTCACACAGATATGCGGGGGGACACCCAGCACAGGGATAGTCCGCCCCGCATGTCAGTCCCTGCACCGTCGCACAAGTACAAAAGCATCGCACAGCGGCGATGCTTTTGTACTTCAGGAGTAGCTCCCAGCCAGTGCAGCTCCTGCGCGCTGGCAGGGAGCTACTCGTCGCTGCCTGGGTCGCAGCGGCTGCGTCCCCTCAACTCTCCGGCCAAACGCCGCTGGCCCGCACCTCCTGCCCAGCGACCGCCTCTGCCTGTCAATCAGGCAGAGGCAATCACAGGGCTACGACAGCCGTCGGCTGTCTGGCATGCGCCGGCGCACTGCGGCGCCGGCGCATGCGCAGTTCAGACCTGATTGCTGCTGTGCGAAAACGCACAGCACCGATCAGGTCTGAATCAGCCCCTATGTTAGGTACTTATGTGTTGACAAGGTTACATTTTTGTTACATACCATAATGTTTTGCAATATAAAGCAATATAAAGCAAACAAAACATTATGACTTTATTTCACGAATAAATGTATAGTACGGACCTGGAAGAAGTGATGGATTCATGGTTACTGGAAAACTGTATGGACTTGCTGAGAGATGAACAGGAGACTGGTACATGTATCTGTCCTCAAATGCTGTCCCAGGATTGTTAAGCTCTTTGTCAGCAGCTGTCCTGCCTCTGTTGGTCTCTGTTGGAGTGGAATGGTTTGTCTTCTCCTGCCTGTCTTGGATTTCCAACACATTCTTGTCCACTGCAGATTCAGTATTTGCTTTCACTTGGTCACATCTACTAATCGTCTCTGTTTCCTCTCCTTTTTTATCCTCCTCAGCAGTGATAGGGGAGGGATGAGATTTATTTTCTGCCTGGATCTTCGGCACACCTATGTTTTCTGCAATCTTTTGATTGCCAGCTCTTCGACCTGGTCTGCGGGCTCTTTCTCTTTGCAAACTGTTCATGGGAGGATAGGGGCTGGCAGTCTTTAATACTGTGCTACCATGAAGGATCTCCAAAGCGTTGCGATGGACAAACAAATCAGAGGGGAGCTGGCCTTCAGGCCCCATCTGCCTGCCTCTAAAAGCTACTGGGTTGGATGGCAATGTGTGGTAGAGAAATGGTGAATCTATATCCACATAGCTTTTCTTCTGGGCCCTGTCCACCTCTCTCTGGTGATATATAGCATTCATTTCCATGTCCATCCTGAAGGAGACCATAAATACGCAATTGAAAATATACCAGAAAATAAGGACCTTATACTGAGACGATAGTTGTTTTAAAACATGTTCTTTGTAAAACTATCCTTGATGATGAAAAGAAAAGTGCTGCAAAGTTTCACATATGCTTTACTAGAAAACCAGTGAATTATTTTAACACTTTTTCCATTATAATTTTCACCACTATAGGCACCATTTCATTGGCATCTCTTGTACCAAATGACCAGCCAAGAAAGTGGTCTGGCAGCTCCCATTTTTGTTAGTACAGGTTGAGTATCCCTTATCCAAAATGCTTGGGACCAGAGGTATTTTGGATATCGGATTTTTCAGTATTTTGGAATAATTGCATACCATAATGAGATATCATAGTGATGGGACCTAAATCTAAGTACAGAATGCATTTATGTTTCATATACACCTTATACACACAGCCTGAAGGTCATTTTAGCCAATATTTTTTATAACTTTGTACATTAAACAAAGTGTGTATACACTGACACAATTCAGTTATATTTCATATACACCTTATACACACAGCCTGAAGGTCATTTAATACAATATTTTTAATAACTTTGTGTATTAAACAAAGATTGTGTACATTGAGCCATCAAAAAACAAAGGTTTCACTATCTCACTCTCACTCAAAAAAGTCCGTATTTCGGAATATTCCGTATCTCCTATATAATAGCCCAGATCTGTGACTTTGTGCCTCATTTGCTAACGCTGAGTGGAGTCACAACATTGGGCGGAGTTAGTCAAATGAGTCACAGATCTGGGCAAATCTATAGGAGACTAGGAGGAGAAGCAGATGGTATGGGCATGGCACAGGCAGGGGTGCATACCTCCCAACTATCTTCAGGCAGACAGGGGTGCATACCTCCAAGCTTTCTTCAGGCAGAAGGAGGGACACACATGTGGCGAAAAGGGGGCATTTCCAACATAAGGGGCGTGACTTCACGGGAGGACCCACAATCGCGAGCCACGCCCCGTTTTCGTCAGTGAGGGGGCATGCCCAGCGCTCTGTGAGCTGCTGGCATGCCCCCAGCGGCGGATTATGAGTCCGGGGGGCCCAGGGCACTTGAGATAGGGGGGCCCTATCTCATTGCTGTGCCTGCTGTGGGTTTGGGGGCGTAGCCTAACCGCGGACCGCGTGGCCACGCCCCCTTATGCAAATTCCGGGAATTGTTGTTTTTTTTTAAATAGGATTTTGGCCCCTCAACTAGGGGTAAATCCAGAGGGGGTGGTCGCTCCCCCCTACACACCCGCACAGGCAGAAGAAAGCAGGGAGGCTGCTGCCTCCCTGCAACACCACAGACCTGCCAACACGCAGCAACGTGTGCTGTCTGTAGCACAATGCTGCTGCTTTTGCTGGCAGGACGGGGGAGCTTCAGAGCTGGTACAGAGCTACTCCAGCCAGGGGGCCCCCTAAAACTGTGGGGCCCACGGTACATACCCCCTGGGCCCCCATCCCCTTAATCCGGCTCTGCTGCCGGAACCCCCCCTTAATCCGTACCCCCTGATGTCCCCTTCTCCCTCCACAAAATAAACGCTGTGCACACTGTGTACTTGACCCCCCACATCAGCAAACTTAGCAGGGTCTCTCTGGCGCAGAGGAGCGTCACTTTATCTGTTATCTCCAGCCTCGGCAACCCCACCGCTAGCTGGTGCGGCCAGCTCCTTCACACACTTTAGCCGGCAGGCAGCGCTGCAGAAGTCCACGCTGCTTGCAGGGCCCGACCCCCTCCTCCCTCCAGCCGCAGCGTCTCCTGGGGGCTAACCAGTCACTCCCAGTCTCCTCTTACCACAGTGCCCGGCAGCCGCGAGGTCCACGCCGCGTGCATGCTATGACCCCCTCCTCCCTCCAGCCGCAGTGTCTCCTGGGGGCTAACCAGTCACTCCCAGTCTCCCCTTACCACAGTGCCCGGCAGCTGCGCGAGCTCCGCGGTGTGTGACTGAGGAGGGGGGGAGGGATGCGGACGGGCAGAGGAAGCAGGACTCCAGCCTGAGAGAGTCAGCCATGCCAAGTCTCCACCAGCAGCAGATCCCAACAGTTTGGAGTGGAACAGCAGCAGCCAGCATCAGTGACTCCGGTAAGACACATCTGTCTGTCACCACTGTTTTGACCCTAATACCAATCTCTCCCGTGCCCTGTGTTCTGTCATGTCCCTGTCACCCCTGGCCTTGCCCTGTCACCCTTATCCTGGCCCTTTCACCCTTATCCTGGCCCTGTCACCCTTATCCTGGCCCTGCCACCCCTATCCTGGCCCTGTCACCCCTGTGCTTGCCCTGTCAACTCTATCCTGGCCCCGTCACCCCTGTCCTGGCCCCGTCACCCCTGTCCTGGCCCCATCGCCCCTGTCCTGGCCCTGTCGCCCCCTGTCCTTGCCCCGTCGCCCCTGTCCTGGCCCCGTCGCCCCTGTTTTGACCCTGTCACCCCTGTTCTGACCCTGTCACCCCTGTCCTTGCCCCGTCACCCCTGTTCTGACCCTGTCACCCCTATCCTGGCCCTGTTACTGCATACCCTCCAACTACCTTTTTGGCAGGTACAGTACACGCAGCGCCTCCAGACCCCTCCCCAATGCACCACACCTCCACACCTTCCCCTCCACCACATGCGGCACTCCATTCCTCCCCCACACACTGTGCATCCAGACCCCCTACACCACCCGCGGCTCCCACTCCCCCGCCCCTCCACCACCCACAGCACCACCAGACCCCCTCCACCATCCACCCCCCATATATGTCTCCCCCCACACCTGCCCCCCCTCCACCCGCAGCATCTGCAGACACCCTCCTCCATCCGCTTCCCCCCCCTCATTCACCCCTCTCCCACCCACGGCACCCCCGCTTCTGCCCCTCCACCACCTGCAGCGCCTCCGGACCCCTTCCCCATCCACTGCACCAACCGCACCTGCCCCTCCCCCACTCGCGGCGCCTCCGGAACCCCTACCCCACCCCCGGCACCCCCGCCCCTTCCCAACCCACAGCACCTCCGGAACCCTTCACCCATCCGCAACATCCCTGCACCTGCCCCTCCCCTACCTGCAGTGCCTCCGGACCCCTCCCCCATCTGCAGCCCCCACTCCTCTGCCCCTCCCCCACCCGCAGCACCTCCCAACCCTTCCCCATCCAGGCCCCCCCCCGCATCCGCCCCCCTCCACACGCAGCATCTACAGACACCCTCCCCCATCCGCAGTTTCCCCCGCACCCGCTACATTCTGTACATCGTGCCCTTCAGGTGCTGTTCACGCCGAGGCAAGGGGCTGCGCCTCCTTCACCATCGCATGCCCTTTCATTGTGCAATATTTAACCACTAACAAAGGAATGCAGGTAATACTCCATATAATACAAATATTAAACCCCAGAAAGGCATGCAAGGGCTAAGGGGGCGTAGCCCCTTGCGACGGTGTGAAGAGCGCCCGTAGGGCGCGATGAAGCACCTAGTTTTGGAATATTTGGATATGGGATACTCAACCTGTAACTGCAAACATGAAGAGCACTGAGGAAAATAAGTTATTTTTACTTATACGTTTTTTGTTGCCATCCATTCTAGTTTCAATATTTGTTGTTATTTTTTTTCATGTACTTGCTATTGACATAAAAATACTATATGATGCAAACATATTTATCTTCTGTTCGGTTAAATCAATTCCATCAAGCAGTTATTTAATAACAATATTAGGTCAGGTCCATTATCATAGATTATCTATGTTCGGACAAGTTCCGGTATGAATGGTCGACCATGTTATGGTCGACAGTCATTAGGTCGACCACTATTGGTCGACATTGACATGGTCGACATGGACACATGGTCGACACATGAAAATGGTCGGCACATGAACGGTCGACACATGAAAAGGTCGACATGAGTTTTTTTTACTTTTTTTGGTGTCGTTTTTCGCGTGAAGTGACTGGGAACCCCAATTAGTGCACTGCGGCCCCTAGCATGGTGCCTTCGCTTTGCTCGGCACAGATTACCGTTCCAATCGTAGTCCATGTGGATCGTAAAGTATGGAAAAGTTCCCCAAAAGAAAAAAAAAGTTAAAAAACTCATGTCGTCATTTTCATGTGTCGACCAGTTTCATGTGTCAACCATGTGTCCATGTCGGCCATGTCAATGTCGACCAATAGTGGTCGACCTAATGACATGTCGACCATAACATGGTCGACTATGTGAACGGATACCGTTCGGACAAATCTGATGCTAAATATCAGAAATTTCAAATAAGCAAATATGAAGTAATGTTGGCAGGAAAAACTAATGGCCCCATAACGTCTCTCAGTCTCCTCTATCCAACTAAAGACAGCGCAAGGATCGCTCCATTTCTGGTGTGACATCCTTGTGAATCTACTGCACATATTGTATTTCCATGAGGAGACTTTGTGACCTGACTACTTTAGTACAGTATACTATTATCTGTTATTTCACTGATGAAGATCATTCATTCATGTACCTGCTCATATTTTGTTTCTGCAACAGTTCCTGTCTCCTGGCCACAAAATCCAAAGGCTCTGTGTGTAGAAAGTTGTTGTAACCTTAAATGTATAGAAATAGTTGTTCAGTTCATGGAGTGTGTGCATTTAATTCACCTGTGTCACCTGACCAATATGACCTTATTTTCACTTTCAGCAGTAAAAGATAATACTAATAATAATATTAATAATCATAATAATTATATTACCCAATCACACCCTTAGCTTACCTGGGCTTGAGAAAGCTCTGTTAGACATGACACTTGTATGAGCAGGACCCGGGGAACCAAAGTGTGAAGCCAAGTGCATTTGTCTTGTGTCATTGGAGAGGACCAGATCATTGGAGGGTAACATTTCTCCTCTAACAAAGAGAAATCACATCGGTGTTTGCTAATGTAAAAGAACTTGTGGTGGCACTACTGTTGTGTAAATAGTGGCCTGTGTCTAGACAGGAATTCATTGTCACTGGTCTGCCCATTAGGCTAAATGCTGACCAACTGTGTAATTTAACCAACTTGGACAAATATGTACCATATGCTGGTAGGATTTTCTACCATGGTCAAAAATGATCCAATCCGTTTGGATCTGATCACTCTTGTGCATTGTGTTTGTTTGTGTCCCTTTGGAAAATGGCAAATATTCTATTATTTTTGCCCTATGATTTCATCCAAGGAAATGTGTGTGTCTTATGGTGCCCATACACTTGTGCGATGCCCTGCGACGTGACATCGCGGGGCATCGCACCGGCAGTTCAGGTGCAATGAAATCGCACCTGAACTGCCAAAGTGATTACCATGCGGTCATGCGATAGATCGCATGGTAATCACGTGGTCGGAAACGTCACCGCTGAGTCGGAGCGGCCTCTGGCCGCTCCCGGCGGGGGACCATCGCACATTGCAGTGCGATATATCGCAGGTGGTTTAAAAACCACATGCGATCGCACTGCGATGCAAGAAATATTAGGTGTAGCACATAATATCTTGAGATGCAACATTCGAGCGGCGTGCCCGCGCATCGCATCTCAGTGTACCTAAAATGTGCATACAATCCTTCAATTTCTCTCACAGATGAGGTCGAAATCGAAGGCTAGCACCTAATATCTCACAAGTATATGGGCACCATAAAGCTGGGTATACACTGGCAGATATATCTGCAGTTCAGTTGATCTGCAGATATATCTGCCGATGGTGATTGTTCATACACACAGAAACGTGCTAATATGTCTGCAGATACATTGGCTATCTTCTTGCAAAGCAGATGCAAAATATCTCACAGACATATTGCTTGTACTCACCTGCAGATCAGCAAAAGATATATTGGCCGATCAATTGATTGGCCAATATATCTGCCAGTGTGTACCCAGCATTAGACGTATTAGCTGCTTCTTATGGACAAAAAGGAGCATATTCAGCGTGTTGTTTCTATGCAAAAAAGATGAAGTGTGCACTTTATTCATATATCTTCCTCTTTCTGGAACTGGTTATAAAAATTAAAAATTAGACCAAAAGAGAAATGGTTCCGGTACCTTGAGTACCACCACAAACATGCACTAAGCATATGTAATACACTACGGTTCAGAAAACTAAAAAACAAGACAAAAGGAAACATAGAATCAAGAAAGTTTTAACATATTATGGATTCAAAAATATGGTACATTCAACTAATTGTTTAAGATCATTTGTCTTTAGGCCTATGAGTCTGTATATGATTTACAATACAAACCCAATTTATTTAGCACAATGCAGTCTTTCATAGAATAACTCACCCTTATTTGCACCAAACTTCCCTAGGGGATTGAGTCACATTATGACAGGTTCACAGTATGACAGAAGACCCCACTCTGCAGTGAACTGCTCGGAATGGCACATCCTGGTGCTGGCTTTTGTGGGGGAGCCCATACAGTCAGAGCCGGCCACAGGCATAGGCAAACTAGGCAATTGCCTAGGGCATTTGATATGCCTAGGTTCATCATCAGCTTCTGCTGATTAAAATGATATGTGGCATGCCTATATTCTGTGTGTAACATTTCATAAGCAGATACAGCCACAGTCTCACACAGTATATTGGCATGCTGCATATCAGTTTTATCAGCAGAAGCTGCTTGTACATCCTAGCAACATAGCAATGCAAATAAGATGCATTTTCATAAAAAAAAAAGGTGCCCGACGTTAGCATTGATGCAAGATTTATGAGGACACATCTGTATCCAAGCAGAAGCAGAGGTCACAGTGTTAGTGGCAGTGTGAGTGCTGTGTGCATGTGAGTGGGTTGGTTGTGCAGTAGTGTTCAGGATATGTGTAAGGAGCATTATGTGTGTCATGTAAAAATGCATTAATAATGTGCAACATATGTGTAATTAGCCACTATGTGTGTCATTAAGTTTATAAGGGCATTAATAATGTGCGGCATATGTGTAACAGGGTACTACTGTATGTGTGTCATTATGTGTATAGGGGCACTAATAATGTGCAGCAAATGTGTAGGGGGCACAATGTGTGTCAATATGTGTATAAGGGCATTAGTATGCAAGAAGATGCCCCTTTTTGGGCTGTGCGTCAAATGTGCGAACTGTTCCTATTTAAAATGTAGGGGATACAAGGACTGCTATGGGTGAGGGGTGATGGTGCTGGGAAAGAGGTGCATGGTCAGAGGCAGAACCAGCGGTGGTGCCAGGGGGCACCAGCCAAAATCTTGCCTAGGGCATCATATTTGGTTAGGGCCGGCTCTGATGGCAGCACATGCACAGTCTGACGATAATCGCTCTATTGGGTGAACGTTGGCCACAGTGCACAAACATGAATTCGGCGAGAGATGAAGTGGAGAGAGATAAAATTACCAACCAATCCGTTCCTGTCATTTCTCAAACATAGGGGCAGATGTATTAACCTGGAGAAGGCATAAGGAAGTGATAAACCAGTGATATGTGCAAGGTGATACAGGCATCAGCCAATCAGATCCTAACTGTTAATTTACATATTAGAGCTGATTGGCTGGTGCCTTTATCACCTTGCACATATCACTGGTTTATCACTTCCTTATGCCTTCTCCAGGTTAATACATCTGCCCCGTAGCTTGTAATATGACAGGAGCTGATTGGTTGGTACTTTATCTATTTACACTTTATCTTTCTCCAAGCATTGATAAATATATATCCCCCAAAGAACGCAGAGTCATAACGGGTACAGCTAACTGCAACACATGAACAGAGCCGGCCATAGGAATAGGCAAACTAGGCAATTGCCTAGGGCATTTGATATGCCTAGGGGCATCAGCAGCTTCTACTGATTAAAATGATATGCGGCATGCCTATATTCTGTGTGTAGCATGTCATATGCAGAAATAGCCACAGTCTCACACAGTATATATTCATGTTGCATATCAGTTTAATCAGCAGAAGCTGATTGTGCATCCTAGCAACATAGCACTGCAAATAAGATGCATTTTCATTAAAACAAATGTGCCCGACTTTAGCATTGAGGCAAGATTTATGAGGACACATCTGTATTCAAGCAGAGGCAGAGGTCACAGTGTTAGCGTGAGTGTTGTGTGCATGTGAGTAGGTTGGTTGTGCTGTAGTGTTCAGAATATGTGTAAGCAGCATTATGTGTGTCATGTAAAAATGCATTACTAATGTGCAACATATGTGTAAGGGGCACTATGTGTGTCATTATGTGTATAAGGGCAATAATAATGTGCGGCATATGTGTAACAGGGTACTACTGTATGTGTGTCATTATGTGTATAGGGGCACTAATAATGTGCAGCAAATGTGTAGGGGGCATTATGTGTGTCATTATGTGTATAAGGGCATTAATAATGTGCAGCATATGTGTAACAGGGTACTACTGTATGTGTGTCATTATGTGTACAGGGGCACTAATAATGTGCAGCAAGTGTGTAGGGGGCACTATGTGTGTCATTATGTGTATAAGGGCATTAATAATGTGCAGCATATGTGTAAGGGACATTACGTATAAAAGGACATTAATAAAGGTTGTCATAATGTGTAAGGCGCATTATGTTTATAAGGACATTAATAATGTGTCTCATATGTGTAAGGGGCATTACTGTGTCGCATTATGTGTATAAGGTGCTCTACTATGTGGCGTTGCGTATAGAAAGGGCACTACTGTGTCATCGAATGTGAATAAAGAGCAATATGGTGTGGTGTAATGTGAATAAGGAGCAATTCAGTGTGATGTAATGTGAATAAGGGGCTCTACTGTGAGGAGTGACGTTTATAAGGTAAAGTGATACTACTGTGGGATGTAATATGAATTATGGACACTATCGCATGATCAAATGTGAATAAAGTTGCAGTACTGAGTGGTGTAATTGGAATTGGGGTTACTATTGTGTGGCCTTGCCCCTTGCCAGCAAAAACACACCCCTTTTTGGGCTGTGCGCCAAATGTGCAAACTGTTCCTATTTAAAATATAGGGGGTACAAACCCCAAAATAAGGACTGCTATGGATGAGGGGTGATGGTGCTGGGAAAGTGGTGCAAGGTCAGAGGCGGAACCAGCGGTGGTGCTAGGGGGCACCAGACAAAATCTTGCCTAGGGCATCATATTGATTAGGGCCGGCTCTGCATACAGTAGCTGCAGGAGCGTTTTAAGAGAGTAGGGGGCCCGTGTGCAGTCTCCATCCGGGCTTTCTCCTCTCTAGCCGGCAGCGCAGTAGACTCTGAGCACTAGGGTCACTACTAGTAGACCTTGCACTGTACTAGAGTCTAGTGCACATGCTCAGATCTTTGGGGACATGACGCAGCAGCCATTTTCCTATTGATTTGTGCAGTGCTGATGCTGGCAAAGCAGGACTCCAGAGGGGTAATTATTAAAAAAATGGGTGCAGGGTGTTCAGTGTGGCTCCCCTTGGACCCAGGGGCCAGTGTGCACGGCATTCTAGATACATCACTGATTAGCTATATATGAAGGTCATGCGTTTTGGTATAAAAATGTTAATGTAGATTTTTTTATAAACATTTTTTTAATTTTTTTATTTTTTTTAAACCAGTGAACAAAAAAGATATTCCTTCTAATAGGTATTTCTGGAGATGCACCTAATCACAATAGCCAATGACTCCAGGGGGAGTGTCATACGTTTGTGTGCACTTGCTTACTGTTAATCATTTCCACCCTATCTGTTCCAATCCACCTCTCTGGGTATAGGGGAACCATAAGTGAAATAGTTAAAACACATCTATACTGTTCAACAAGCAGAGGACTAGAGGCTTCAAATTTCTGCCTCACAATGAACACATATAGGGGTCTATTATTTACTAAGCTTTCAAGAGAGATAAATGTGAGAGAAAGAACCAGCCAACCAGCTCTTAACTGTCATTTTTCACACACAGCCAGGGACGGACCACATGAAAGGGGCGCACGCTCTGTGGTTGGGGGTGCGCGGACACGACCAATGGGGGCATGCCGCGAGTCAGGGAGATGTGGACTCGCGGCACCCCCCCATTTCCATGGAGACGGACAGGGGGTGCGCAACGCGACACACGGGGTCGTGAAGTGAGTCAGGGAGGGGTGGACTTTCCATGGAGACGGGCGGGGGAGCGGCCAGACCAGAGTGCCGGAGGCTGCCCTGCGTGTGACCTTCCCAGCTCTCTGTGTGACAGGACCGGCCAGAAGTGCCAGATGGGCAGTCTGACCCTGTACACAGCCTGTAACATGTCATTTAGGAGCTGATTGGCTGGCACTTTATCTCTCTACACTTTAACTTACTCCAAGGCTTACTACATTGATCCCTCAGTTCTCTACTGGGGCTCTGAGAGGGAGGGGAAGCTGAACTGACAAAACAACAATGGCCACCATGTAACATCTGGAGCAAAGGGTTAGTCAGCATGAGGAGGGTTTCTGTGAGCCACATATAGCGTAAATATTTACATCAGGTACACAGTACCTGGGCTTTTCTGGTGGTGGCCTGGTGAGAAGGGGCAGCTATGCCACCAAGATGGCCCATGCCCCATTGAACATGTAATGAAGGCTACAGTAATCACAATGCAGCATGGCAAAATGCCACTTGCTTGGCCAGGCCTTTATACTGGAGCCCATTTGATTTCTTCCCTTGCCATTAGTGATCACAGGGTGAGCTTTAAAGAGCTAAGCCCTTTCCGTTAATGAAAAAATTAACATTGGAACCTTTCTAACAATCGTGGTTCAAACTGAGTTGACATCATTGGCATCCTCTGCTGGTTTGGCACCACAACTTGAGGGTTGACAGGCATCATTTGATTTCTCATCATTATCATCTCTTGCCTCTGCCGCAATTCTACATATAAATAATTAGAAAAAAATATATAGTTTATATTTTAAACAATATAATATCAAAATTATCTGTTCTTGACATAGTCTTATCATTTTTGTAGTGCTCTATATTGTGTTTGCATTCATTTATTTATTCAGTGTATATCATTCAGGCACTTCTTCAGATTGTAGTGGTGTGGGTTGTATAGGGCTGGATGGAATTTAAAGGGTGATCATAATATTAATTTTGATTGGCCAGAAAACTCAGCAGAAGCGGCCAAGTGGGACATTATATAGCTTAAGAGAGCAGGCCAGAATTAGATTTGAGCGTTAAATGGCTCACGTCCAATTCTGGGTATATGCTCTGCTACTGCTGAGTATTTCAGCTAATTGCTATTCTACCAGGGTATATTTACCATTAATATATAATAAATAGGTTCTCTAAAGCTACAAATTGTTAGGAAGCTTACAGTCGTCATGCAGTATCTTCACCCATCACTGCTGTCTGTGTGTTGGCTAATTTGGCCATGCATATCAATCAAACAGAGTAGGCAAATTTGCCACTCTTAATCAATTGGCCACACATTGATCGTTGTTGTGTTGGACAAAATAATGGGGGTAATTCTGAGTTGATCGCAGCAGGATCTTTGTTAGCAGTTGGGCAAAACCATGTGCACTGCAGGGGAGGCAGATATAACATGTGCAGAGAAAGTTAGATTTGGGTGGGTTATTTTGTTTCTGTGCAGGGTAAATACTGGCTGCTTTATTTTACATTGCAATTTAGATTGCAGATTGAACACACACCACCCAAATCTAACTCTCTCTGCACATGTTATATCTGCCTCCCCTGCAGTGCACATGGTTTTGCCCAACTGCTAACAAAGATCCTGCTGCGATCAACTCAGAATTACCCCCAATATGTGAACACCATGACAATCTGGTTGCTTTTATTTTATTCACCATGCTGGGGAATCTTCATGCTAACTACAATCTCCATGTGTGTGTAGCAATAAATTCCAAAACTAATTTAGTTCAATATGATGTTGTTATTCAGTGCATATCAGCCCCATGCATTTAGGCCCTTATTAGCACTGTGTTGGTGGTTGTTGAGTATGAAATCCCAGTAGTCACTATCCCGGTGGTAAAAATGCTGACAGATACCGGTAAGTATTTTAACAATACCCCTAACCTTAATCCACCCCTCCAGCAGCCTAACCCTAAAGGCCGGTACACACTAGAAGACTTGAAAGATTAACAATTTGGAAGAAGAACTATTTCCTTTGAGTCCCTGACAAACGATATTGAGTGTACACACTGAGCTTTTTTTTTACAAACGACTGAACGACGAACGATCTGGCTGGGATTAAGGGGATTGAGCTGCATACATGTACGGCTGACAACCTGACATGGGTGTGCGCATCGTTCATCGTTTGCTGTGTACACACTAGAACGATCTAAACGATTTGAACATTCACAACTGTCGTTATCGCTCAAATCTATGGAAAAAATCTTCTAGTGTGTATGAACCTTAACTCCAACCCCCAGCCTAACCCTAACCCGACACCCTAGTACCTTTCGGGATACATCGGGATTCTTACTGTTGGGATCTCGACTGCTGGGATTCTTGCCATATCCCATTGGTGGGCCACAGTAAATTATATGGAGATATAAATAGTAATGATTTGGTGTGTTTCTCTATGGCAGCACATGGACTAGCTACTAAACAAGCTGTGTTTACATTCACCAGGACAATTACTTTTGAATTACTAACTCCAGATGTCATTACTGGAAGAATAAAGAAGACTGCTGAAGAATAAAAGATGTTATTCAGAACCACTTTTTATTTTACTTTTCAGTGCAGACTTCATTCAGAACACAGGTACAGACCACATTAGTCATATACAGTACTTGGTGAGATATTGTACGTTTATTAAGATCACATGTTCAGTCGCATGGCGAGTTCAGCGCAACACGTGCTATGCCTGTTTTTTACAGGCAAGGAGCACTTATTGTTGGATAGCGTGTTCTGTGGTTATTGTCTGCTCTTCTTTGAAATGTTATATCAATTGTTCTGATAATTCTATATGTATACAATTTATCAGGTGTCTCTACAAAAGTACATTATTTACCTGCTGCAGACATGCAGCCTGTGAGCTGGTAGAGATGTTTTGCCTCCAAGTTAGCCTGTTCACTGATCATTGACATCTCTTATAGAAATTCACATATGGCAAAAATAAATTTCTTTTCCTGTGGAATAAATAATAATAATTTGTTTCACTTTTTTTGCGAATTTTTATTTAGTATACTATTTTGCCATTTTTTTTTTTAACTATACAAAAATAGGTCACATTCCAGTATGCTAATATATGTCATATAAAAAAAGACAAAAAGTCTGCAATTCTGTTAGGAAGACTAGGAAATAAAAAGCTTATAGAGCTAGGCAGGTGTGATAACCCGAACAGGTGAGGAGAAAGATGGTGTGGAGTGGGTGCAAGCTGGAGTTACCTCTGCAGCAAAGCCATCTCCTCACTTATTCCTTCAGTGGCAACTCTAGGCTCAGACCATAGCTCGGCAGAAAGGCAAGGGTTCCCCAACCAAACACAACAATGGGGCAGATATATTAAGCCTGGAAAAGTCATAAAGTGGTGATAAAGAAGTGATATGTGGAAGGTTATAATGCACTAGCCAATCATTACATGTTTAAAAAATGTCAGTTAGGAGCTGATTGGCTGGTGCGTTATCACCTTCCACTTATCACTTCTTTATCACTTCTCCACACATTAGAATGGGTCACTTTACTTAAAGTGATGTTTTAAAATGCTTTCTTAGAATTAAAAGTTTATTAGTATACATAGAAGCAGTACTATGCAATATTCAGTACTCAATATTATGCAGTATATGAGTAGTCCTGCACAATCTATCTAAAACAGCAAAACTGGATTCAATAACTCAATTTCTCTATCGTCCTAAGTGGATGCTGGGGTTCCTGAAAGGACCATGGGGAATAGCGGCTCCGCAGGAGACAGGGCACAAAAAAGTAAAGCTTTACTAGGTCAGGTGGTGTGCACTGGCTCCTCCCCCTATGACCCTCCTCCAGACTCCAGTTAGATTTTGTGCCCGAACGAGAAGGGTGCAATCTAGGTGGCTCTCCTAAAGAGCTGCTTAGAGAAAGTTTAGTTTAGGTTTTTTTCTTTACAGTGAGTCCTGCTGGCAACAGGATCACTGCAACGTGGGACTTAGGGGGAAAGTAGTAAACTCACCTGCATGCAGAGTGGATTTGCTGCTTGGCTACTGGACACCATTAGCTCCAGAGGGATCGAACACAGGCCCAGCCGTGGAGTCCGGTCCCGGAGCCGCGCCGCCGACCCCCTTGCAGATGCTGAAGCGTGAAGAGGTCCGGAAACCGGCGGCTGAAGACTCCTCAGTCTTCATAAGGTAGCGCACAGCACTGCAGCTGTGCGCCATTTTCCTCTCAGCACACTTCACTGGGCAGTCACTGAGGGTGCAGAGCGCTGGGGGGGGGCGCTCTGAGAGGCAAATATAAACCTTATACAAGGCTAAAAATACCTCACATATAGCCCATAGGGGCTATATGGAGATATTTAACCCCTGCCTGACTGGAAAAATAGCGGGAGAAGAACCCGCCGAAAAAGGGGCGGGGCCTATCTCCTCAGCACACGGCGCCATTTTCTGTCACAGCTCCGCTGGTCAGAACGGCTCCCAGGTCTCTCCCCTGCACTGCACTACAGAAACAGGGTAAAACAGAGAGGGGGGGCACATTAATGGCTATATATATATATATATTAAAGCAGCTATAAGGGAGCACTTAATATAAGGATATCCCTTGTATATATAGCGCTTTGTGGTGTGTGCTGGCAGACTCTCCCTCTGTCTCCCCAAAAGGGCTAGTGGGTCCTGTCTTCATTAGAGCATTCCCTGTGAGTTTGCGGTGTGTGTCGGTACGTGGTGTCGACATGTATGAGGACGATATTGGTGTGGAGGCGGAGCAATTGCCAAATATGCAGATGTCACCCCCCAGGGGGTCGACACCAGAATGGATGCCTTTATTTGTGGAATTACGTGATGGTTTATCTTCCCTTAAACAGTCAGTTGAGGACATGAGGCGGCCGGACAATCAATTAATGCCTGTCCAGGCGCCTCAAACACCGTCAGGGGCTGTAAAACGCCCTTTGCCTCAGTCGGTCGACACAGACCCAGACACGGGCACTGATTCCAGTGACGACGGTAGAAATTCAAACGTATTTTCCAGTAGGGCCACACGTTATATGATTTTGGCAATGAAGGAGACGTTACATTTAGCTGATACTACAGATACCGTAAAACAGGGTATTATGTATGGTGTGAAAAAACTACAAACAGTTTTTCCTGAATCAGAAGAATTAAATGACGTGTGTGATGAAGCGTGGGTTGCTCCTGATAAAAAGTTGATAATTTCAAAAAAGTTATTGGCATTATACCCTTTCCCGCCAGAGGTTAGGGCGCGCTGGGAAACACCCCCTAAGGTGGACAAGGCGCTCACACGCTTATCCAAACAAGTGGCGTTACCCTCTCCTGAGACGGCCGCACTTAAGGATCCATCAGATAGAAAGATGGAAGTTATTCAAAAGAATATATACACACATGCAGGTGTTATACTACGACCAGCTATAGCAACTGCCTGGATGTGCAGTGCTGGAGTAGTTTGGTCAGAATCCCTGATTGAAAATATTGATACCCTAGATAGGGACAATGTTTTACTGTCGTTAGAACAAATAAAGGATGCATTTATCTATATGCGTGATGCACAGAGGGATATTTGCACACTGGCATCTCGGGTGAGTGCTATGTCCATTTCAGCCAGAAGAGCCTTATGGACACGACAGTGGACAGGCGATGCGGATTCAAAACGTCACATGGAGGTTTTGCCGTATAAAGGGGAGGAGTTATTTGGAATCACTCCCCAACAGAGAAAGGCACCGACCTTTCAACCGCAGCTTTTTCGCTCCTACAAAAATAAGAGAGCAAAGGGCTTGTCGTACCTGCCACGAGGCAGAGGAAGAGGGAAGAGACACCAACAGGCAGCTCCTTCCCAGGAACAGAAGCCCTCCCCGGCTCCTGCAAAAACCTCAGCATGACGCTGGGGCCTCTCAAGCGGACTCGGGGACAGTGGGGGGCCGTCTCAAAAATTACAGCGCGCAGTGGGCTCACTCGCAGGTAGACCCCTGGATCCTGCAGATAATATCTCAGGGGTACAGGTTGGAATTAGAGACGGATCCTCCTCATCGTTTCCTGAAGTCTGCCTTACCAACCGTCTCTTCCGAAAGGGAGAGGGTGTTGGAAGCCATTCACAAGCTGTACGCTCAGCAGGTGATAGTCAAAGTACCCCTATTACAACAAGGAAAGGGGTATTATTCCACTCTATTTGTGGTACCGAAGCCGGATGGCTCGGTAAGGCCTATTCTAAATCTGAAGTCCTTGAACCTCTACATAAAAAAGTTCAAGTTCAAGATGGAGTCACTCAGAGCAGTGATAGCGAACCTGGAAGAAGGGGACTTTATGGTATCCTTGGACATCAAGGATGCGTATCTACACGTTCCGATTTACCCCGCACACCAAGGGTACCTCAGGTTCATTGTTCAAAACTGTCACTATCAGTTTCAGACGCTGCCGTTCGGATTGTCCACGGCGCCTCGGGTCTTTACCAAGGTAATGGCCGAGATGATGATTCTTCTTCGAAGAAAAGGCGTATTAGTTATCCCATACTTGGACGATCTCCTAATAAGGGCAAGGTCCAGAGAACAGCTGGAGACAGCTTTAGCACTATCTCAAGAGGTGCTAAGACAACACGGGTGGATTCTGAATATTCCAAAATCCCATTTAATCCCGACAACTCGTCTGCTGTTCCTAGGAATGATTCTGGACACGGTTCAGAAAAAGGTTTTCCTTCCAGAGGAAAAAGCCAAGGAGTTATCCGATCTGGTCAGGAACCTCCTAAAACCAGGAAAAGTGTCAGTACATCAATGCACAAGAGTCCTGGGAAAAATGGTGGCTTCTTACGAAGCAATTCCATTCGGCAGATTCCATGCAAGAATATTCCAAAGGGATCTGTTGGACAAATGGTCAGGGTCGCATCTGCAGATGCACCTGCGAATAACCCTGTCACCAAAGACAAGGGTGTCACTTCTGTGGTGGTTGCAGAAGGCTCACCTATTAGAAGGCCGCAGATTCGGCATTCAGGATTGGATCCTGGTGACCACGGATGCCAGCCTGAGAGGCTGGGGAGCAGTCACACAAGGAAGAAACTTCCAGGGAGTATGGACGAGTCTGGAAAAGTCTCTTCACATAAACATTCTGGAACTAAGAGCAATCTACAATGCTCTAAGCCAGGCGGAACTTCTCCTGCAAGGAAAGCCGGTGTTGATTCAGTCGGACAACATCACGGCGGTCGCCCATGTAAACAGGCAGGGCGGCACAAGAAGCAGGAGTGCAATGGCAGAAGCTGCCAAGATTCTTCGCTGGGCGGAGAATCACGTGATAGCACTGTCAGCAGTGTTCATCCCGGGCGTGGACAACTGGGAAGCAGACTTCCTCAGCAGACACGATCTTCATCCGGGAGAGTGGGGTCTACATCCAGAAGTCTTCAACATGTTAATAGACCGTTGGGAAAGACCAATTGTAGACATGATGGCGTCTCGCCTCAACAAGAAACTGGACAAATATTGCGCCAGGTCAAGAGATCCACAGGCAATAGCTGTGGACGCACTGGTAACTCCTTGGGTGTACCAGTCAGTGTATGTGTTTCCTCCTCTGCCGCTCATACCAAAGGTATTGAAGATCATACGGCAAAGAAGAGTAAGAACAATACTAGTGGTTCCGGATTGGCCGAGAAGGACTTGGTATCCGGAACTTCAAGAGATGCTCACGGACGAACCGTGGCCTCTACCTCTGAGAAGGGACCTGCTACAGCAGGGTCCCTGTCTTTTTCAAGACTTACCGCGGCTGCGTTTGACGGCATGGCGGTTGAACGCCAGATCCTAAAAGGGAAAGGCATTCCAGAAGAAGTCATTCCTACCTTGATTAAGGCACGGAAGGAAGTCACCGTGAAACATTATCACCGCATTTGGCGAAAATATGTAGCGTGGTGCGAGGATCGGAGGGTTCCGACGGAGGAATTCCAACTGGGTCGTTTCCTACATTTCCTGCAATCAGGATTATCTATGGGTCTCAAATTGGGATCCATTAAGGTTCAAATTTCGGCCCTGTCAATATTCTTCCAAAAAGAATTGGCCTCTGTCCCTGAGGTCCAGACTTTTGTCAAGGGAGTACTGCATATACAGCCTCCTGTGGTGCCTCCGGTGGCACCGTGGGATCTAAATGTAGTTTTAGATTTCCTCAAATCCCATTGGTTTGAACCATTGAAAAAGGTGGATTTGAAATATCTCACATTGAAAGTGACTATGTTACTAGCCCTGGCCTCTGCCAGGAGAGTATCTGAATTGGCGGCTTTATCTTATAAAAGTCCTTATCTAATCTTCCATTCGGATAGGGCAGAACTGCGGACTCGTCCGCATTTTCTCCCTAAAGTGGTATCAGCATTTCATCTGAACCAACCTATTGTGGTGCCTGCGGCCACTAGCGACTTGGAGGACTCCAAGTTGTTGGACGTTGTCAGAGCCTTAAAAATATACATTGCAAGGACGGCTGGAGTCAGAAAATCTGACTCGCTGTTTATATTGTATGCACCCAACAAGTTGGGCGCACCTGCTTCTAAGCAGTCGATTGCTCGTTGGATTTGTAACACAATTCAACTTGCACATTCTGTGGCAGGCCTGCCACAGCCTAAAACTGTAAAAGCCCACTCCACAAGGAAGGTGGGCTCATCTTGGGCGGCTGCCCGAGGGGTCTCGGCATTACAACTCTGCCGAGCAGCTACGTGGTCGGGGGAGAACACGTTTGTAAAATTTTACAAATTTGATACCCTGGCAAAGGAGGACCTGGAGTTCTCTCATTCGGTGCTGCAGAGTCATCCGCACTCTCCCGCCCGTTTGGGAGCTTTGGTATAATCCCCATGGTCCTTTCAGGAACCCCAGCATCCACTTAGGACGATAGAGAAAATAAGAATTTACTTACCGATAATTCTATTTCTCGGAGTCCGTAGTGGATGCTGGGCGCCCATCCCAAGTGCGGATTATCTGCAATACTTGTACATAGTTATTGTTAACTAATTCGGGTTATTGTTAAGGAGCCATCTTTAAGAGGCCCTTTCTGTTGTCATACTGTTAACTGGGTTTAGATCACAAGTTGTACGGTGTGATTGGTGTGGCTGGTATGAGTCTTACCCGGGATTCAAAATGCCTCCCTTATTGTGTATGCTCGTCCGGGCACAGTACCTAACTGGAGTCTGGAGGAGGGTCATAGGGGGAGGAGCCAGTGCACACCACCTGACCTAGTAAAGCTTTACTTTTTTGTGCCCTGTCTCCTGCGGAGCCGCTATTCCCCATGGTCCTTTCAGGAACCCCAGCATCCACTACGGACTCCGAGAAATAGAATTATCGGTAAGTAAATTCTTATTATTATCTTCATATCAATTACACTTTGCACTAAATATAGGCTCACTGCCTATACCACAAATATACATTAACTGGCTATTCACTAATAAATCCAAACTCACAATGATCCTACAAACTACAGTATATCAGAAAGATTTTATAAACTATTCATTAACAAAAAAATAAAAAATTCCTAATGTCCTGTGTATAATGCTGTTCAAAGAAGATTCTGGAAAAAGTAAAGGACCATTTAATTCAACTAAAATGTCTCGAACACTCTGTTAGTTATGGCTACTCTTTCAGTTTTTTGGATCATGTCATTCTGGGCTATGGTTGGGTCTTTGTGTTCATATACAGGGCCCTTTTTGTATAACATTTTGTTGCAGCGCTTTAATATCGATTAATAGCAGCAATGTCTATCACAGCTACGAGTTGTAGTAAATGGGTTTCTCTCCCCAAATTCAAGCTGTAAAGATGAACACAGCTTCCCATCCAGAAGGTACCTATGCAGTATGCACTAGAACACTGCAACTGGCTGTGGCACTACAAGTCACATACTGACTTGTAGTACTAAATATTGGAGTGTGATAAATGATCCTGCTCATCTGCCACGCAACGCGCTGGCTGGCTGCTGAGCCTTTTGGTGTGCCTCTTAGGACCCCTAAATGCCCCAATCCTGCACTCTGCCTTGTATCTCTGCCCCTCCCCCTGTCCACTGCAAAGGGGAGCATTTGTCATCCTCAGCAGTTGCCCCGTCCGCCCCTGACCTCAGCTGGGTGTTGTTGGTTCCAGAAGCTTCAAAATAAATAATATGACTAGTTGTTGGCTTCCTATTCCATTCCTCATTCCTCCTCTCTTATGTGGTCTTTCTCTTGTCTCTTAGCATACATTGGACATGTGCCCATCTCTCTGCACTGCCCTAGAGCATCCTGGGGTGTGCAGTTTCAGACTGCTATGGCTCCTGTGCCTTTAATATCCACAGCTGCATTGGAACAACGTTTAAGCGACATCTCCCAACTGCAGGGTGTTACACATGCATTCCAGAAAGGACTGTTCCTGTAACAGCAAATCAAATGAAAATAAGACTTAAATCAATTAAACTCCAAGGAATGTTTAGGACCTGGAGAAAAGGTGGAGGCATATGCATATGTCATTTAAAAATAAATTATAAAATGTCTTTTTTCAGGTTGGTACTTTGGGAGTAGCCAAATTATATAACAACTTTCAAAGTATGTGTCATATATGAATTTCTTTGCAGTCACAAATTACATGACCTGGGATTTGGGTGACACAGAAAATACAAAAACACTGCATAATACTGTGAAATTAGAAACTGCTACCTATCTGTTCTTATTATGCAAGAAAGTTCACAATGTCTCTGGCGTGGGAGATTCAGATTACTATGACGTGACTGCCAGCTGACACTATGACTCATGAGATGCGGAATTCGTACTCTCTGTTACCACGTAATAAGATCACTGTAGTACAGCAAAGATTTGTTATGTATAATTACAGGAATACTATGTGGAGATTTCTATACCAAAGAAAATAACAGTAAAAAAGCAGCTACAGCCCTGTAAGTTTCTATTCAGGGAGCGGCATACCTGTCAAATTTACAAAGTTCTAGAATGCAAATCATTCCAGAGCTTGGCCCTAATTGGATAACGCAATGGTGTTACCTTATTGTAACTTATGGGCTACTAAGTCTCAATTCTGCTCCCTCTCCATTGCCCCACCCCTCCCTGGAGGCGCATGCGACGGCTACGTATGTGCAGTGTATGCCCCAAAACCAGGAAGCAGTGTTATAGCATTACATTATCACACTGCTCATCTCTTTGTCAGGACAGTCTCTTATCGGAGGGACAGTTTCAAACACGACAGTTAGGAGCTGATTGGATTGAGCGCCATTTAAGATTATCTCACATGTTGTTAAATCTGCCTCTTAAGCACAGTTGTGCAATAGTCGAGTCAGGCTGAATTCTGGTGAGAGAAGGAACAAAGGGCCTAATTCAAAGTTGATCGCAGCAGCAAATTTGTTAGCAGTTGGGCAAAACCATGTGTACTGCAGGGAAGGCAGATATAACATGTGCAGAGAGATCTAAATCTGGGTGGGGTGTGTTCAAACTGAAATCTAAATTGCAATGTACAAATAAAGCAGCCATTATTTACTCTGCACAGAAACAAAATAACCCACCCAAATCTAACTCTCTCTGCACATGTTAAATCTGCCCCCCCCCCCCCGCAGTGCACATGGGGGGTCATTCCGAGTTGATCATAGCTGTGCTAAATTTAGCACAGCTACAATCATCTTCCCTGACATGCGGGGGGACGCCCAACACCCCCGCACAAGTACAAAAGCATTGCACAGCGGCGATGCCTTTGTATTTGAGGAGTAACTCCCGGCCAGCGCAGCTCCTGCGGCTGGCCGGGAGTTAATTATCGCTGCCACTGGCCGCAGCGGCTGCTTGAGACGTCACGCAGCCGCCACGGCCCGCCCCCCCAACGGTCCGGCCACGCCTGTGTTGGCCAGACCAATCCCCCTAAATGGCGGCTTAACGCCGCTGCTCAGCCCCCTCCCGCCCAGTGACCGCCTCTGTCTCAGAGGCGATCGCTGGGCAACGAAAGCTGCCTTGCGCCGGTGCACTGCGGTGCCGGCGCATACGCAGTCCTGACCCGAATGCTGCTCTGCGACAAACTGCAGCGAGTGATCGGGTCGGAATGACCCCCATGGTTTTGCCCAACTGCTAACAAATTTGCTGCTGCGATCAACTCTGAATTACCCCCAAAAAGTCTTATATTAAATTTAGAGGAATAATTATCATGTTTGTATTACAATATGGTCAATTTAATTCTAGCTTACAGTCTCTGTGTCTTTATCTTTTTAGTTTTTATTCTGTTTATTAGCTCTAATGCCTCTGTAAATCTTGAGTGTTTTTTACACAGAACTTAGGTTCATGATAGAGCGGATTGATAGCGTTAGAGGGATTAGTCATCCAATAGAAACTCAGAGATGGCAGATATATAGACAGAGTAAAATCATGAGATTATCTCCTTCTGTAAATCTATACGCATGACGGCTGTAGAACTTTACTGCCACCTACTGACAATTAGCGGAGTTGACGTTATTATTCCTACAATTTTCACTTATTTTGTTACTGATGTTGTTTCAGTTTAATTGTTGTAATATATTTTGTATGGCTACACTTAACTCCAGCAGTCACAAAACAATGCAGTGTGCCTCAGTAGAGACTGTGCAGCAGAGATTAATGGGCCAATAAACCGATACAAATTGCCTTTTCTATCATTCTGAAAATGTGCAGGTAAAAGTTACATATATTAACAGAACTGAAGACATATTTCATTGTATTTTATTTGTTGTATAGCTGTAGGAAAACTATTCACTGTTATCAGACAATTTTTTGGGTAAAAGAGGCTAGCTGCAGGGTCTTCCATGATACCACTGGCAGGGGGTGGTCTTCTGTTTGCCGGCAGCCGGGCTCCCGACGACCAGCATACCGGTGCCGGAATCCCGACCGCCGGCATACCGACCGCCGGCATACCGACATCTTTTCTCCCTCTTGGGGGTCCACGACCCCCCTGGAGGGAGAATAGATAGCGCGGCGCGCGCCACCGTGCCCACAGCGTGGTGAGCACTGCAAGCCCGCAAAGGGCTTATTTGTGCTCGCCTAGCTGTCGGTATGCCGGCGGTCAGGATTCCGGCGCCGGTATGCTGGTCGCCGGGAGGCCGGCCGCCGGCATACCCTACTACATTCTGGCAGGAAGTCTGCTATGCAAAGAAATTTATGTACTTTATGGGTTGGAGCTGGGTGACCGGCGGTGGGGATCCCGGCGGTCAGCACACCAATCCTGGGATCCTGGCCACAGAAAGCCAGCGGGGAAGGCGAGCACAACAAAGACCCAAGTGGATATAGTCCCTATTAGTAGGCATGCTGACTGTAGGGCTTTTGATCGCTCCTGATCCCGGCATCGGCATGGTGACCGCTGGGACCTTGAGCACCTGTCACATGATCGGATCCCGTACTTTATTTCACCTTTCACTCAACTGTCTTTTGTTAATAGTAGTTTGCTTATACTGTTTATACAAGTTTTAATTTAGTCTTCTTGTAACATTATGAAGCTGGAGTAAAAAGATTTGCATTTGCAGAGGGATGTGTGTGTATGAGCTCATTTGTAAGGACTCTTCCATCCTGGGGATGACAGTCCATGAATGCGCACTTAAGGGAAGTGCTTGTGGTCTCTACCAAGTCTGCATAAATGGGAACCTACAAGACTATAAACAAATTTTTTATTTTTATTCTTTAAGGTAGAACTATGAATTCTTTATAGCAAAAATAAAAAATAAAATAATGAAAATTCCACTTTGTACTTTTGCAGGGCATTAAGTCACCAACATATTCTGAAGAGATGTGCTTAAAAGAAGAAGAATTAAGTACTAAGACACTTAATTACATAGGGATCCGCAACGACTTTCAATCTAAAAAGTGATTGGACCTAAATAGGTACAAGGCAAGGAAAGAACGCAGGTGCTGCTACCAAGTCTGTTTAACAAAGCTCTAAGTATGGTGTGGTGACATTGGCCCTCATTCCGAGTTGTTCGCTCATTGCCAAATTTCGCTATATTGCGGTTAGTCGCTTACTGCGCATGCGCAATGTTCGCAGAGCGCATGCACTTAGTTATTTTACTCAAAAGTTAGGTATTTTACTCACGGCATTACGAGGATTTTTCTTCATTCTGGTGATCGGAGTGTGATTGACAGGAAGTGGGTGTTTCTGGGCGGAAACTGGCCGTTTTATGGGTGTGTGTGAAAAAACGCTGCCGTTTCTGGGAAAAACGCGGGAGTGGCTGGAGAAACGGGGGAGTGCCTGGGCGAACGCTGGGTGTGTTTGTGACGTCAAACCAGGAACGAAACTGACTGAACTGATCGCAGTGGCAGAGTAAGTGTCGAGATACTCTGACACTGCTAAGAAATTTCTATTCGCAATTTTGCAAATCTTTCGATCGCAATTCTGCTAAGCTAAGATACACTCCCAGAGGGCGGCGGCTTAGCGTGTGCAATGCTGCTAAAAGCAGCTAGCGAGCGAACAACTCGGAATGAGGGCCATTGTGTTGTGAGCATGGGTATAGCCAGAGCCGGCGCAAGCCGCTCAGCAAAGGGATGCAGTGCAGGGAGGCGCCAAACTGAAGAGGCGCTCAACCTCTCCCTGCTCTGCATCCCTGCTGCTGCCAGCTGCCACTGCGCCTGTCACAGTGGATGACAGGTAGCGGCGCCGGCAGTGTGCAGAGCGGCTCCCTCCCCAGAGTGTGTATTCCTCCCCAGAGTGTGTATGCAGTGTGCGGCCTCAGCCCACACACTGCGCCGCTGACATCCCGATTCCTGATCGGCTTAGAGGGTGGGGGCGTGGCCTAATCGCGGGAGCCGTGACCACGCCCCTTTCTGGTGTTTCTTTTTAAAGTCCTTGCTGCACAGTGCAGGGTGGGTGCAGTGCCCGATCCCTGAGCCCCCCAGCCCTCAGCCAGGATCATTTCGAGGGGGGAGTGTGATCACTGTGATCACACTCCCCCCACTCACCCATACAGGAACACACAGTGAGTGGATCAGTATTAGCAGCAGCAGCCTCTCTGCCCCACTGCAGCACAGCACACTGCAGCATGTGCTGTGCTGCCAAGATGAGAGCTGCTGCTGCTGCCCAGTAAGGTGGGAGTGTAGCGGACCAGGGCCCCCTCCGGGCCCCTCCATCAGTCCCAGGCCAAAGTAATTAGTACCCGCTCCCTCCCCCTTGTCACTGACAGCATACTAAAGAGCCATTGGAGTAACGGAGCCTGCAAGAAACCGGCGAAGAAGAGAGAGGAGGAGCAGCGCCCGAGCCGGGACCTCCTGCAGGTACCGAGGCCGCACTGTGGAGGGAACGAGGGCTGTACATGGCATAGGGGGTCATTCAGAGATGAACGCAGATCGCTGAATACGCAGCCGGATCTGCGTTCATCTCTGCACATGCTCAGGGCCGCCCAGCACAAAGCAAGGCTGCCCAGCATGTGTAGCGCCACCTGCCGATGCATCCGCAATTACATTGCCGATGCATCTGATGTAAGATTGACCGCTGGCTGCGCTGTCAGCCGCCTTTTTTTTCTTTTCTTTTTTTCAGACACTGCTATGCGGTGTAATGTGACTAACTGACACTACTATGTGGTGTAATGTGACTAGCGAACACTACTGTGCAGTGTAATGTGACTGACGGACACTACTGTGTGTTAGGAATATTTGTGTTTGTTTTGCCTTGCATTACCTCATTCCTGCCTCTAGGGGTCTCACTTGTTGCCTCAGGTCTGAATGGCAGTTGCACACTGCCTCTGCAGGGTAATTACCTGATTGTGTGCACCTGCAGCCCAACACCTGGTGCTGCTATTTAACTCCAGCTCACAGGCACCTAGTTGCAGATCATTGTGGTTCCGTATGGAGTGAGACTGGGCTCTCTCCAGTAACCCTGTCCAGATTCTGCCTTATATGCATCTTGGAGACTTCCCTGCAGTTTGCTAACTCATGTGCCTTGCTTCTGGACTTTTTACCCTGCCGGTTCAGCATCTACATTCCTGGACTATTATTTGCAGTTTGTTTCCATTCCTGCCTGATCACTTCGTTTTTGGTATGTTATTTTTCCCCTGCTTGATTTAAACCCGGATATCTTCATGTTTATTTTGCATCTATGTTTAACCTGAAATATTCCATTTATCGTGTTTTGTTCCATGCAATCAAGAATCCAGTTTATATTTATTTTTACGATTACTTTTTCCACAATAAACTTTACTTAATTTTCACCTGGCTTCAGCTGACATCTTTCCAAATACGCACACACAGAGAACCCTAGAAATCGTTACAGAATGATCTGCCAAAATAAACGTGTGCAGGAGTTTTGTTTTGATTCAGCTGAATCTCATAAAATGGCTTCACTTCAGAAAGGTTCCCTGCCTCTCAAGTTTTTGCCGTTTTTGAGTCCTGCATTGCTGGTGGATTTCAGAGAGAAACTGGAGGGTATTCAAATCCTGTCTTCAGAGATACTGTCTGCTCTGCCTGAAGGTTCAGTAAGTGCTCCCTTTAAGGAGACGCAGGAAAAAAGGGGAAAAGATCAGTCTGGTGCTCTCAATTCTGGCTGCTGTTTTTCTAGCGTAAGCAAAGGCAAGTTTTGGAGTTTTCCACGACCCAGCCTCTCTGAGGAAGAAAGGAGACATAGAAGGGATAAGAAGCTCTGTTTTTATTGCGGCAGGTCGGGACATTTTATTCAGTTATGTCCTGCTCGCAAACATAAAAAGAGCTTTCCTCATTCTGCCATAGTGCCAAATTCTGCTCAGTTATGTCACTGTGGTGCTCAAATTTCGAAAGGAGGGGTGTACGGCCAAGCGACCCCAGGAGGGGTGTCCGGCCAAGCGACCCCAGGAGGGGTGTCCGGCCAAGCGACCCCAGGAGGGGTGTCCGGCCAAGCGAACCCAGGAGGGGTGTCCGGCCAAGCGAACCCAGGAGGGGTGTCCGGCCCAGCGACCCCAGGAGGGGTGTCCGGCCCAGCGACCCCAGGAGGGGTGTCCGGCCCAGCGACCCCAGGAGGGGTGTCCGGCCCAGCGACCCCAGGAGGGGTGTCCGGCCCTGCGACCCCAGGAGGGGTGTCCGGCCCTGCGACCCCAGGAGGGGTGTCGGTCCCTGCTGCCCTTGCCTTCGGGCATGAGGTCCCTGCTGCCCTTGCCTTCGGGCATGAGGTCCCTGCTGCCCTTGCCTTCGGGCATGAGGTCCCTGCTGCCCTTGCCTTCGGGCATGAGGTCCCTGCTGCCCTTGCCTCACGGCATGAGGTCCCTGTTGCCCTTGCCTCACGGCATGAGGTCCCTGTTGCCCTTGCCTCACGGCATGAGGTCCCTGTTGCCCTTGCCTCACGGCATGAGGTCCCTGTTGCCCTTGCCTCACGGCATGAGGTCCCTGTTGCCCTTGCCTCACGGCCAGAGGTCCGAGAGGTGTCCGCTTCGCCAGAGGTCCGAGAGGTGTCCGCTTCGCCAGAGGTCCTAGAGGTATCCGCTTCGCCAGAGGTCCGAGAGGTGTCCGCTTCGCCAGAGGTCCGAGAGGTGTCCGCTTCGCCAGAGGTCCGAGAGGTGTCCCCTTCGCCAGTGGTCCGAGAGGTCCCCGCCTTGCCAGAGGTCCGAGAGGTGCCCGCCTTGCCAGAGGTCCGAGAGGTGCCCGCCTTGCCAGAGGTCCACGCCTTGCCAGAGGTCCGAGAGGTGCCCGCCTTGCCAGAGGTCCGAGAGGTGCCCGCCTTGCCAGAGGTCCACGCCTTGCCAGAGGTCCACGCCTTGCCAGAGGTCCGAGAGGTGCCCGCCTTGCCAGAGGTCCGAGAGGTGCCCGCCTTGCCAGAGGTCCACGCCTTGCCAGAGGTCCGAGAGGTGCCCGCCTTGCCAGAGGTCCACGCCTTGCCAGAGGTCCGAGAGGTGCCCGCCTTGCCAGAGGTCCAAGAGGTGCCCGCCTTGCCAGAGGTCCGAGAGGTGTCCACCTTGCCAGAGGTCCGGCCAAGGTCTGTCCGGCCCCAGGAGGGGGCTCTGCCTGCCCAGCCCCAGGAGGGGGTTCTGCCTGCCCAGCCCCAGGAGGGGGTTCTGCCTGCCCAGCCCCAGGAGGGGGTTCTGCCTGCCCAGCCCCAGGAGGGGGTTCCGCCTGTCCAGCCCCAGGAGGGGGTTCCGCCTGTCCAGCCCCAGGAGGGGGTTCCGCCTGTCCAGCACCAGATAGAGGTGCCTGCCATGCCCGAGATCCAAGATTTGCCCGAGGTATCTGCCCAGCCGAGGCCATCTGAGACTTCCCCGTCTAAGGTGCAAGAAGAGTCCGTCTTGTCTGGGAGGCCACAGTTGTCTATCCTCCCTGATGTTAAATCTAATTTGGAAACCCAAGTCGTTGAGGAACTGCCTTATTTTTACGGAAATATCTCTCACTGTTTAGCTCTCTTCAGATATTTTCTGAGTTTTGATGACTTGTCCCCTATTGATATCATTGCTAACTTATGTATGAGATTCAGAGGGAGGGCCTTGAAGTGGGTAAATGGTCTTATTGATAAGGGAGATCCAGTGTTACAAGATTTGCCCGCTTTCCTCAAAGCTGTGACCGAAAGATTCTGTCCACCAACTGTCCTCACTCTCCTAGATGAGTCTATTAAGGTGTGCCCGTCTGAGAACCTGCCTTTGCAGTCTGGGGAGCACCCTCAGTTTTTCAGATGTGGGCAGGTATCTCTAGGTGTTCACACAGATTGCTCGGCAAGTTTAGCATCTACTAATTTACCATCCGCTCTTGATTCCATACAGGAAAATAAGAAGTCAGTTCTACCGCTGGGTTGTGGCTCCGACTCTGACAGTGAGCTTCTGTATGATCCTAGACTTGTTATTGATGGACCTGTATTGCCAAGTAGTGTCTTTGTGACACCTTCTCGTAGGTCTAGGCAACCCAAAAAGAAAAGAGGAAAAAAGAAGAGAAGGTGAACTTTGAGGCGTCTGGAATCCGCCTGTTTAAGGGGGGGATAATGTTAGGAATATTTGTGTTTGTTTTGCCTTGCATTACCTCATTCCTGCCTCTAGGGGTCTCACTTGTTGCCTCAGGTCTGAATGGCAGTTGCACACTGCCTCTGCAGGGTAATTACCTGATTGTGTGCACCTGCAGCCCAACACCTGGTGCTGCTATTTAACTCCAGCTCACAGGCACCTAGTTGCAGATCATTGTGGTTCCGTATGGAGTGAGACTGGGCTCTCTCCAGTGACCCTGTCCAGATTCTGCCTTATATGCATCTTGGAGACTTCCCTGCAGTTTGCTAACTCATGTGCCTTGCTTCTGGACTTTTTACCCTGCCGGTTCAGCATCTACATTCCTGGACTATTATTTGCAGTTTGTTTCCATTCCTGCCTGATCACTTCGTTTTTGGTATGTTATTTTTCCCCTGCTTGATTTAAACCCGGATATCTTCATGTTTATTTTGCATCTATGTTTAACCTGAAATATTCCATTTATCGTGTTTTGTTCCATGCAATCAAGAATCCAGTTTATATTTATTTTTACGATTACTTTTTCCACAATAAACTTTACTTAATTTTCACCTGGCTTCAGCTGACATCTTTCCAAATACGCACACACAGAGAACCCTAGAAATCGTTACACTGTGCTGTGTAATGTGACTAACGGACAATACTGTGCAGTGTAATGTGACTAGTGAACACTACTGTGCAGTGTAATGTGACTGACGGACACTACTGTGCTGTGTAATGTGACTAACGGACAATACTGTGCTGTGTAATGTGACTGACGGACACTACTGTGCGGTGTAATGTGACTGACGGACACTACTGTGCGGTGTAATGTGACTGATGGACACTACTGTGCTGTGTAATGTGACTGACGGACATTACTGTGCTGTGTAATGTGACTGACGGACACTACTGTGCTGTGTAATGTGACTGACGGACACTACTGTGCTGTGTAACGTGACTAACGGACACTACTGTGCTGTGTAATGTGACCGACGGACACTACTGTGCTGTGTAATGTGACTGACGGACACTACTGTGCAGTGTAATGTGACTAAAGGACATACTATGTGGTGTAATGTGACTAGCGATCAATACTGTGCAGTGTAATGTGACTAGTGAACACCACTATGCGGTGTAATGTGACTAATGGACACTACTATGCAGTGTAATATGACTAACAGACTCTACTGTGCAGTGTAATGTGTGTAATGGACACTACTGTAAGGTGTAATGTGACTAGCGAACACTACTGTGCGGTGTTATGTGAGTAACGGACACTACTGTGCAGTATAATGTGCTTAACGGACACTACTGTGCAGTATAATGTGCGTAACGGACACTACTGTGCAGTATAATGTGCGTAACGGACACTACTGTGCAGTATAATGTGAGTAACGGACACTACTGTGCAGTATAATGTGACTAGTGAACACTACTATGCAGTTTAATGTGACTAACTGACACTACTATGTGGTGTAATGTGACTAGCGAACACTACTGTGCAGTGTAATGTGACTAGTGAACACTACTGTGCAGTGTAATGTGACTAACCGACACTACTATGCTGTGTAATGTGACTAACGGACACTACTGTGCAGTGTACTGTGACCAACGGACACTACTGTGCGGTGTAATGTGACTAGCGAACACTACTGTGCGGTGTAATGTGACTAGCGAACACTACTGTGCGGTGTAATGTGACTAATGGAAACTACTATGAGGTGTAATGTGGCTAATGGAAACTACTATGAGGTGTAATGTGACTAGCGAACACTACTGTGCTGTGTAATGTGACTAGCGAACACTACTGCGCGGTGTAATGTGACTAAAGGACACTGCTATGAGGTGTAATGTGACTAGCGAACACTACTGTGCGGTGTAATGTGACTAGCGAACACTACTGTGCGGTGTAATGTGACTAGCGAAAACTACTGTGCAGTGTAATGGGAATTGGTACTATTCTGTGGCCCCTATATTTTTGGCGCTTCCCCCTGCTGGGGGAAGTGGCATGTGTAAAAGGGTGCCCTACCTGGCGCAAAGTGTAAAAGGGTTCTCTACCTGGAATAATGTGTGACTGGCTCTACCTGGTGCAATATGTAAAAGCGGGCTGTATCTGGCGTAATGTATATAAGGGGCACTACCTGGCGTAATGTATATAAGTGGTACTACTGTGTGGTGTAATTTTGAATGATGGAGATGTTAAAGCTAAATATTTATCTTACTTAAAACCCTCTAAAAGGTGGAAGAACACATTACGCTATTGGCGTATGGTATACCGTAAGGGTACGCACGTTGCGTAACAATCGCTTAGCCGTAGTCGAGACGCTCGAGCGTCACGTTCGCATATGGCCAAGAGATCACAGGCAGGCACGCTATAGGCTGCCGACTAACGTAATGATACGCTATTAGCGTAGCGGACGCTCGGGACCACGAAGAGATCACCAGCGGTGCAGACGCTCACAATGTTAATCCTTTATAACTATACCATAAACAATGTACTTATACTGTAAACCCTTGTGCAGTGATAAGGTGAAAATGCAACAGTGTAAGATGGTTTACACTAAAGCTGTTTGAGCGATAGAGACGCTCCTATTACCCACTGCAATATAATGAACACACACACAATACCGGTCTAAGGGTCTAACGCCTTTTAAGGAAATGAATGAATGTTCAAAAAGAATAAAACAATACAAGTCATACACTACCAATATAACATAGACTACCTAACCAGATAACTACACATGAAATACAATAGCAGTACAATAACACTTAAGAGAAAGAGAGAGAAAGAGGAGAAGAGAGAGAGAGAGAGAGATATATGGCTCACAATAACAAGAAAGACAATATGATTGCGGAGAAAACTTACGCTCAAGGGAAACAATCGCATGCGCCTCTGGATATCCAGCTCCCGATTATCAGCAATGAGAACCGTTGAAGAGAATAGAGAGCTGGATCAGGTCGGCTTGTCCTTTTATACCCTACACATAATACAGTACAATGGTCCCTATATTCTTATTGTTCATTGGACACAGGAATTCGTCTTCGCATTATAACAAAAGGTCATAGGTTGATTCATACAGGTGGGCTGTGACTATTTCCAACTGCTCAGGTGGGTGGGAAACTAGGTTTCCCGCCGCATGGATAATAAAGTGCAAATAATAGTGAATGTCCATAAACTTCTTATGTCCATAACTATTCGCACGAGCGAGTAATCCGCTTCAAACCAACACCGGAATATTGCTAATTAAATACTCTTCCGATGGATACTAAACACCACTGTATAACCCTTGTCTGACCCTTCGTATCAAACAAAGAGGGATCTCTTTGTCTATGAACATGCTACATTAACTAAACTTTCAGATTCTATCAAAGGGACCATAATCTACGAAATACATTATATGGTAAAAATATGTAACGATCGAGTCGCACGCTAGGAGCACATAAACTCTACCGTAAATGCGCATACCGTGCGCCTGCGGGTGCACATAACAGCGAGTATGCGCACGCACGGGAGAGCGTACGCATGCGCAGCGGGGACACATATGAGGTGCAAATATGGCAGTGTGCATCATGATATTTTTCTGACTTTGACAGAGACTACTGTGCGTCATAATTATTTTACGCCCCTATATTTTATGGAATTTTTTTATGACCCTATATTTATGGATCTTGAGGGGGGGGGGAACCAAAATGTCTAGTTATAGCTCTGAGGATGAGATCGGTCACATTTGTATTTGTAGAAAGGCGCAAAATTGATAGTTTGCAGGAGGGCGCCGAACACCCTAGCACCGGCCCTGGGTATAGCTATAGCATGGCCGTAACTAGGGGGCACACACCCAGGGCCGTCTTTTCATATGGGCTCAATGGGCTCTTGCCCAAGGGCCCCATGAGTATAAGGGCCCTAGGCTGATAGCTGAGGGTCCCCTCTTTCCAGGGGTACCAGATTCTTGAAAATCGGACCTGGGGAATCGGAGATATCTGACTTGAAAGCAGTGGTCCCTATCCAAGCCTGTTAATTGCTCTTCCCAGCCAGAAAACTTGGGTTCTGTCTGACTTAGAGCTTTTCTGAGGACACACTCCAAAAGCTGTTACTCTCCCCTTTTTTTGGGAACTGGCAGCTTGTCTCTACTATGCCCAGAACCAGATATATCAGCCTTCCAGCAGCTGGTCCCTGCTCCAGCTCCACATGCCTAATATGCAGTTTTGATTTTCATTGGTGAATTGCTCTGGCTCCTGAACTCTGATCCCCAAGACCCCAGTATCGCCTGAAAGGTGGAGGTGAGACTCTCTAGTTTTGTTTATCCCATTCAAAGCTAAGAAATATATTTTCAGGAACTTGAGATATCTGCAGTCAAGCAAGCTGCCCTCCAGTGGCGCACCCAGGGGGGGTTTCCGGGCACCCAGAAACCCCCCTCCACCAAAAAAAAAAATTTTTTTTTTTTTTTTATAGCTGCATGAGTATTATTAATGGATGTCTAGCGTCCTCTGCAGCCTGCTGTCTTCCTGGTGGCACTTGTAAGTGCTTAATAAAAGTTTACTTTATTTTAATCATAGTACATATATATCCATGTGCATACATATATACACACATGTATATACATACATATAAACACACACACATGATATATATACATGCGTATATACGTGTACTGTATGTATGTGTATATATATATTTATATATATATATATATATATATGTATGCATGTTTAATATGCTATGTGACTGTGTATATGTATATATACATATATATATATATATATATATATATATATATATATGTGTGTGTGTGTGTGTATATACGGTATATATATATATGTGTGTAGATAGATAGATAGATAGATATACATAGAAACACTAGTTTTACGGAGCCAGCATATACTGGGTCACCTCAGTCCCCACCCCCGTGCTTGGCTCCACCCAGTTCTGGAAACTCCCCCCATGCAAATCCTGCGCTGGCACTGCCCTCCCACTGGAAAATGATAAATATTAAGCCCACTCCACTATCCACCCCTTCCCTACGTATTAAACACCCCCTACCACCCTGGAAGTCATATACCAGGGCTTCTTCATTCAACCCAATGCCCCCTCTACAGTTTAGCCCCATCTGTGCAGTAATTAGCAGAAATTACTGCTCCAGGTCCTACATGCTGAGCGGAAGATAGAACACCCCCTTCCGCCCACGGGACATCAAAGCTGCCGCTGATAGCATCCCCCCCCCCACCCCTACCGCTGGAAGTTGGGTAGGGGGCCCAGTGCATTGCTGTGCCCAGGGGCCTACACTGCTGTTAAGACGGCCCTGCACACACCCCGGGTGCCAGATTTAAGGGGATGCAAGCTGTACCCCCTCCCCACCCCCAACACTGCCGCATCCTCTCCTCTCCCGTTCACCGGAGTACATACAGCAGCTATCTCCGTGTGGCTCGCTCCCAGTGTCGATGCTGCAGCCTGTGTGGGTGTGAGCACTCAGTCTCTCCCGGGCTGGGTAAACCTTGCAGTCAGCGGGCTGAGACTTCTATACCGGTCTGTGCATGGCCCCACGGCTCTCCTCCAATCACACGCCAGGACAGGAGCTATGAGTGTACACAGACACAGGAGGTAGCAGCCGCTGAGTTCCAGCACTGACCACACACCCTGCTCGCCTGAGGATCATCAGAGCAGCAGCCCACTGCTATCACACATCGGCCCCAGGATGGTCACCTCTGTGCATTGGAGATTTCAGCCACTACAGTGAGTGAGAGCATCTATAGTGAGCCCATCCATAGAGATTGCATTTATATGAAATATATATATATATATATATATATATATATTTATATCGTAAATCTAGAAGAAGTACATCTTTGCAAAGTACCTTTAAAGAGTGCATCTATTTGGAGCATATATATAGGAAAAGCATCTATAGGGAGTACAACTATAGGGAGCACATCTATATGGAATATGTCCCAGAGTAAATAGATCTGTGCTGTTGGAGGGGGGCGCCACATTACTGCCTTGCCCCGAGTGACAAGAATCCTAGTTTCAGCCATTGGCCATGCCTCCCAACTGTCCCGATTTTCGTGGGACAGTCCCGTTTTTTGGGGACTGTCCCGCTGTCCCACCCTCGGACCACAGTGTCCCGCGGTGGCGGTGGGGGGGTGGCAGTTGGGAGGCTCCTGCACTCGCTGCCCTGCTTAGCAGAGCAGCGGTGAATAGACGCTGTGCGCATGCGCACAGCATCTATTCACTGGAGTCAGAGGGAGAGAGGGCATGCCAGCGGCTCACAGAGCGCTGGGCATGCCCCCTCAGTGACGAAAACGGGGCGTGGCTCGCGACAGCGGGTCCCCCCGTGAAGCCACGCCCTTTTTCTTAGCCCGTGCCTCTTTTTCGGGAGCGCGCACCGCTTTGCCGCGCGTGTGTCCCTCTTTAGAAAAATGAAAAGTTGGGAGGTATGCCTTGGCTATAGTGTGTGCAGAGGGTACCATTGCTATGCGGCCCAAAGGCTTAAAGGGCCAAAGACTCAGATCATATAGTTGACCACTAAGCTCCCAGAATTGCCTGCTAAGCAATTGAGCGCTGCCTTTTGGGGGACTTGTCAGTATCCATATAGCTTGCATTCTGTCACACCCTCTCAGTAGGGCTACACATTGACATGATACATCGCCATATCTCCTGTTTCATCCTCAGTAGCACAGCTGAGCTAAGTAGTAAGCCCAGCAGGGGCAAAGGCAGGATTTTGTGAGGGGGGGTTCCGTGGGTGTGTATGTATATGTGCATGTATGTATATTTTATACATACATATATATATATATATATATATATATATCCTCACACCACTCGGCGGCACTCCGGACAAATAAATTGGAGACTACAACGTCATCTTGGATTAAATCAACGTTTCAGTGCTCGACGGCACTTTTATCAAGATTATCAGACAGCATAAGAAACCATTGTGTATACACCATATAAATAGCATCAGTGAAACCACACGTTGCATGTCAAGTCCCACCCCACTTCCAATCAACGTGGTGCCGGGCGTGACGTGCAGGCAGCTGAATCAAATTAACATTTACAAGAAATGCACATTATAAACATCACAGTGATCAAAGATATACAAATCACAAAAGTTACACATACATACAAAAAACATCTAGATAAAACATGTGAAAAAATGACCAGAATAAAAACCAATAACAAGCACTAGACTTTTTAGAACAAGTATTTCCTCATATAGCTACAAACAAAAGTAGCTACATATCCAACAGAACGGAATGCCTGTGCTATTTAAATTAATAACCACTCCATAGTCTAAGACAATTCCTTACCTAGAGATGGCTTGCAAAATAGCATTCTGTGTGTCCATCTATAACAATGTATTAAAGATGCACCAATCTTATTATCACAGAAAGCAGTGTAACCCTAGGGATTCATTTAACCCTCGAGGGGAAAGTGTACCAAGCCTTTCAATCCACTGTGTCTCACGCTGTAACAGCAGTTTTTTTCTATCACCTCCTCTACTAAGGACAGGTATATGATCAATCATTCTATATTTAATTGCTGTTATGTTTAGCAGTTGCATAATGGCGAGCTAAAGGCTGATCACTAGTGCCTTTGAGAATTGCGGCTTTAATAGCCGATCTATGAAGTGCCATTCTCTCTTTAAATTGGCGCTCCGTCTTCCCCACATATTGTAAAGAGCAAGGGCAAGTGATCACATAGATCACATATTGGCTTGAACAGGTAAGGTGATGTCTAATAAAAAACTTTTTCCCAGAATAGGGATGATTAAATACCGCACCTGTTTGTAAAAAACCACACGTAGTGCAGTTCGGGCAGCGAAAACAGCCATGTTTAGGGGATCCCCAAAAGGTTGTACCCCGTACTGTATTACCACCCATACCTGTAATATCCGTACGAACAAAAATTTTTTTAAGATTCTTGCCCCTGCGATAGCAAGGCATTAGTGAAGAATTAGACAGGTTTAAATCACTGTCAGTCTGAACGAGAGGCCAAAGCTTCTTGGCCGTTTTGGTCACAAAAGGACTTAGGTGAGTATATGTGTTAGGCCACGCAAAAGGTTTAGTGGCCTTAATTGCCTTCTTATTACCAACTAATAAATTATCAATAGGTACTGCTAAAGCTTTACGTTTCAGTATCTCAAGGTTCTTGGGACAATAACCTCTCTCCAAGAATTTTTTATACATTAGATCAACCTGCATCAGAGCTTCAGTTCTATTGCTAGAAATACGTAGCACCCTTAAAAATTGACTATAAGGCAAAGAATCTTTTAACGCCTTAGGGTGTGCACTTGAAGCCAACAAAAGATTATTTCTGTCAGTAGCTTTCGTAAATAATGACGTATCCAAAACGTCACCCTTTCTTGTGATGGTTACATCAAGGTAATTAACTGTATCTCTGCTAAGCTGGTAAGTAAATTTAACCGGGCTGTTAGACTGATTATGCTCTTCGATTAAAGCCACAAACTCACATTTCAAACCCTGCCACAAAATGAGCACATCATCTATATAGCGGAAATATGCAAATATTTTACTAGCGACTGTGGGGTTGGTAAAGAATACATCCTGCTCGATCATAAACATATAAGAATTTGCTAGCGACGGAGCCACTGAGGACCCCATCGCCACACCGGATGTCTGCAGGTAATATTTCCCATCAAAATAGAAATAAGTCTTGGATAAAATCATTTCTAACAAAGACATAAATAGCTCTATATCTGGACCCGCATATTTCGCATTGTTAGCCAACAGCAACCTAACGGAAAACAGCCCCTGTTTATGCGGAATACATGTGTATAAATTACATACATCAACAGAAATAAGCAACAAATCAGTTGGTAATGAAGGTAACTTTCTCAACGACATAAGCAGTGACGTAGTATCTTTCAGAAAAGTAGGTTTAGATTGAATTAAGGGCTGCAAAAAACCATCTAAATAAACTGATACCGGCTGGAAGATCGATCCCCGCGCAGATATAATAGGTCGCCCCGGTGGTCTAGTGGGGTGCTTATGCACCTTAGGCAACGTGTATAGAATCGGTTTAATGGGACAGGTAGTCACTAAACAGTTCCTAACTTGGTCAGAAATTAGATTCTCTTTTACGGCATTGTCCAGGACAGAATCCAGTTCTTTCTTGAATATAGCAGTCGGGTCCTGTGTCAACAATTTGTAAGTGTCAGTATCCGACAATTGTCGGTAGATCTCAGCCCGATATGACAAAAGGTCCTGTATGACAATAGAACCACCTTTGTCCGACTGACGGATGATGATGTCATCATAAGAGGAAAGTGCTTTTAGAGCCAATTTTTCTTTTTTATGTAAATTCCAATAATTAGGTTTAAACGCTCCTGGATTGCTCATTACCTCATGGTTAAGTAGCCTGGTGAATGTCTTTAAAGATGGATTGTTACTGATAGGATCAAATTTGGAGCGTGTTCTAAATGCCATAAGGTGGGGTGGTAACATATTTGCTTCAGAAGATGGAGCCATTTTGCCAAAGTGTTCTTTAAGTTTAATATTTCTGTTAAGTTTAAACAGATCAACCTTCCATTGCAAATTGTCAAAAGGAGTAGTGGGGACGAAGGATAAACCTTTCTGCAGAACGTTCATTTCGTCTTCAGAAAATGAACGTGACGATAAATTAAAGATTAAGTCCTGCGTTTGACTGGTGGCTTTTTGTTGTTTGTTCTTCCCCTGCCGCGTATTTTGCCTGCCGCGGCGGGTGTATCCCCGTTTGGGTTTTGGAGTTGAGCTCTCGTCTGCATCCCTAAAAGGAGACGTCTGGAAAAAGCCCCTTCATTGTAGGAATCACTATCACTGCCTGTCGTGGCTAGATCTGACTGGAATTTATTACCCCTTTTGGTGAAGCGTTTTCTAAAATGTGGTTTGCTTCGCTCATCACCATAGGATCCTGTTAGCCAACCATAAACCCTCTGATGATCATAGTCCAAATCAACTTTGACACGTTTCTCCTTTTTATATTTAATAAGATCTTGTTTATAATTCTCAACATCTTTTTCCAATTTATTGATCCAATCACCATCCTTATCACCAGAAAGTTTCTCTAACTGTGCCTCTTCAAAGATTTTAATTTTACTTTTAGCCAATTCCATCTCCCGTCTGGCTTCTTCAATGACTAAAAGTAAAAGGTCAAAAGAACATTTGTTCGATCTTTCAGTCTTTCTTGGTGTAAATAAAGAAAATTGTAAAAAAAAAAAAAAAAGAACATTTGTTCAAAATTGATGTCCATTTAATACAAAAATCTGGGTCATATCTTCCAATCGTGGGAACGTTTTTAATTCTAAAGCCCCGTGGAATGCGTTTATCACGATAATAATTGGAAAGTGTTAAACCGTGAAAGAAAAAATCTAATTCACGTTTTTTCAGTTTAAAAAGGTCTCTATAAAGATCTTGTGAATTGGCTTTACCTGTATGAACTTCCCCATTATCAGTGAAAAGGATATTCTCCGCTTCCGATTCTGAAAAGCTAAACAGCTTACCGGGTGTTAGTACTACACGCTGATGAACCACTTCAGGTTTCTCTGGTTTGTTGCTAGACATTTTCACTGTATCACAAAACAAGACAGGTAGGAATTAGGGCATAAGCATCCTTTAAGTTGCACAGGTCAGTGTAGAACAGTTCCAAAAGTGCAAAAGTGCTTAATCACTGTGATAAGTGCAGGTGTCTCTGTTCCCCCACAATAAAAGCGTGAAGTTTTAGTCTTCACGATGTAGTCTGGATGGGTATAGTGTACTACGGGAATATGGCGCCGAATGAAACTACCAACAAACCTATATGTGTGTTTTTAAGTGTATTAATGATGCTAATTGATTTTTAGTGAAGTATCTTTTATATATGCAAAATTACGAGGTGACAATTACATTGTGACATTTACTCATATTGTGCACCCTTCACTCTCTCTCTCTCTCTCTCTCTCATATATATATATATATATACATCCACCAGATCCGGCACTCTTGTTGTCCCAGTACAAAAACTTGCCAGGTGCCCTCCGTGACGGCCGTATTGCAGCGGCCCACAATATCCTCACACCACTCGGCGGCACTCCGGACAAATAAATTGGAGACTACAACGTCATCTTGGATTAAATCAACGTTTCAGTGCTCGACGGCACTTTTATCAAGATTATCAGACAGCATAAGAAACCATTGTGTATACACCATATAAATAGCATCAGTGAAACCACACGTTGCATGTCAAGTCCCACCCCACTTCCAATCAACGTGGTGCCGGGCGTGACATGCAGGCAGCTGAATCAAATTAACATTTACAAGAAATGCACATTATAAACATCACAGTGATCAAAGATATACAAATCACAAAAGTTACACATACATACAAAAAACATCTAGATAAAACATGTGAAAAAATGACCAGAATAAAAACCAATAACAAGCACTAGACTTTTTAGAACAAGTATTTCCTCATATAGCTACAAACAAAAGTAGCTACATATCCAACAGAACGGAATGCCTGTGCTATTTAAATTAATAACCACTCCATAGTCTAAGACAATTCCTTACCTAGAGATGGCTTGCAAAATAGCATTCTGTGTGTCCATCTACAACAATGTATTAAAGATGCACCAATCTTATTATCACAGAAAGCAGTGTAACCCTAGGGATTCATTTAACCCTCGAGGGGAAAGTGTACCAAGCCTTTCAATCCACTGTGTCTCACGCTGTAACAGCAGTTTTTTTCTATCACCTCCTCTACTAAGGACAGGAATATGATCGATCATTCTATATTTAATTGCTGTTATGTTTAGCAGTTGCATAATGGCGAGCTAAAGGCTGATCACTAGTGCCTTTGAGAATTGCGGCTTTAATAGCCGATCTATGAAGTGCCATTCTCTCTTTAAATTGGCGCTCCGTCTTCCCCACATATTGTAAAGAGCAAGGGCAAGTGATCACATAGATCACATATTGGCTTGAACAGGTAAGGTGATGTCTAATAAAAAACTTTTTCCCAGAATAGGGATGATTAAATACCGCACCTGTTTGTAAAAAACCACACGTAGTGCAGTTCGGGCAGCGAAAACAGCCATGTTTGGGGGATCCCCAAAAGGTTGTACCCCGTACTGTATTACCACCCATACCTGTAATATCCGTACGAACCAAAAAAAATTTAAGATTCTTGTCCCTGCGATAGCAAGGCATTAGTGAAGAATTAGACAGGTTTAAATCACTGTCAGTCTGAACGAGAGGCCAAAGCTTCTTGGCCGTTTTGGTCACAAAAGGACTTAGGTGAGTATATGTGTTAGGCCACGCAAAAGGTTTAGTGGCCTTAATTGCCTTCTTATTACCAACTAATAAATTATCAATAGGTACTGCTAAAGCTTTACGTTTCAGTATCTCAAGGTTCTTGGGACAATAACCTCTCTCCAAGAATTTTTTATACATTAGATCAACCTGCATCAGAGCTTCAGTTCTATTGCTAGAAATACGTAGCACCCTTAAAAATTGACTATAGGCAAAGAATCTTTAAACGCCTTAGGGTGTGCACTTGAAGCCAACAATTAGACATCACCTTACCTGTTCAAGCCAATATGTGATCTATGTGATCACTTGCCCTTGCTCTTTACAATATGTGGGGAAGACGGAGCGCCAATTTAAAGAGAGAATGGCACTTCATAGATCGGCTATTAAAGCCGCAATTCTCAAAGGCACTAGTGATCAGCCTTTAGCTCGCCATTATGCAACTGCTAAACATAACTTAACAGCAATTAAATATAGAATGATTGATCATATACCTGTCCTTAGTAGAGGAGGTGATAGAAAAAAACTGCTGTTACAGCGTGAGACACAGTGGATTGAAAGGCTTGGTACACTTTCCCCTCGAGGGTTAAATGAATCCCTAGGGTTACACTGCTTTCTGTGATAATAAGATTGGTGCATCTTTAATACATTGTTATAGATGGACACACAGAATGCTATTTTGCAAGCCATCTCTAGGTAAGGAATTGTCTTAGACTATGGAGTGGTTATTAATTTAAATAGCACAGGCATTCCGTTCTGTTGGATATGTAGCTACTTTTGTTTGTAGCTATATGAGGAAATACTTGTTCTAAAAAGTCTAGTGCTTGTTATTGGTTTTTATTCTGGTCATTTTTTCACATGTTTTATCTAGATGTTTTTTGTATGTATGTGTAACTTTTGTGATTTGTATATCTTTGATCACTGTGATGTTTATAATGTGCATTTCTTGTAAATGTTAATTTGATTCAGCTGCCTGCACGTCACGCCCGGCACCACGTTGATTGGAAGTGGGGTGGGACTTGACATGCAACGTGTGGTTTCACTGATGCTATTTATATGGTGTATACACAATGGTTTCTTATGCTGTCTGATAATCTTGATAAAAGTGCCGTCGAGCACTGAAACGTTGATTTAATCCAAGATGACGTTGTAGTCTCCAATTTATTTGTCCGGAGTGCCGCCGAGTGGTGTGAGGATATTGTGGGCCGCTGCAATACGGCCGTCACGGAGGGCACCTGGCAAGTTTTTGTACTGGGACAACAAGAGTGCCGGATCTGGTGGATGTATATGGAACTTTCTCGCCAATATCTCAGGATCGTGAGTATGGGAGAAGTTTATTGATCAAGGCACCGACTCCTATATTGCCTGTCATATCAAGGCTCAGTGAACTGCATCTTTTAGTATTTACTTACATTCTCACTTCACGCTTTTATTGTGGGGGAACAGAGACACCTGCACTTATCACAGTGATTAAGCACTTTTGCACTTTTGGAACTGTTCTACACTGACCTGTGCAACTTAAAGGATGCTTATGCCCTAATTCCTACCTGGCTTGTTTTGTGATACAGTGAAAATGTCTAGCAACAAACCAGAGAAACCTGAAGTGGTTCATCAGCGTGTAGTGCTAACACCCGGTAAGTTGTTTAGCTTTTCAGAATCGGAAGCGGAGAATATCCTTTTCACTGATAATGGGGAAGTTCATACAGGTAAAGCCAATTCACAAGATCTTTATAGAGACCTTTTTAAACTGAAAAAACGTGAATTAGATTTTTTCTTTCACGGTTTAACACTTTCCAATTATTATCGTGATAAACGCATTCCACGGGGCTTTAGAATTAAAAACATTCCCACGATTGGAAGATATGACCCAGATTTTTGTATTAAATGGACATCAATTTTGAACAAATGTTCTTTTGACCTTTTACTTTTAGTCATTGAAGAAGCCAGACGGGAGATGGAATTGGCTAAAAGTAAAATTAAAATCTTTGAAGAGGCACATTTAGAGAAACTTTCTGGTGATAAGGATGGTGATTGGATCAATAAATTGGAAAAAGATGTTGAGAATTATAAACAAGATCTTATTAAATATAAAAAGGAGAAACGTGTCAAAGTTGATTTGGACTATGATCATCAGAGGGTTTATGGTTGGCTAACAGGATCCTATGGTGATGAGCGAAGCAAACCACATTTTAGAAAACGCTTCACCAAAAGGGGTAATAAATTCCAGTCAGATCTAGCCACGACAGGCAGTGATAGTGATTCCTACAATGAAGGGGCTTTTTCCAGACGTCTCCTTTTAGGGATGCAGACGAGAGCTCAACTCCAAAACCCAAACGGGGATACACCCGCCGCGGCAGGCAAAATACGCGGCAGGGGAAGAACAAACAACAAAAAGCCACCAGTCAAACGCAGGACTTAATCTTTAATTTATCGTCACGTTCATTTTCTGAAGACGAAATGAACGTTCTGCAGAAAGGTTTATCCTTCGTCCCCACTACTCCTTTTGACAATTTGCAATGGAAGGTTGATCTGTTTAAACTTAACAGAAATATTAAACTTAAAGAACACTTTGGCAAAATGGCTCCATCTTCTGAAGCAAATATGTTACCACCCCACCTTATGGCATTTAGAACACGCTCCAAATTTGATCCTATCAGTAACAATCCATCTTTAAAGACATTCACCAGGCTACTTAACCATGAGGTAATGAGCAATCCAGGAGCGTTTAAACCTAATTATTGGAATTTACATAAAAAAGAAAAATTGGCTCTAAAAGCACTTTCCTCTTATGATGACATCATCATCCGTCAGTCGGACAAAGGTGGTTCTATTGTCATACAGGACCTTTCGTCATATCGGGCTGAGATCTACCGACAATTGTCGGATACTGACACTTACAAATTGTTGACACAGGACCCGACTGCTATATTCAAGAAAGAACTGGATTCTGTCCTGGACAATGCCGTAAAAGAGAATCTAATTTCTGACCAAGTTAGGAACTGTTTAGTGACTACCTGTCCCATTAAACCGATTCTATACACGTTGCCTAAGGTGCATAAGCACCCCACTAGACCACCGGGGCGACCTATTATATCTGCGCGGGGATCGATCTTCCAGCCGGTATCAGTTTATTTAGATGGTTTTTTGCAGCCCTTAATTCAATCTAAACCTACTTTTCTGAAAGATACTACGTCACTGCTTATGTCGTTGAGAAAGTTACCTTCATTACCAACTGATTTGTTGCTTATTTCTGTTGATGTATGTAATTTATACACATGTATTCCGCATAAACAGGGGCTGTTTTCCGTTAGGTTGCTGTTGGCTAACAATGTGAAATATGCGGGTCCAGATATAGAGCTATTTATGTCTTTGTTAGAAATGATTTTATCCAAGAATTATTTCTATTTTGATGGGAAATATTACCTGCAGACATCCGGTGTGGCGATGGGGTCCTCAGTGGCTCCGTCGCTAGCAAATTCTTATATGTTTATGATCGAGCAGGATGTATTCTTTACCAACCCCACAGTCGCTAGTAAAATATTTGCATATTTCCACTATATAGATGATGTGCTCATTTTGTGGCAGGGTTTGGAATGTGAGTTTGTGGCTTTAATCGAAGAGCATAATCAGTCTAACAGCCCGGTTAAATTTACTTACCAGCTTAGCAGAGATACAGTTAATTACCTTGATGTAACCATCACAAGAAAGGGTGACGTTTTGGATACGTCACTATTTACGAAAGCTACTGACAGAAATAATCTTTTGTTGGCTTCAAGTGCACACCCTAAGGCGTTAAAAGATTCTTTGCCTTATAGTCAATTTTTAAGGGTGCTACGTATTTCTAGCAATAGAACTGAAGCTCTGATGCAGGTTGATCTAATGTATAAAAAATTCTTGGAGAGAGGTTATTGTCCCAAGAACCTTGAGATACTGAAACGTAAAGCTTTAGCAGTACCTATTGATAATTTATTAGTTGGTAATAAGAAGGCAATTAAGGCCACTAAACCTTTTGCGTGGCCTAACACATATACTCACCTAAGTCCTTTTGTGACCAAAACGACCAAGAAGCTTTGGCCTCTCGTTCAGACTGACAGTGATTTAAACCTGTCTAATTCTTCACTAATGCCTTGCTATCGCAGGGGCAAGAATCTTAAATTTTTTTTGGTTCGTACGGATATTACAGGTATGGGTGGTAATACAGTACGGGGTACAACCTTTTGGGGATCCCCTAAACATGGCTGTTTTCGCTGCCCGAACTGCACTACGTGTGGTTTTTTACAAACAGGTGCGGTATTTAATCATCCCTATTCTGGGAAAAAGTTTTTTATTAGACATCACCTTACCTGTTCAAGCCAATATGTGATCTATGTGATCACTTGCCCTTGCTCTTTACAATATGTGGGGAAGACGGAGCGCCAATTTAAAGAGAGAATGGCACTTCATAGATCGGCTATTAAAGCCGCAATTCTCAAAGGCACTAGTGATCAGCCTTTAGCTCGCCATTATGCAACTGCTAAACATAACAGCAATTAAATATAGAATGATTGATCATATACCTGTCCTTAGTAGAGGAGGTGATAGAAAAAAACTGCTGTTACAGCGTGAGACACAGTGGATTGAAAGGCTTGGTACACTTTCCCCTCGAGGGTTAAATGAATCCCTAGGGTTACACTGTTTTCTGTGATAATAAGATTGGTGCATCTTTAATACATTGTTATAGATGGACACACAGAATGCTATTTTGCAAGCCATCTCTAGGTAAGGAATTGTCTTAGACTATGGAGTGGTTATTAATTTAAATAGCACAGGCATTCCGTTCTGTTGGATATGTAGCTACTTTTGTTTGTAGCTATATGAGGAAATACTTGTTCTAAAAAGTCTAATGCTTGTTATTGGTTTTTATTCTGGTCATTTTTTCACATGTTTTATCTAGATGTTTTTTGTATGTATGTGTAACTTTTGTGATTTGTATATCTTTGATCACTGTGATGTTTATAATGTGCATTTCTTGTAAATGTTAATTTGATTCAGCTGCCTGCACGTCACGCCCGGCACCACGTTGATTGGAAGTGGGGTGGGACTTGACATGCAACGTGTGGTTTCACTGATGCTATTTATATGGGCCCTCATTCCGAGTTGTTCGCTCGTTCTTTTTCATCGCATCGCAGTGAAAATCCGCTTAGTACGCATGCGCAAAGTTCGCACTGCGACTGCGCCAAGTAACTTTACTATGAAGAAAGTATTTTTACTCACGGCTTTTTCTTCGCTCCGGCGATCGTAATGTGATTGACAGGAAATGGGTGTTACTGGGCGGAAACACGGCGTTTCAGGGGCGTGTGGCTGAAAACGCTACCGTTTCCGGAAAAAACGCAGGAGTGGCCGGAGAAACGGTGGGAGTGCCTGGGCGAACGCTGGGTGTGTTTGTGACGTCAACCAGGAACGACAAGCACTGAACTGATCGCACAGGCAGAGTAAGTCTGGAGCTACTCAGAAACTGCTAAGTAGTTAGTAATCGCAATATTGCGAATACATCGGTCGCAATTTTAAGAAGCTAAGATTCACTCCCAGTAGGCGGCGGCTTAGCGTGTGTAACTCTGCTAAATTCGCCTTGCGACCGATCAACTCGGAATGAGGGCCATGGTGTATACACAATGGTTTCTTATGCTGTCTGATAATCTTGATAAAAGTGCCGTCGAGCACTGAAACGTTGATTTAATCCAAGATGACGTTGTAGTCTCCAATTTATTTGTCCGGAGTGCCGCCGAGTGGTGTGAGGATATTGTGGGCCGCTGCAATACGGCCGTCACGGAGGGCACCTGGCAAGTTTTTGTACTGGGACAACAAGATCTGCCGGATCTGGTGGATGTATATATAATAGCTACCTTCATTTTGAAAGCTGCCATGCAAAAAACTGGAAGACAAATATCCCTTATTCCCAGTTTTTTCGAATCAAACGCAATTGCAGCAATGAACAAGACTGCCAGAATCAGCTTGAAACTTATGCCGACAGATTTAAAGAAAGAGAATATCCTCAACATGTCATTGAAAAGGCACTATCGAAAACTGAAAACACAAAAAGAAAAGATCTTTTTATCAAAAAAACAGAAAAAATCAGCTAACTTCACCCCATTTATCACTACATACAGCAATCAAGAGTCCATCATCAGAAAAACTCTAAACAAACATTGGGATATTTTACTGCTAGACCCAATACTTAAAGACATCCTCCCTTCGAAACCAGATATTGTCTTCAGGAAAACAAACAATCTAAAGGACAAATTAGCACCAAGTCACCTGTCTAGTAAAAATACAACCACCGCAATAAAATGCAAAGGAAGTTTCAAATGCGGAAATTGCAATATTTGCAAGTTCCACCATCCAAACAGAAAGAAATTCTATAACCACAACAATACCAAAGAATATCATATCAAGGACTTCATAAACTGCAATTCATCGATGGCAATATACATATTGGAATGCACCTGCGGGTTTAAATATGTTGGAAAAACCAAGAGGATTATCAAATTACGTATCCAAGAACATATCCGGAACATCAAAAATAAAGTTGAGAACCATACAATATCAAAGCACTTTCTCGAAAAACATAAATCTAATCCGGAAGAAATCTCTTTTAAGGCAATAGAACTAGTCAAACTAGGAGAACGAGGAGGCGACATCCTTAACAAACTGTCAAAACGTGAAATGTTTTGGATTTACAAACTGAAAACCCTCTCACCATTAGGGCTCAATGAAGCCTTCGAAATTGCTCCTTTTCTCTAAAATATCTATCACAGCACACCCCTTCACTAGTAACTTTTTATCGAGCACGTGTCTACCCTCTATTCTGCTATATACATTATTGTTATATTTATATATATCAATACACATGTATTTATATCACAATTTGCCTCTGAAAAACTGTCAATATGGTACATATATATACATATTCTTTTTCAGCTAAAATGATGCTGCTATCCTTTAATCAAGAAAACTGACATCTAAGTGAATGCTCCACAAAAGACTATGGATATACCAATAGTAAATCGATCCGGAACGGCATATGACTCTCAACATGATCTTTTCAATCATCAGCATCTATATGATTAACTTTTCCTGTTTCCATGGCAATCATACTGCATTCCACTTGAGTCCTCCCAAAAATGGCGGTGCGTCTCACCGCGTATCACATATAATATACAAATCACAACTTTATCAGACTCAAACACCAGATCACCAAATATCACTAGACTGCCTCTTCTTTAAATATAAATATATAATTCTATAGTTATATATTGCACCATTTCTTCACTACTGTTCATGCTTTAACACTTCCTTGTTTACAAGGGAAGTGACGTCACTACTACGGCGGTGCGTTCCACCGCTTCTCTACACTATTCACCCTTATTCATTCTTGGGTTTATGGCACGGAGTCCCTATGCTAACTATCAACACGGTTTTTAAAACATGCTTGTTCCTCCATTGCTTTGGGAAATATACTCTACGGCATTCCGTAACTTTCCAATATGGCGGTGCGTTCCACCGCGGCCATTTTACAATGGTGCGTTCCAAATGCGCTCCACCGCCGTTGGCTCACGCGGTGATGCTTTTATAGCTTGTTTTATAAAATTTGCACATTTTCACATAACATATAAATACACTTCCACTCTGGACCTTGTTACTAAGTTCACTACTGGATGAATTACCCATTCTAAGTTTATCTCATACTGACTCAGGAGCACAGGAAGTGAGGTCATAACTAATGGACATTAGGAACCACTCTCCTTTGGTATAAATAGGACCTCCTGACTCACTGTTGTTATCCCCATGATGAAGTCCAACTATTGACGGACGAAACGCGTCGGGACGCTTTGCAGATATCCAATTTATGGACAGATAAGCTTTATATGATTTTATTTCTTGTACGTGTGTCATTCAGCCATTTTTATATTATTGTATTAAATTAATGTTTTTAAATTTTACACTGATGTGGCTAAGAAATATTCATTAATGGGAAATTGCTACATCCCTAATTATGCCGCTCTGATCCAGACAGTGTTTATATGATATGTTTTATGAATGGTACACACTATGTTTTGCTTTGTTTCTATTTCCATGTACTGAATCCAAATGATGGATGACAGATCATTGCATATATAAATCAGATAAGTGATCAAGTCAAACCTACCACCTCACCTTATCCGTGTTCACCTTTTATATAATTTTGTAATAACACATTTTGGCGCTTGTGTTCTCCTCTTCTTACATTTACCTTTATGTGTCTAACAAACACTAATTTCTGTTTCATAAGCTGCCACTCAAAGAAATATTGAGACGTGTTATAGGCTAAAAGTTAGGTGTTTCTTATAATTTTGAAAAAATTAGTACCACATATATTACCTAAGCGCCGGCTTCTCCATTTCTCCATACTTCACTACCAATATTGTTTGCTGGCTGCTAGGTTACGAGGTTCACTAATTATGTTTAAAAATAGAGGTCATGATAAAAGAAATTACCTATGTAGTCAAATATTTAATGAAGGCACATCAGGCGCCGAGAAGAACAGCCCCAACGATCTTGATATCGACTCCCTCTTTTGGGAAGCCGAACGTATTCTCACCAAAGAAATTAAAGCATGGTGGGAGGTGAAAGGCCTAGAACAATATATAAACGTAAATAGGATACCAAGAGGCCTGAGATTGAATAAAAGACCAACATTTGGATTGGAAAATCACGAGTTTATGAAAAACTGGGATGAAATTCTCCATAATTGCTCGATCAACTTAATGAAACTTATCATCACAGAGAAAAAGAAAACCCTAGTCAAGATCGAGGAAGATCTCCAGATAAAAGAACAACAACTCACTATACACATGGATAAGGAAGCATTTAAAGCAAACGATTTAACTCTTACCAGAAAGCTTGAACGTATAGAAGAAGATATCAGCAAAAACAAACAAAAGAAATACTTCAGAGATAAACAAGATTACATCCAGAACAAAATACACAATTGGAGTAGATTCCAGAACAAGAGATACCAACATATTCCTGTATTTCAGGACCCAAGAATGAAACAATGGAAAACAACACCATATCAAAAGAAAAACTACAGAACAGGTCAGGATCAACAAGGATACCGAGGAAGAGAAAACATGAACCCAACAATATCAAGAATTGCAACAAATAACAGATTCTCTGCTCTTCAACGACTCGACTCAAATAGCGACTCAGATTTTTTGTCCCCGGACCCAACTACAGAGACTCAGTTCTCCACGAGGAAAACCTTCTTCAAGGAACGACTAAAAGGCAACACCCCAATGAAAAGAGGCCTCCCAGAAGAAGAGGAACCAGGGGCGGACTTAGGAAGAATAAACAAAAGACGATACCTATAAAAAAAGATCCCGTTGAACAAGGCATTTTCAATTTATCAAGCATCGTCCTAAACAACGCTGAAATTTCTCTACTAAGTAAAGGCCTAAAGTTCGCGCCCACGAAACAAATGAATAAATTTGATACATTTATTGATCTAAATAAATTCTCAAGGTCTCTAACCCTGAAGAGACATTTTGCCAAAAAAGAATACAACCAAGAACAATCGGAGGACTCAAAATCAGGTCTTAAGCGAAAATCAAATTTCTACCCACTCGAGTCAAAAGGAAACTATATCAACGTGTTCCAAGAACTAGTGCGAAAAGATATTTGTGAGATTGAATTAGAACCTCAAAATAAATCCAATCTCAAAAACAAAGAAAAGGAGGCCCTCAAGAAACTCCAGGATAACAACAACATCATTATAAAACAAGCAGACAAAGGAGGGGGCATTGTCCTCCTTGATAGAGACGCATACGAGACAGAAACCTATCGCCTTCTGAATGATGAATCGTCATATAAGAAAATTTCAAAAGATCCAACAAACTCTTTCATAGACGAATTAAGGACAATCCTTTTACACTACTTTCACAAGAATATCCTGGATAAGAATGAGTTCCAATATCTGATGATGACGACGCCAGTAATACCCACATTTTATCATCTTCCCAAGATACATAAGACTCTCAATAAACCACCAGGAAGACCCATCATATCTGGGATTGATTCATTAACAAGCCATTTATCGGAATATATTGACATCTTTCTACAGAAATATGTGATCACTCTACCATCATTTCTGAAGGACACCGGCAGTATAATTAAAATCCTTGCTAATATAGAATGGAAAGACTCATACACGTGGATCACTATAGACGTACAAAGTCTTTATACATGCATTGCCCATGAGAAGGGCATTGAAGCTTGCAGAAGATTTTTGGACAGGGACCAGGAAATGCCAATTTTACATAAAAACGCCATTTGCGACTTTATGAGATTCATACTCAGTCATAATTACTTCATTTTTCAACTTACATTATATATGCAAATCTGCGGGACCGCTATGGGCACGACATTTGCGCCCAGTTTTGCCAATCTGCTGATGGGCTCATGGGAAGAGGACTGCATCTACAATAATAATCCATATGAAAAACATCTTATCATCTACAAACGGTATATCGACGATATCCTGATCATATGGGACGGGGGTGAACAGTTATTTAGAGAATTGTTTACAACACTTGAAACCAATTCCTACAACTTAAAGTTCACACATGAAATGAACAAGACTAAAGTGAATTTCCTGGACCTTACAATCTCAAGCATTGAATCTCAAATCATAACCAGTAATCACATCAAAAAGGTAGATACCAATAGCTACCTTCATTTTGAAAGCTGCCATGCAAAAAACTGGAAGACAAATATCCCTTATTCCCAGTTTTTTCGAATCAAACGCAATTGCAGCAATGAACAAGACTGCCAGAATCAGCTTGAAACTTATGCCGACAGATTTAAAGAAAGAGAATATCCTCAACATGTCATTGAAAAGGCACTATCGAAAACTGAAAACACAAAAAGAAAAGATCTTTTTATCAAAAAAACAGAAAAAAATCAGCTAACTTCACCCCATTTATCACTACATACAGCAATCAAGAGTCCATCATCAGAAAAACTCTAAACAAACATTGGGATATTTTACTGCTAGACCCAATACTTAAAGACATCCTCCCTTCGAAACCAGATATTGTCTTCAGGAAAACAAACAATCTAAAGGACAAATTAGCACCAAGTCACCTGTCTAGTAAAAATACAACCACCGCAATAAAATGCAAAGGAAGTTTCAAATGCGGAAATTGCAATATTTGCAAGTTCCACCATCCAAACAGAAAGAAATTCTATAACCACAACAATACCAAAGAATATCATATCAAGGACTTCATAAACTGCAATTCATCGATGGCAATATACATATTGGAATGCACCTGCGGGTTGAAATATGTTGGAAAAACCAAGAGGATTATCAAATTACGTATCCAAGAACATATCCGGAACATCAAAAATAAAGTTGAGAACCATACAATATCAAAGCACTTTCTCGAAAAACATAAATCTAATCCGGAAGAAATCTCTTTTAACGCAATAGAACTAGTCAAACTAGGAGAACGAGGAGGCGACATCCTTAACAAACTGTCAAAACGTGAAATGTTTTGGATTTACGAACTGAAAACCCTCTCACCATTAGGGCTCAATGAAGCCTTCGAAATTGCTCCTTTTCTCTAAAATATCTATCACAGCACACCCCTTCACTAGTAACTTTTTATCGAGCACGTGTCTACCCTCTATTCTGCTATATACATTATTGTTATATTTATATATATCAATACACATGTATTTATATCACAATTTGCCTCTGAAAAACTGTCAATATGGTACATATATATACATATTCTTTTTCAGCTAAAATGATGCTGCTATCCTTTAATCAAGAAAACTGACATCTAAGTGAATGCTCCACAAAAGACTATGGATATACCAATAGTAAATCGATCCGGAACGGCATATGACTCTCAACATGATCTTTTCAATCATCAGCATCTATATGATTAACTTTTCCTGTTTCCATGGCAATCATACTGCATTCCACTTGAGTCCTCCCAAAAATGGCGGTGCGTCTCACCGCGTATCACATATAATATACAAATCACAACTTTATCACACTCAAACACCAGATCACCAAATATCACTAGACTGCCTCTTCTTTAAATATAAATATATAATTCTATAGTTATATATTGCACCATTTCTTCACTACTGTTCATGCTTTAACACTTCCTTGTTTACAAGGGAAGTGACGTCACTACTACGGCGGTGCGTTCCACCGCTTCTCTACACTATTCACCCTTATTCATTCTTGGGTTTATGGCACGGAGTCCCTATGCTAACTATCAACACGGTTTTTAAAACATGCTTGTTCCTCCATTGCTTTGGGAAATATACTCTACGGCATTCCGTAACTTTCCAATATGGCGGTGCGTTCCACCGCGGCCATTTTACAATGGTGCGTTCCAAATGCGCTCCACCGCCGTTGGCTCACGCGGTGAAGCTTTTATAGCTTGTTTTATAAAATTTGCACATTTTCACATAACATATAAATACACTTCCACTCTGGACCTTGTTACTAAGTTCACTACTGGATGAATTACCCATTCTAAGTTTATCTCATACTGACTCAGGAGCACAGGAAGTGAGGTCATAACTAATGGACATTAGGAACCACTCTCCTTTGGTATAAATAGGACCTCCTGACTCACTGTTGTTATCCCCATGATGAAGTCCAACTATTGACGGACGAAACGCGTCGGGACGCTTTGCAGATATCCAATTTATGGACAGATAAGCTTTATATGATTTTATTTCTTGTACGTGTGTCATTCAGCCATTTTTATATTATTGTATTAAATTAATGTTTTTAAATTTTACACTGATGTGGCTAAGAAATATTCATTAATGGGAAATTGCTACATCCCTAATTATGCCGCTCTGATCCAGACAGTGTTTATATGATATGTTTTATGAATGGTACACACTATGTTTTGCTTTGTTTCTATTTCCATGTACTGAATCCAAATGATGGATGACAGATCATTGCATATATAAATCAGATAAGTGATCAAGTCAAACCTACCACCTCACCTTATCCGTGTTCACCTTTTATATAATTTTGTAATAACACATTTTGGCGCTTGTGTTCTCCTCTTCTTACATTTACCTTTATGTGTCTAACAAACACTAATTTCTGTTTCATAAGCTGCCACTCAAAGAAATATTGAGACGTGTTATAGGCTAAAAGTTAGGTGTTTCTTATAATTTTGAAAAAATTAGTACCACATATATTACCTAAGCGCCGGCTTCTCCATTTCTCCATACTTCACTACCAATATTGTTTGCTGGCTGCTAGGTTACGAGGTTCACTAATTATGTTTAAAAATAGAGGTCATGATAAAAGAAATGACCTATGTAGTCAAATATTTAATGAAGGCACATCAGGCGCCGAGAAGAACAGCCCCAACGATCTTGATATCGACTCCCTCTTTTGGGAAGCCGAACGTATTCTCACCAAAGAAATTAAAGCATGGTGGGAGGTGAAAGGCCTAGAACAATATATAAACGTAAATAGGATACCAAGAGGCCTGAGATTGAATAAAAGACCAACATTTGGATTGGAAAATCACGAGTTTATGAAAAACTGGGATGAAATTCTCCATAATTGCTCGATCAACTTAATGAAACTTATCATCACAGAGAAAAAGAAAACCCTAGTCAAGATCGAGGAAGATCTCCAGATAAAAGAACAACAACTCACTATACACATGGATAAGGAAGCATTTAAAGCAAACGATTTAACTCTTACTGTTATGATTCCCGTACTCCAGACCAGATGAGATCTTATGGCAGAGGTCTGAGTACTGGAAAGATATGCTGGTTACGGGAGCAGGAAAGCCTAGTAACCCCTGGCGCCCTAACTCCGTTGTCTCGCCCGTGTTATCAGAAATCCCCTGCGAGACTATGGTTGCTTGAGCCCATGGCAGCCGCGTTCGAAGGGCGGATTATGTCTGCCCAACCCCGATGCCCCCTCAGGTCTTAATGGGAGACAAAGGGAAATCCGAGACAGGGTGATAACAAGGGGCCCTCTGACTAAGCAACCAGACCAGGGGTTACAAGCTATCTAACTTAACCAAAAGTATGTGCGGACAAACCGCCAGGGAAAAGGACAACCAAAGATCCACTGATCCGTTACTCCTATCCAGCACCGCTGGATACCAGAGTGGACTAGTGGGAGCGGAATCCTCCGCAAAAGCTCCGGAACACAATAAAACGAAATAATAAATAGTAAGCGGTCAAGCCGCAACACACGGCTACGCCGCGACTCACGAACACCACTGGATGTTAAAGGTGCTCGGTAGGACTCCAGGAAAGATGACAAATTCCGAGTACTGGATCACTGAGGACAGGAACAACCGGATGGAGCAGGACTGGAAACTCTCTGTAACAGACACAGCAACAGGAAGCTAACACCGGCGTCTGTGAGAAGTCCTGAGAGTGCTTTTATTTAGAACCCCTCCAATCCGGATCCAGACAGGGTAATGTTAATTATGCCGTGCAGCTGCATGCTGCACGGCCAGGATGCAATTTGACCTGATTCATTAGACCTAGCAACGGGGAACGCGGTCCGACAGTGGCGTCCCCGTTGCTATGGTCAGAGCGGCTCAGTGCGCCCGGCGTTTAGCGTTGCTAGGGAGCCGGCGGCTGTCTGCCTGCGGCGTCCCTAGTTGCTAGGCGCCGGGCCGCACTGACGGGCGGACCCTCGGCGCCTAACAGTACCCCCCCCCTTGAGGAGGGGTCAAGGAACCCCTAAGGCCAGGCTTCTGAGGAAATTCTCGAAAAAACGCCCTTTTGAGCCTCGGGGCATGGAGATCCTCATCCAGGACCCAAGACCTTTCCTCTGGACCATAACCTCTCCAATGCACCAAAAAATAAAGCCGACCCCGGGACAACTTGGAATTGAGAACCTTCTCCACTAAGAACTCCTGCTGACCCTGTACGTCTATTGGTGATTTCCCCTGAGAGATCTTGCGAGGAAATTTACTGGACGAAACATAAGGTTTTAACAAGGAGCAATGGAAGGTATTTCCGATCCGTAAAGTTTTTGGTAACCGTAACCGGAAAGCCACTGGATTGACTTTTTTGATAATTTGAAATGGTCCAATAAATTTAGGACCCAATCTGGCTGAGGTTTGTCGAAGTTTAATGTTGCGAGTCGACAACCATACCCTATCTCCAACTTTGAAAGTGCACGGCCGCCGGAGCCTGTCAGAAAAATGTTTCTCCCGAAATGCCGCTTTTCTGAGAGCCAGGTGCACTTTTCTCCAAATGAGTTTGAGATGAGAGGTCAAGGTCAGTGAGGAGACAGAGGAATGTTGAAAAAAGGAATTAGCTCTAGGGTGAAAACCAAAAACTGTAAAAAATGGAGATACATTGGTGGAGGAATGACAGGCATTGTTGTAAGCAAACTCTGCTAACGGAAGAAACTCAGACCAGTCATTTTGGAGTTTGGCCGAGTACAAACGCAAATATTGTTTTAATGATTGATTGACTCGCTCAGTCTGCCCGTTGGATTGGGGATGGTAGCCAGACGTTAAAGATAATTTCATCTTCAATGAGGCACAAAAAGACTTCCAAAATTGTGCAATGAATTGTGGACCCCGATCAGAAACAATATCAGTGGGTAACCCATGGAGTCTGAAAACATGGCGGAGGAACAAGACTGCCAATCCCTGGGCAGATGGCAATCGGGGAAGAGCAATAAAATGGGCCATTTTGCTAAAACGGTCCACTACCACCCATATGACTCGGCATCCGGCTGACAGAGGGAGGTCCACCACAAAATCCATGGAAATATGAGACCATGGCCTAAGAGGAACATTCAAGGGCATAAGTTGACCGATAGGCAAGGAACGGGGAACCTTATGCTGTGCACAGACCTGACAAGAAAAAACAAACTCCTTAATGTCTTTGGAAAGACCAGGCCACCATACCGAGCGGGAAACTAATTCAAAAGTCTTAGCGATCCCCGGATGCCCGGCAACTTTGCTATCGTGAAACTCTGTCAAAACCGTTGCTCTCAAAAACTCGGGGACATAAAGACGACCAGCAGGAGTATTACCAGGAGCTTGATGTTGAAGCTGCTTCAACTGGGTAAATAAATCTTGTGTGAGGCCTGCCCGAATGACTGAAGACGGAAGTATGGGAGTAACAGGACTGTTGTCTTGAACTGGAAGAAAACTGCGTGATAGGGCATCTGCCTTGGTATTCTTGGAACCTGGCCTGAAGGTGATAATGAACTTGAAACGAGTAAAAAATAAAGCCCAACGAGCTTGCCGGGCATTAAGCCGTTTGGCTGATTCAATGTATTGAAGATTTTTGTGATCAGTCAAAACTGAAATGGTATGAGTGGCTCCTTCAAGCCAATGCCTCCACTCCTCAAAAGCCCATTTAATAGCCAGTAATTCCCGGTTACCAACATCGTAGTTGGATTCAGCAGATGAGAATTTCCTGGACATGAAGGCACAAGGATGTAATTCTAGGGAATCCGGATCCTTCTGAGACAGGATAGCCCCTACTCCAACCTCCGAGGCATCGACCTCAACAATGAAAGGCAATTCTGGGTTGGGATGTCTGAGGACAGGGGCTGAGACAAAGGCTTGTTTCAAGGCCTGAAAAGATAACTCCGCATCACGTGACCAGTTGGTAGGATCTGCTCCCTTCTTAGTCAGTGCCACAATGGGAGCAACTAGGTCAGAGAAAGAGTGAATAAATCTTCTATAGTAATTTGCAAACCCTAAAAAGCGCTGAATTGCTTTTAAATTGGTGGGTTGCGCCCAACTAAGGATGGCTTGGAGCTTCTTTGGTTCCATACAGAATCCCCGAGGGGAAATAATGTACCCTAAAAAGGATACCTCCGTGACATGAAATTCACACTTCTCCAGCTTGGCATATAGGTGATTTTCACGTAATTTTTTTAGAACCTGACGCACCTGGGTAACATGTTGTTCTATAGAGTCAGAATATATCAAAATATCGTCTAAGTAGACTACAACGAATTTTCCAAGAAATTCACGGAGCACATCGTTAATGAGATCCTGGAAAACTGCCGGAGCGTTGGACAGGCCGAAAGGCATAACCAGATACTCATAGTGGCCTGACTGAGTACTGAATGCCGTTTTCCACTCATCCCCTGACTTGATTCTGATGAGGTTATATGCTCCTCTCAGGTCAATCTTAGAAAAAATCACCGCCGAACGTAGCTGATCAAAGAGGACAGAAATCAGCGGCAAAGGGTAAGTATTCTTTACAGAGATTTTATTCAAGGCTCTAAAGTCGATGCAAGGTCTGAGTGATCCATCCTTCTTCTCCACGAAGAAGAAGCCTGCACTTAAAGGGGATTTAGATGGCCTGATAAATCCTTTCCCTAGGCTTTCTTTAACATACTCATTCATGGCCACAGTTTCAGGTCCGGACAATGCATATAACCTTCCCTTAGGCAAAGTGGCACCAGGAATTAACTCAATAGAACAATCATAAGGCCTATGGGGAGGCAGAATATCCGCATTGCCCTTGGAAAATACATCAACAAAATCCTGGTATACCACAGGAATGGGTGCGGGAATGACAGCAGCAATTCTGATGGGAAGCGTAATACATTCCTTATTACAGATGGTACCCCATTGTAAGATCTCCCCCAACTGCCAATCAATGATGGGATTATGAAAGGCCAGCCAAGGGTGACCCAGAACCACAGGAACTGCTGGGCAATGGGTAAGGAAAAACTCAATCTTTTCAGAATGCAGAGCTCCTACCGAAAGTAGAACAGAAGGTGTACAGAGAGAAATAACCCCATTGGACAAGGGACTCCCATCTAAACCATGCATGGTGATACACCTACCCAAGGCTAACTGAGGAATACCTAAGGCCTTGGCCCATGTTAAATCCATAAAGTTCCCTGCAGCTCCACTGTCCACAAAAGCCGAGACCGAAGAACAGAGGCTGCCAAAGGAAACTTTAGCTGGAACCAACAGTGAATTATTTGAGGAGATAAGCTGTAGACCAAAGTGAACCCCCTCACAACTCACGTGGTCGAGGTGTTTCCCGACTTGTTCGGACAACTACGGGCAAAATGTCCCTTACCCCCACAGTATAAACAAAGACCAGAATTTTGCCTTCTGGTTCTTTCTTCTGGAGACAGTTTGGAGAGGCCTATCTGCATGGGCTCCTCTATGTCCACAGGAATGGAAAAAACACAAGGAGTAGACCCGACAGATGCTCCTTTTTCAGCCCTCCGCTCTCTGAGACGACGATCAATCTTAATAGAGAGCTCCATGAGTTTATCGAGAGTCTCAGGAGCGGGATACTGAAGGAGACTGTCTTTTATAGACTCGGATAAGCCGAGGCGAAACTGACTGCGCAAGGCTGGGTCATTCCATCCACAGTCGTTCTACCAACGGCGAAACTCTGTACAATAAATCTCTGCGGGATTCCTACCCTGTCTGAGAGCACGCAACTGACTCTCGGCGGATGCCTCTCTATCAGGGTCGTCATACAAAAGCCCTAAGGACCCCAGAAAGGCGTCTACAGACAATAAAGCTGGATCGTCTGTCTTTAAACCAAAAGCCCAGGTCTGAGGATCCCCCTGTAGCAGAGAAATAATAATTCCTACCCGCTGAGATTCCGTACCTGAGGATACTGGTCTTAAACGAAAATACAGTTTACAAGACTCTTTAAAATTAAAAAACTGCTTTCTATCCCCAGAAAAACGGTCAGGCAGATGCATTTTTGGTTCAGGAATGACCCTCGGGGTAGTCCGTAACAGATCTTCCTGTGACCTCACCCGAAGGGACAGATCCTGAACCATCTGAGTAAGCTCTTGGATCTGGCTAACTAAAAGCTGGCCAGGATTTGGCCCAACACCGGTGGGATTCATGAAGCTGACAAAATCTCCCAACTGAATAAGGGAAAAAATTAACTCCTGTTAATTTTAAATTTTAGTCTGGCCGGTGTTAATGTTATGATTCCCGTACTCCAGACCAGATGAGATCTTATGGCAGAGGTCTGAGTACTGGAAAGATATGCTGGTTACGGGAGCAGGAAAGCCTAGTAACCCCTGGCGCCCTAACTCCGTTGTCTCGCCCGTGTTATCAGAAATCCCCTGCGAGACTATGGTTGCTTGAGCCCATGGCAGCCGCGTTCGAAGGGCGGATTATGTCTGCCCAACCCCGATGCCCCCTCAGGTCTTAATGGGAGACAAAGGGAAATCTGAGACAGGGTGATAACAAGGGGCCCTCTGACTAAGCAACCAGACCAGGGGTTACAAGCTATCTAACTTAACCAAAAGTATGTGCGGACAAACCGCCAGGGAAAAGGACAACCAAAGATCCACTGATCCGTTACTCCTATCCAGCACCGCTGGATACCAGAGTGGACTAGTGGGAGCGGAATCCTCCGCAAAAGCTCCGGAACACAATAAAACTAAATAATAAATAGTAAGCGGTCAAGCCGCAACACACGGCTACGCCGCGACTCACGAACACCACTGGATGTTAAAGGTGCTCGGTAGGACTCCAGGAAAGATGACAAATTCCGAGTACTGGATCACTGAGGACAGGAACAACCGGATGGAGCAGGACTGGAAACTCTCTGTAACAGACACAGCAACAGGAAGCTAACACCGGCGTCTGTGAGAAGTCCTGAGAGTGCTTTTATTTAGAACCCCTCCAATCCGGATCCAGACAGGGTAATGTTAATTATGCCGTGCAGCTGCATGCTGCACGGCCAGGATGCAATTTGACCTGATTCATTAGACCTAGCAACGGGGAACGCGGTCCGACAGTGGCGTCCCCGTTGCTATGGTCAGAGCGGCTCCGTGCGCCCGGCGTCTAGCGTTGCTAGGGAGCCGGCGGCTGTCTGCCTGCGGCGTCCCTAGTTGCTAGGCGCCGGGCCGCACTGACGGGCGGACCCTCGGCGCCTAACACTTACCAGAAAGCTTGAACGTATAGAAGAAGATATCAGCAAAAACAAACAAAAGAAATACTTCAGAGATAAACAAGATTACATCCAGAACAAAATACACAATTGGAGTAGATTCCAGAACAAGAGATACCAACATATTCCTGTATTTCAGGACCCAAGAATGAAACAATGGAAAACAACACCATATCAAAAGAAAAACTACAGAACAGGTCAGGATCAACAAGGATACCGAGGAAGAGAAAACATGAACCCAACAATATCAAGAATTGCAACAAATAACAGATTCTCGGCTCTTCAACGACTCGACTCAAATAGCGACTCAGATTTTTTGTCCCCGGACCCAACTACAGAGACTCAGTTCTCCACGAGGAAAACCTTCTTCAAGGAACGACTAAAAGGCAACACCCCAATGAAAAGAGGCCTCCCAGAAGAAGAGGAACCAGGGGCGGACTTAGGAAGAATAAACAAAAGACGATACCTATAAAAAAAGATCCCGTTGAACAAGGCATTTTCAATTTATCAAGCATCGTCCTAAACAACGCTGAAATTTCTCTACTAAGTAAAGGCCTAAAGTTCGCGCCCACGAAACAAATGAATAAATTTGATACATTTATCAATCTAAATAAATTCTCAAGGTCTCTAACCCTGAAGAGACATTTTGCCAAAAAAGAATACAACCAAGAACAATCGGAGGACTCAAAATCAGGTCTTAAGCGAAAATCAAAGTTCTACCCACTCGAGTCAAAAGGAAACTATATCAACGTGTTCCAAGAACTAGTGCGAAAAGATATTTGTGAGATTGAATTAGAACCTCAAAATAAATCCAATCTCAAAAACAAAGAAAAGGAGGCCCTCAAGAAACTCCAGGATAACAACAACATCATTATAAAACAAGCAGACAAAGGAGGGGGCATTGTCCTCCTTGATAGAGACGCATATGAGACAGAAACCTATCGCCTTCTGAATGATGAATCGTCATATAAGAAAATTTCAAAAGATCCAACAAACTCTTTCATAGACGAATTAAGGACAATCCTTTTACACTACTTTCACAAGAATATCCTGGATAAGAATGAGTTCCAATATCTGATGATGACGACGCCAGTAATACCCACATTTTATCATCTTCCCAAGATACATAAGACTCTCAATAAACCACCAGGAAGACCCATCATATCTGGGATTGATTCATTAACAAGCCATTTATCGGAATATATTGACATCTTTCTACAGAAATATGTGATCACTCTACCATCATTTCTGAAGGACACCGGCAGTATAATTAAAATCCTTGCTAATATAGAATGGAAAGACTCATACACGTGGATCACTGTAGACGTACAAAGTCTTTATACATGCATTGCCCATGAGAAGGGCATTGAAGCTTGCAGAAGATTTTTGGACAGGGACCAGGAAATGCCAATTTTACATAAAAACGCCATTTGCGACTTTATGAGATTCATACTCAGTCATAATTACTTCATTTTTCAACGTACATTATATATGCAAATCTGCGGGACCGCTATGGGCACGACATTTGCGCCCAGTTTTGCCAATCTGCTGATGGGCTCATGGGAAGAGGACTGCATCTACAATAATAATCCATATGAAAAACATCTTATCATCTACAAACGGTATATCGACGATATCCTGATCATATGGGACGGGGGTGAACAGTTATTTAGAGAATTTTTTACAACACATGAAACCAATTCCTACAACTTAAAGTTCACACATGAAATGAACAAGACTAAAGTGAATTTCCTGGACCTTACAATCTCAAGCATTGAATCTCAAATCATAACCAGTAATCACATCAAAAAGGTAGATACCAATAGCTACCTTCATTTTGAAAGCTGCCATGCAAAAAACTGGAAGACAAATATCCCTTATTCCCAGTTTTTTCGAATCAAACGCAATTGCAGCAATGAACAAGACTGCCAGAATCAGCTTGAAACTTATGCCGACAGATTTAAAGAAAGAGAATATCCTCAACATGTCATTGAAAAGGCACTATCGAAAACTGAAAACACAAAAAGAAAAGATCTTTTTATCAAAAAAACAGAAAAAATCAGCTAACTTCACCCCATTTATCACTACATACAGCAATCAAGAGTCCATCATCAGAAAAACTCTAAACAAACATTGGGATATTTTACTGCTAGACCCAATACTTAAAGACATCCTCCCTTCGAAACCAGATATTGTCTTCAGGAAAACAAACAATCTAAAGGACAAATTAGCACCAAGTCACCTGTCTAGTAAAAATACAACCACCGCAATAAAATGCAAAGGAAGTTTCAAATGCGGAAATTGCAATATTTGCAAGTTCCACCATCCAAACAGAAAGAAATTCTATAACCACAACAATACCAAAGAATATCGTATCAAGGACTTCATAAACTGCAATTCATCGATGGCAATATACATATTGGAATGCACCTGCGGGTTGAAATATGTTGGAAAAACCAAGAGGATTATCAAATTACGTATCCAAGAACATATCCGGAACATCAAAAATAAAGTTGAGAACCATACAATATCAAAGCACTTTCTCGAAAAACATAAATCTAATCCGGAAGAAATCTCTTTTAACGCAATAGAACTAGTCAAACTAGGAGAACGAGGAGGCGACATCCTTAACAAACTGTCAAAACGTGAAATGTTTTGGATTTACGAACTGAAAACCCTCTCACCATTAGGGCTCAATGAAGCCTTCGAAATTGCTCCTTTTCTCTAAAATATCTATCACAGCACACCCCTTCACTAGTAACTTTTTATCGAGCACGTGTCTACCCTCTATTCTGCTATATACATTATTGTTATATTTATATATATCAATACACATGTATTTATATCACAATTTGCCTCTGAAAAACTGTCAATATGGTACATATATATACATATTCTTTTTCAGCTAAAATGATGCTGCTATCCTTTAATCAAGAAAACTGACATCTAAGTGAAAGCTCCACAAAAGACTATGGATATACCAATAGTAAATCGATCCGGAACGGCATATGACTCTCAACATGATCTTTTCAATCATCAGCATCTATATGATTAACTTTTCCTGTTTCCATGGCAATCATACTGCATTCCACTTGAGTCCTCCCAAAAATGGCGGTGCGTCTCACCGCGTATCACATATAATATACAAATCACAACTTTATCACACTCAAACACCAGATCACCAAATATCACTAGACTGCCTCTTCTTTAAATATAAATATATAATTCTATAGTTATATATTGCACCATTTCTTCACTACTGTTCATGCTTTAACACTTCCTTGTTTACAAGGGAAGTGACGTCACTACTACGGCGGTGCGTTCCACCGCTTCTCTACACTATTCACCCTTATTCATTCTTGGGTTTATGGCACGGAGTCCCTATGCTAACTATCAACACGGTTTTTAAAACATGCTTGTTCCTCCATTGCTTTGGGAAATATACTCTACGGCATTCCGTAACTTTCCAATATGGCGGTGCGTTCCACCGCGGCCATTTTACAATGGTGCGTTCCAAATGCGCTCCACCGCCGTTGGCTCACGCGGTGAAGCTTTTATAGCTTGTTTTATAAAATTTGCACATTTTCACATAACATATAAATACACTTCCACTCTGGACCTTGTTATTAAGTTCACTACTGGATGAATTACCCATTCTAAGTTTATCTCATACTGACTCAGGAGCACAGGAAGTGAGGTCATAACTAATGGACATTAGGAACCACTCTCCTTTGGTATAAATAGGACCTCCTGACTCACTGTTGTTATCCCCATGATGAAGTCCAACTATTGACGGACGAAACGCGTCGGGACGCTTTGCAGATATCCAATTTATGGACAGATAAGCTTTATATGATTTTATTTCTTGTACGTGTGTCATTCAGCCATTTTTATATTATTGTATTAAATTAATGTTTTTAAATTTTACACTGATGTGGCTAAGAAATATTCATTAATGGGAAATTGCTACATCCCTAATTATGCCGCTCTGATCCAGACAGTGTTTATATGATATGTTTTATGAATGGTACACACTATGTTTTGCTTTGTTTCTATTTCCATGTACTGAATCCAAATGATGGATGACAGATCATTGCATATATAAATCAGATAAGTGATCAAGTCAAACCTACCACCTCACCTTATCCGTGTTCACCTTTTATATAATTTTGTAATAACACATTTTGGCGCTTGTGTTCTCCTCTTCTTACATTTACCTTTATGTGTCTAACAAACACTAATTTCTGTTTCATAAGCTGCCACTCAAAGAAATATTGAGACGTGTTATAGGCTAAAAGTTAGGTGTTTCTTATAATTTTGAAAAAATGAGTACCACATATATTACCTAAGCGCCGGCTTCTCCATTTCTCCATATAAATATATATATATATATATATATATATATATGAGAGAGAGAGAGAGAGAGAGTGAAGGGTGCACAATATGAGTAAATGTCACAATGTAATTGTCACCTCGTAATTTTGCATATATAAAAGATACTTCACTAAAAATCAATTAGCATCATTAATACACTTAAAAACACACATATAGGTTTGTTGGTAGTTTCATTCGGCGCCATATTCCCGTAGTACACTATACCCATCCAGACTACATCGTGAAGACTAAAATGGGCACCATCTTTGGATAGTCTATTCCTATATCAATTTAACCAAAGCTTTTGTATAATTTCTAATTTTTACATATCAAGCCAATCTCCCTATCTTTCACTGGCTTTGTTTTATCCTACCAACATACCTATATGTTTACATAAAAAAAAACTCTAAAAAAAAGAGTATCCCATCAAATAATAACAATATTACAAATATATGTAATCTCTATCTTTCTGAAACAAAAAAAAATTATATATACATATACAGTGTGTGTATGTGTGTATACATATATATATATATATTAGTATGTTCCCTTAGTGCGCTCTTATTATACACTACTGAAATGTCTAATTACTTTATGTCAGTTAGTGTCTGAGTTTACTAACATAAATACCATTATATTTCCAAACGGGAAAGCAAGCTTCAACACAGAGAGAATCCTTTGTCGGTAAGGATCAAAAATAGATAAAAGAAGAAATATCTCTATGGAGCGCTCTTATTCTATAATTTGATATAATTAGATGACTGTTGGTGGATGTTATATAAAGAGAGGATGACCTTACACATTTATACACCCATATTAGAATCACATATATCTCTTTATTAAAAGATTTTGATTTAAAACTTATCATAAAACTTTTCCTTTTCTTTTACATTGGAGATACAATTGTATATTTCAACATTATTTGTATAAGGAAAAAAACAACAATATAATGAGCTTTCACCCAACGCGTTTCGTCTATATCGACTTCTTCAGGGGTGTTTTCTAAATAACAGCTCTCTGTTTATATTGGAATAACTGTAGTATTCAAAAGGTATGAAGTTCTAATTGAACCAAAGTTGTACTGAAAAATATTTATTACCAAGTTGAAAAAACTTGAAGAAAATTATTCCCAGAATATGATAGCGTTTATTGGGATTCCTTATTATAGGCCACCTAATGAATTATATTCTTCTCCAGCATGTAGATATATATTTCATTCATTTTTCTTGGCTCATTGGGTTGGCATTTCCTCAGTTTTTCAAAGTATCAGTGAAGTCCAACAGAAGGGATCCACTTGTAAATTTAGGATAAAAATATCCCTTTAATTTTCCAGCAGTTGTCCTATAGGTCTGCCTGCATAGGTATCCAATATTGGAAATGATTGGATACCTATGCAGGCAGACCTATAGGACAACACTACAGTTATTCCAATATAAACAGAGAGCTGTTAGTTAGAAAACACCCCTGAAGAAGTCGATATAGACGAAACGCGTTGGGTGAAAGCTCATTATATTGTTGTTTTTTTCCTTATACAAATAATGTTGAAATATACAATTGTATCTCCAATGTAAAAGAAAAGGAAAAGTTTTATGATAAGTTTTAAATCAAAATCTTTTAATAAAGAGATATATGTGATTCTAATATGGGTGTATAAATGTGTAAGGTCATCCTCTCTTTATATAACATCCACCAACAGTCATCTAATTATATCAGATTATAGAATAAGAGCGCTCCATAGAGATATTTCTTCTTATATATATATATATATATATATAGCCATGATACATAAAATGCACATAATCACACACCTATTAAAAACATTTTTTACACATCTTTCACTGAAAGTTATAAATATATACATCTTTGTTACAGGGCTGTTCCCTAACATATATAAATATATTATACTGAAACTTTTATTTAATTAACGACATCTCATATTTACTATATATATATATATATATATATATATACACAAACACACAAACATATATATATACATACATACTGTACTGTACAGTACATACACCAGCACACATACATACATACATACATACATACATACATACATACAAATACACACATAAACACAGACTTCAAACTTACATGATCCATCAGGGGCTGGGAGCAGAAGGGCGGCAGTGTGAGGACGAAGGGAGCTGCTGTGGCTGAGCATGCGTAGCCAGCAGCTTCCCCAAAACATTCTGTAAGCAGAGAGCTCCTTAGCTCTCTGTTGCTGCTGCAGCTCTGTTGTTGCGATTGCGATCATGGTTACGGCATTTGCTGAGACGGAGACAAAGCTGTCTCCGTTTCAAAATAGAAAACTCGGCTCATCAGGGGGGGTTTCCAGGTACTCGGAAAATCCCCCCTGCGTGTGCCACTGCCCAGCACCGATGGAGTGTAGAATTCTCCTTGATTACAGCATTTATGAAGCGTGATGGGGGTGGGGATTGAGCTTCAAGATTAGGACAGTCACAGAAAGGATCTGTGTTTTGTGGCAAAATGGGAACTTGGGGCCAGAGCCGCAACTAGACTTTTTGGTGCCCTGTGCCACAGAGAGAATTGGCGGCCCCCCCATTTTTTCTAATAGGCACAAAAAGCGCATGTCTCTTGGGGAAGGGGCATGACAAGATTGATCCCAGAGAAAGTCCATTCTATGATGCCCCATGCGACTAGTGTGCAGCCACACATCCAATTTCTTGCAGCCACACACTACATACATCTACTCAGCTTCAATGCTGATCATTTTTTCACAATGTACAAGGTAAGCTTCAAATAGTTAGAATTCTGTAACTTAGAATTATCTATCTTTCTATGCAAGGGCAGATAGCTGAATGAATAAAGTGTCTTACTGCAATGGGTTCGAATCCCAGGTATGTCAGCATCTTGAAATGTAATAAAGGACAGTGTGACTGAATAGCAAATAAATCTCAAGTTAAGTTCATGAATGTTGTATAGGTTTTAGCGACAGGTGCTCAGGAGATACTGGGCTTCAAAAAGGGGAGAAGCTGCAAGTGAAAGTAAAAAAAACAAATAATTGACAAGTTCCGCCAACAGCACGCTCTACCCAGCAGCGCTATGTGCGGTGCCCCGTCCGCACACACCTAGTTACGGCCCTGCTGGGGGCACTGTAATGATGCAATAATATCAACTGGGGGGCATAGTATTGTGGTATAATTTGCACTGGGACACTGTTTTATGACATAATATAAACTGATGACACTAAAGTTGCACAGTATTAACTGGGCACTACAATGTGGCACAATATGAACTGTGAGAACTTCAATGTGGCATAATATGTATTGGCAGCACTACAATGTGGCATACTGTGAAATGGGAGCACTACAAGTGGCATAGTGTGAAGTGGGACATTGTGGTATGATATGAACTAGGGCACTACTGTGGAGCATAACATAAACAACCTCTGTGGAGAGAGGTGTCTCCCTAGAAGCACTGGGATGGGGACCCGTCAAAATATTATTATGGGGCCCACAAAGTTCTGGCTACGCCCTTGGTATTGTGGTCACTAATATGTAGGCAATGTCTGAATAGGAAGAAGGATTAAAGATTTGGAAAGTGGGAGTCTGACACTGAGGCATTTCATAAGGTTCTGGTGTTGCCTGCGGACAATAAACCATACCAGCATGTTTATATTCATGTAAATAAATGTATAGGCAGCATACTCATTAAATAAATATTCTGGGGAATCTGTTATTTTTCCATTCTTATGATCCACATCAAATAAATAAAAAGTTAGAAAAATATTTACAGATTTTTTTCATACTTCATTAAATATAGGGTTAACCAATATGAATTTCCCACTTCTCATAAGAAACCGTCTTATAGAAATATAGAAACATAGAATTTTACGGCAGATAAGAACCACTTGGCCCATCTAGTCTGCCCTTTTTTTTATCCTTTAGGTAATCTCAACCCTTTTTGAACCTTAATTCTTTGTAAGGATATTCATATGCCTATCCCAAGCATGTTTAAATTGCTCTACAGTCTTAGCCTCTACCACCTCTGATGGAAGACTATTCCACTTATCCTAAGAATGTTTTTGTTACATTGGTTTCTTTAGCTTTTCAAATAAAATGTCTGGCGTGTCCAAAGGCAGTTTGGGATAGAAAACCAACCAGGGAAATTTATGGAAGCAGCCCTAATGGGGGCGGTCCTGTTGAGGGATGGAGTCTGTCAAGTGGACGGGATCGCTCCTCATAGGGCCTGATTCTGAGTTGGAAACAGTTGCGTCTATCCTTGCATCTTTTGCTGCAGTTGCATCTGTGACGTTATGTTAATAACACTAGAATACCCTTCCCTGGTGTACATCCGTGCATCAGAATATGCAAGGACTGAGACTCTCACGTTCACTGTCTACAGATGCTACATTCATGCTTTAGATGCCACCACCAGTCGCACCAGTGGAACTATCACCGGTCCATTGTTAGGTGTAGATAATCTGTCTGAGTATGGCCACCAATGTAAGCAACTCAGCGTCTCTATACAGTATGCAGCCACTATCAGCAATACGCACGTACAATGGGTCTGATTCATTAAGGATAACTAATGTGATCCTCAGTGCAGTTTCCCAATGTTCGGGGACTGCGCATGCGTAGGACCTGTTCTGCGCATGTGCAGAACGGGTCCTGCAATCACTTAACTAAAAATCCGAACACCTCTGCCCGGTTGGCAAGCAGATGCGTTTGTTGGGTGGCCGCCATTTTCTGGGAGTGGCGAAGCCAAGGACTTACACAGCCTGCTGTGGCAGATGAACACTGTGACCGATGGTCACGATGTTCATCTGATATGTGATCGCATCGCAAATGCATGGAGGAGGTGGTATGCACCTCTTTACTTAGTACATGGTCCCCATAGTTGCATATAAATGGTTGACAGTTATCCTGTTGACATGAAGTTGTCAGCATAATTTGTCGGCATGCTCGTCATGTTGACAATGACCAGGTTGACATTGATCATGCACAATTCGCTAAGCTATCATGACTGACAATAAGAAAAAAAAGTCCCACATTTTTTATGGACCACATTCAAGGGGGTCATTCCGAGTTGTTCGCTCGCTGCCGATTTTTGCAGCGCAGCGATCAGGTAAAAAAATGCGTTGTACGGGTACAAAGAGGATCGATGCTGGGCGATGGAGTTAGCGAAGATTCCATTCGCACAGCTGAATGCTAGGTGATTGACAGAAAGAGGGCATTTATGGGTGTCAACTGACCGTTTTCTGGAAGTGTTTGGGAAATCGCAGGCGTGTCCAGGCGTTTGCAGGGCGGGTGTCTGAAAGTAGCTAGCGAGCGATCAACCCGGAATATCCCCCCAAGTTAGTGAGTTTAGCAGTGCTATTACTCACCTTCAGTTTAGTTTTATTTTCCCAGAGAGCCGTTCACCTTTTGCCTGCTGTGTGGTTTTTTGTTTGTTTTTTTGCTCTTATAGATTTTAAAATGTATTTTACTAATGTTTCCTAAAAACTTTTCAAATAGTATTGGTATTATAGTATTTTTTGCATTTGGCAAAATATATACAGCCACTGGAGATCTCTTATAAGGAGACATGTTTATCACAATCTGCATTATTAAATTTGCAAAGAAAAGAAGATGAATACTTTTACCTGAATCTACTAACAAAGGTGCAAATTCAGTTTGGATCGCAGTGTGTGATCCAAATGCAAAAATAAAATAAAAAATGCATGCGCAGTGCCCGTCCTGCGCATGTGCTCGTAGAAAATGCGATCGCCTCTGCCTGTCAATCAAGCAGAGGCAGTCGTGGGGCAGGGAGTGAGGCGGCAATGCTCTGTTTCCAGGTTGGAGACAGAGCGTTTTGTGGTGGCCGACAAAGGTGGGGGGGGGGGGGAGTGGTGCGGCAGGGAACGTGATCACGGCGGCTGCATGACGGCACACGCAGCTGTCGCGGTCAGAAACATGGCAGGAGGCATCCTTATTTTCTGTTAACAAGCAGAAATTGCGAAGCGGTCGCAATTCCTGCTTGTTGAATGGGGGAAAGTGGCAGGATGGCCCCCAGCATACGAACAGAAGGATTGCAAATTCTGCTAATTAGCAGAATTTGCAATCCTTACTGAATTAGGCCCAATCTCCACCAATAGCATCTTGGCGAAGAGCTGGAAGCAGTGTGAGAGCATAAAGCTGGATTCCTAGTGAACAGTATGCATGTGCGGCTGCTGGCCAACACATTTGTCACTGGGGATGATGGAGAGGGCAGAGCCGAAACTAGGATTTACGGCACCCGGGGCAAGGCAGTAAGTTAGCGACAACCCCCCCCCCCCCCCCCCCCCACACACACACACACAGAAAAGAATAAAACATTTTTTATTTTATATATATATATGTATGTATATATATATATATATACAATAAGATGATAAAAGTAGAAAATAGATAAAAAAAATACACTAAAATAGAATAAAAAAAATAATGTGCTCCGTAATATCCCTCAGACAAGCAGACCCCAAGTAAAACACACACAGTATGTATATATATATATATATATATATATATATATACACACACACACACACACACATACATACATTCATATATACATACATACATACATTTATCCATATGAACTTTAGTTGTCACAGTGGTATATACTAAGGCAATATATACTGTATAAACTTAAATAACTAGTTTAAATGAGCTGCAGGGGTTAACACCAGAGTGAGGGAGTGTGTGTGTTTTACCTCCAGTCCTCTCTCTCTTTAATCAGACAGAGGTGAAGGGTGCTGGGCTTCTGCAATCAATCACTGCTGGTGTCTCTGTCAGCGACTCAGCAGGGCAGCGTGGGGCTGGAGAAAACTTTGCATCGAGTCACAGCCAGAGCGAGCGGCTTGCCGCTCAGAATAGCCGACTACTTCATCTCCAGCGGCAGCCATATCTCTGCAGGGTGAGTAAAATGCCTCATGGGATTTGTAGTCTTTCTGTTACAGCTCCAAGTATAACCAGTAACAGACTTTACTACAAATCCCATGTTCCTCCACTTCCTCCTTTTGCTGTATCAGACGCAGCAGGATCCCAGCGCCCTATCCGATCCTGCGCCCGGGTCACATGCCCCCCTAGCCCCTCCCTAGTTTCGGCCCTGGAGAGGGAACCGCAGGGTCCCGCTCCATAAAAATTGGCAAATCAGTAGCCCATAGTTTACTAGAGGGCAGTGGAGATGGCATTATCCTTTTGGGGCCAAACTCCTGAGTGCAAAGTAAATCTGACAGCTTTGCAACCCACATTCTATGATGACTGCGGCCACTGGCATATCTATAATCAGTGCAATGTGCTGTGCACACGGGCCCCCGGGGCCCACACCGCACACCCTGCACCCATTTTTCCAATACTTACCCTCCGGAGTCCCACGTTAGCTGCAGCAGCGTTGCAGAAACCACTGGGAGAATAGCACAGCAGGCTTTTACTTGGTTTTGCTGTTTTGCGCATGCACAGTAGGAAAATCATAGGTAAAATGGCCACCCACCCCATTTTCCTGGAGACCTGAACATGCGCATTAGATTCTAGTGTCCCCAGTCAGACACTAGAATCTGCTGATTAAAATTATATGCGCCATGCCTATATTCTGTGTATGACTGCAACTGTATCTGCATTCAAAATGCTATGTTACAGTGTATTCCTGCAAATCACTGTAACATAGCATTTCGTATGCAGATACAGTCACACACAGAATATAGGCATGCCACATATCATTTTAATCAGCAGAAGCTGCTTGTGCATCCTAGCTACATAGTAATGCAAATAAGACACATTTTCATCATAAAAAGAGGCCCAACATTAGCAGATCTGCCAGCTGACTCACACCAAGCATCTCCTGCTGCATGGCGTATTGAGGCAAGATGTATTAGGACACACCTGTATCCAAGCAGAGGCAGAGGTCACAGTGTTAGCGGCCATGTGAGTGCTGTGTGCGGGTGGGTTGGTGGTGCGGTAGTGTTTGGCATATGTGTAAGGGGCATGATCTGTTTCATGTGTATAAATGCATTAATAATGTGCAGCAAATGTGAAAGGGTCACTTTGTGTGTCATTATGTGTATAAGTGCACTAATAATGTGTGGCATATGTGAAAGGGATATTATGTGTATAAGTGCACTAATAATGTGCGGCATATGTGTAAGGGGCACTATGGGGGTCATTCCGAGTTGATCGCTCGCTAGCTACTTTTAGCAGCCATGTAAACGCATTGTCGCCACCCACCGGGGAGTGTATTTTCGCTTTGCAGAAGTGCAAACGCTCGTGCAGCAGAGCGGCTTCAAAATCATTTTGTGCAAAACAAGACCAGCCCTGTAGTTACTCTTTGTGTGCGTTGATTCTAACGACGAAGGAACGGCTTTTGACATCACACACCCGCCCAGCGTTCGCACAGCCACGCCCGAGTTTTCCCCGATACGTCTGCGTTTTTCTAAGCACTCCCTAAAAATGGTTGGTTGCCACCCAGAAACGCCCACTTCATGTCAATCTTCCTGCGTTCTGCTGTGCGACTGAAAGCTTCGCTAGAAACTGTGCAAAACCACAAAGGACTTTGTACCCGTACGTCGCATGTGCGCATTGCAGTGCATACGCATGCGCAGAAATGCAGATTTTTAGCCTTCTTGCTGCGCTGCGAACAACAGCAGCTAGCGATCAACTCGGAATGACCCCCTATGTGTGTCATTATGTGTATAAGTGCACTAAAATGTGCGGCATATGTGAAAGGAACATTACAGTATGTGTGTCATTATGTGTATAAATGTACTAATAATTTGCAGCATTTGTGAAAGGGACACTATGGGGTAAATTTACTAAGGTCCCGATTTTGACCGAGATGCCGTTTTTTCATCAAAGTGTCATCTCGGTAATTTACTAAGCAATAATCACGGCAGTGATGAGGGCATTCGTAATTTTTTGGAAGTCCAACAAAAAAAATACGAATGAATACACCATCGGTCAAAACGCGGCTGTTTAACTATGAATCTCGGTAATTTACTAAGAAGTGCAAAGCAAAAAAAAAAAAAACACTGCCGTGAAAAATTACAACTCGTAAAAAAGTGCTTTAAAAAAACAGACCTGCTTTTTTTTACCGTGATTGTATAGGCATGCACGGATCCATGAGATCCGTGCATGTATATCAGTGGGAAGGGGTGGGAAAGTGATTATTTTCTCAAAAAAAATTGCGTGGGGTCCCCCCTCCTAAACATAACCAGCCTCGGGCTCTTTGAGCCGATCCTGGTTGCAGAAATATGGGGGAAAAAATGACAGGGGTTCCCCCATATTTAAGCAACCAGCATCGGGCTCTGCGCCTGGTCCTGGTTCCAAAAATACGGGGGACAAAAAGAGTAGGGGTCCCCCGTATTTTTAAAACCAGCACCGGGCTCCACTAGCTGGACAGATAATGCCACAGCCGGGGGCCACTTTTATATAGTGCCCTGCGGCCGTGGCATCAAAAATCCAACTAGTCACCCCTGGCCGGGGTACCCTGGGGGAGTGGGGACCCCTTCAATCAAGGGGTCCCCCCCCCAGCCACCCAAGGGCCAGGGGTGAAGCCCGAGGCTGTCCCCCCCCATCCAATGGGCTGCGGATGGGGGGGCTGATAGCCTTTGTTGTAAATGAAAAGATATTGTTTTTAGTAGCAGTACTACAAGTCCCAGCAAGCCTCCCCCGCATGCTGGTACTTGGAGAACCACAAGTACCAGCATGCGGCGGAAAAACGGGCCCGCTGGTACCTGTAGTACTATTACTAAAAAAATACCCAAATAAACACAAGACACACACACCGTGAAAGGAAAGATTTATTACATACATCCACACAAACATACATACATACTTACCTTATGTTCACACGAGGGTCTGTCCTCTTCTCCAGTAGAATCCAAGGGGTACCTGTTGAATAAATTCTACTCACCAGATCCCGGGTCCCAGGGTCCTCGGGGCAACCATTTGTAATCCAGGTACTTGAATAAAATAACAAAACGGAGAGCCGAGCCACGAACTGAAAGGGGCCCCATGTTTTCACATGGGACTCCTTTCCCCGAATGCCAGAAACCCACTCTGACTGATGTCTAAGTGGGTTTCTTCAGCCAATCAGGGAGCGCTACGTTGTAGCACCCTCCTGATCGGCTGTGTGCTCCTGTACTGTCTGACAGGCGGCACACGGCAGTGTTACAATGTAGCGCCTATGCGCTCCATTGTAACCAATGGTGGGAACTTTCTGCCCTGCGGTTGACCTAAAGTGACGTCACCGCTGAGCAGAAAGTTCCCACCATTGGTTACAATGGAGCGCATAGGCGCTACATTGTAACACTGCCGTGTGCCGCCTGTCAGACAGTACAGGAGCACACAGCCGATCAGGAGGGTGCTACAACGTAGCGCTCCCTGATTGGCTGAAGAAACCCACTTAGACATCAGTCAGAGTGGGTTTCTGGCATTCGGGGAAAGGAGTCCCATGTGAAAACATGGGGCCCCTTTCAGTTCGTGGCTCGGCTCTCCATTTTGTTATTTTATTCAAGTACCTGGATTACAAATGGTTGCCCCGAGGACCCTGGGACCCGGGATCTGGTGAGTAGAATTTATTCAACAGGTACCCCTTGGATTCTACTGGAGAAGAGGACAGACCCTCGTGTGAACATAAGGTAAGTATGTATGTATGTTTGTGTGGATGTATGTAATAAATCTTTACTTTCACGGTGTGTGTGTCTTGTGTTTATTTGGGTATTTTTTTAGTAATAGTACTACAGGTACCAGCGGGCCCGTTTTTCCGCCGCATGCTGGTACTTGTGGTTCTCCAAGTACCAGCATGCGGGGGAGGCTTGCTGGGACTTGTAGTACTGCTACTAAAAACAATATCTTTTCATTTACAACAAAGGCTATCAGCCCCCCCATCCGCAGCCCATTGGATGGGGGGGGGGACAGCCTCGGGCTTCACCCCTGGCCCTTGGGTGGCTGGGGGGGGGGACCCCTTGATTGAAGGGGTCCCCACTCCCCCAGGGTACCCCGGCCAGGGGTGACTAGTTGGATTTTTGATGCCACGGCCGCAGGGCACTATATAAAAGTGACCCCCGGCTGTGGCATTATCTCTCCAGCTAGTGGAGCCCGGTGCTGGTTTTAAAAATACGGGGGACCCCTACTCTTTTTGTCCCCCGTATTTTTGGAACCAGGACCAGGCGCAGAGCCCGATGCTGGTTGCTTAAATATGGGGGAACCCCTGTCATTTTTTCCCCCATATTTCTGCAACCAGGATCGGCTCAAAGAGCCCGAGGCTGGTTATGCTTAGGAGGGGGGACCCCACGCAATTTTTTTTTTAATTTTACACTGTTTAATTTAAAAAAAAATAAAAAAATGAACCCCAGCACGGATCACACAGATCCGGCCGAGATTCATTTTTAAAAAGTCGGCAGTGTTTTGCTAATCACTGCCGTAAAAAACAGGAAAAAAAAACGAATGACATCGACATCGGAAAACCCGAAAAGGTTAAATACGGCAGCTTAGTAAATTAGACGTAATCAATTCAAAAAGTTGCAGTTTTACACTTTCGATGTCATTCGTGATTGAACTTTGACCTCAAACGGGAAAACACGAATCTTAGTAAATTTACCCCTATGTGTGTCCTAATGTGTATAAGTGCACTAATAATGTGCGGCATATGTGTAAGGGACATTGGGCCTAATTCAGACCTGATTGCAGCAGCAAATTTGTTAGATAATATCGCAAAACCATGTGCACTGGGGGGCAGATATAACATGTGCAGAGAGAGTTAGATTTGGGTGGGTTATTTTATTTCTGTGCAGGGTAAATACTGGCTGCTTTATTTTTACACTGCAATTTAGATTTCAGTTTGAACACAGCACACTCAAATCTAACTCTCTCTGCCCCCCCTGCAGTGCACATGGTTTTGCCCATTAGCTAACAAATTTGGTGCTGCGATCAGATCTCAATTAGGCCCATTATGTGTGTCATTATGTGTATAAGTGCACTAATAATGTGCGTCATATGTGAAAGGGACATTATGTGTGTCATTATGTGTATAAGGGCATTAATAATGTGCGGCATATATGTAAGGGACATTATGTGTGTCATTATGTGTATAAGGGCATTAATAATATGCAGTGTATGTGTAAGGGACATTGGGGGTCATTCCGTTGTTCGCAGCTCAGCGATCAGTGTAAAAATCGGCTAATCTGCGCATGCGTATGCACTACAATGCGCACGCGCAACATATGGGTACAAAGAGCTTTGTGGTTTTGCACAGGTTCTAGTGAATCTTTCAGTCGCACGGCCGAACGCAGGAAGATTAACATGAAGTGGGCGTTTCTGGGTGTCAACCGACCGTTTTCAGGGTGTGCTTAGAAAAAGACAGGCGTGTCGGGAAAAATGCAGGCGTGGCTGGGCGAGCGCTGGGCGGGTGTGTAACGTCAGAAGCCGTCCCTCCGTCATTAGAATCAACGCACACGAAGAGTATCTACAGGGCTGGTCTTGTTTTGCACAAAATGATTTTACAGGCACTTTGCTGCACAAGCGTTCGCACTCCTGCAAAGGTAAAATACACTCCCCGGTGGGCGGCGACAATGTGTTTGCACGGCTGCTAAAAGTAGCTAGCGAGCGATCAACTCAGAATGACCCACATTATGTGTATCATTATTTGTATAAGGGCATTAATAATGTGCGGCATATGTGTAAGGTACATTATGTGTATAAGGGCATTAATAAAGGTTGGCATAATGTGTAAGGCGTATTGTTTATAAGGACATTAATAATGTGTGTCATATGTGTAAGGGGCATTACTGTGTGGTATTATGTTTATAAAGACATTAATAATGTGTGTCATGTGTATAAGGTGATCTACTGTGTGGCATAACATATAGAAAGGGCACTACTGTGTGGTCTAATGTGAATAAAGAGTATCATTCTGTGGTGTAATGTGAATAAGGAGCAATTCAGTGTGATATGAATAAGGGGCACTACTGTGAGGAGTAACATTTATAAGGTAAAGAGGTACTGCTGTGTGATGTAACGTGAATTAAGGACACTATTGTATGATAAAATGTGAATAAAGTTGCACTACTGTGTGGCGTAATTTGAATTGGGGGTACTATTGGGTGGCCATGCCCCTTCCCAGCAAGAACACACCCCGTTTTGGGCTGTGCACTGAACGTGATTACTGTTCCTATTTAAAATATAGGGGGTAGGAGCACCAAAATGAGGACTGCTATGGGTGAGGGGTGATGGTGCTGGGAAAGGGGTGCAGGGTCGGAGGCTGAACTAGTAGCGGTGCTAGGGGGCACCAGTCAAAATCTTGCCTAGGACATCATATTGGTTAGGACCGGCTCTGACCCCAGTGCCCAGAGTCTATTGCTCTGCCACCTAGAGTGGATGGCGCCTGGACAGAGACTGCACAGAGGCCTCCTCCTCTCGATGTGGCCCTGGCTGCGGCTGCTGACGAAAATGAAGGGACCGCAGCAGATATCAGAGATTCAGGGGTTAATTAATATTTGTGGGTATTCCCTGAAACCAGCTGTTTTCTGGGAACATCCCGCAAAATAAGAATTTACTCACCGGTAAATAAGAATTTACTTACCGATAATTCTATTTCTCGGAGTCCGTAGTGGATGCTGGGGTTCCTGAAAGGACCATGGGGAATAGCGGCTCCGCAGGAGACAGGGCACAAAAAAGTAAAGCTTTTACCAGATCAGGTGGTGTGCACTGGCTCCTCCCCCTATGACCCTCCTCCAGACTCCAGTTAGGTACCGTGCCCGGACGAGCGTACACAATAAGGGAGGCAATTTGAATCCCGGGTAAGACTCATACCAGCCACACCAATCACACCGTACAACTTGTGATCTAAACCCAGTTAACAGTATGATAACAGAAAGAGCCTCTTAAAGATGGCTCCTTAACAATATAACCCGAATTTGTTAACAATAACTATGTACAGTATTGCAGATAATCCGCACTTGGGATGGGCGCCCAGCATCCACTACGGACTCCGAGAAATAGAATTATCGGTAAGTAAATTCTTATTTTCTCTATCGTCCTAAGTGGATGCTGGGGTTCCTGAAAGGACCATGGGGATTATACCAAAGCTCCCAAACGGGCGGGAGAGTGCGGATGACTCTGCAGCACCGAATGAGAGAATTCCAAGTCCTCTTTTGCCAGGGTATCAAATTTGTAGAATTTTACAAACGTGTTTTCCCCCGACCACGTAGCTGCTCGGCAGAATTGTAATGCCGAGACCCCTCGGGCAGCCGCCCAAGATGAGCCCACCTTCCTTGTGGAATGGGCCTTAACAGATTTAGGCTGTGGCAGGCCTGCCACAGAATGAGCAAGTTGAATTGTGTTACAAATCCAACGAGCAATCGTCTGCTTAGAAGCAGGGGCACCCAACTTGTTGGGTGCATATAGTATCAACAGCGAGTCAGATTTTCTGACTTCAGCCGTCCTTGAAATGTATATTTTTAAGGCTCTGACAACGTCCAACAACTTGGAGTCCTCCAAGTCGCCAGTGGCCGCAGGCACCACAATAGGTTGGTTCAGGTGAAACGCTGATACCACCTTAGGGAGAAAATGCGGACGAGTCCTCAGTTCTGCCCTATCCGAATGGAAGATTAGATAAGGGCTTTTATAAGATAAAGCCGCCAATTCAGATACTCTCCTGGCGGAAGCCAGGGCCAGTAACATAGTCACTTTCCATGTGAGATATTTAAAATCCACCTTTTTCAATGGTTCAAACCAATGGGATTTGAGGAAATCTAAAACTACATTTAGATCCCACGGTGCCACCGGAGGCACCACAGGAGGCTGTATATGCAGTACTCCTTTAACAAAAGTCTGTACCTCAGGAACTGAGGCCAATTCTTTTTGGAAGAATATTGACAGGGCCGAAATTTGAACCTTAATAGATCTCAATTTGAGACCCCTAGACAATCCTGATTGTAGGAAATGTAGGAAACGACCCAGTTGAAATTCCTCCGTCGGAACACTCCGATCCTCGCACCACGCGACATATTTTCGCCAAATGCGGTGATAATGTTTCGCGGTGACTTCCTTCCTTGCCTTAATCAAGGTAGGAATGACTTCTTCTGGAATGCCTTTCCCTTTTAGGATCTGGCGTTCAACCGCCATGCCGTCAAACGCAGCCGCGGTAAGTCTTGAAAGAGACAGGGACCCTGTTGTAGCAGGTCCCTTCTCAGAAGTAGAGGGCACGGGTCGTCCGTGACCAACTCTTGAAGTTCCGGTTACCAAGTCCTTCTTGGCCAATCCGGAGCCACTAGTATTTCTTACTCCTCCTCACCGTATAATCTTCAATACCTTTGGTATGAGAGGCAGAGGAGGAAACACATATACTGATTTGTACACCCAAGGTGTTACCAGTGCGTCCACAGCTATTGCCTGTGGATCTCTTGACCTGGCGCAATACTTGTCCAGTTTCTTGTTGAGGCGAGACGCCATCATGTCTACCATTGGTCTTTCCCAACAGTTTATTAGCATGTGGAAGACTTCTGGATGAAGACCCCCCTCTCCCGGGTGTATATCGTGTCTGCTGAGGAAGTCTGCTTCCCAGTTGTCCACGCCCGGGAAGAACACTGCTGACAGTGCTATTACGTGATTCTCCGCCCAGCGAAGAATCTTGGCAGCTTCTGCCATTGCACTCCTGCTTCTTGTGCCGCCCTGTCTGTTTACATGGGCGACCGCCGTGATGTTGTCCGACTGAATCAACACCGGTTTTCCTTGCAGGAGTGGTTCCGCCTGGCTTAGAGCATTTTAGATTGCTCTTAGTACCAGAATGTTTATGTGAATAGACTTTTCCAGGTTCGTCCATACCCCCTGGAAGTTTCTTCCTTGTGTGACTGCTCCCCAACCTCTCAGGCTGGCGTCCGTGGTCACCAGGATCAAATCCTGTATGCCGAATCTGCGGCCCTCCAATAGATGAGCCTTTTGCAACCACCACAGAAGATATACCCTTGTCCTTGGCGACAGGGTTATTCGCAGGTGCATCTGAGGATGCGACCCTGACCATTTGTCCAACAGATCCCTTTGGAAAATTCTTGCATGGAATCTGCCGAATGGAATTGCTTCGTAAAAAGCCACCATTTTTCCCAGGACTCTTGTGCATTGATGTACAGACACCTTTCCTGGTTTTAGGAGGTTCCTGACAGGTCGGATAACTCCTTGGCTTTTTCCTCGGGAAGAAAAACCTTTTTCTGAACCGTGTCCAGAATCATCCCTAGGAACAGCAGACGTATCGTCGGAAAACAGCTGCGATTCTTGGAATATTTAGAATCCAGTCGTGCCGTCGAAGAACTACTTTAGATAGTGCTCTTCCGACCTCCAACTGTTCTCTGGAACTTGCCCTTTTTAGGTCGTGCAAGTAAGGGATAATTTAGATGCCTTTTTTCTTTGAAGAAACATCTTTTCGGCCATTACCTTGGTAAAAAGGCCCGGGGTGCCGTGGATAATTCAAACGGCATCGTCTGAAACTGATATTGACAGTTCTGTACCACGAACCAGAGGTACCCTTGATGAGAAGGACAAATTTTGGACATGGAGGTAATCCTTGATGTCCAGGGACACCATATAGTCCCCTTTTTTCCGGTTCGCTATCACTGCTCTGAGTGACTTTATCTCGATTTGAACCTTTTATGTAAGTGTTCAAAACATTTTAGATTTAGACTATGTGTCACCAAGCCGTCTGGCTTCAGTACCACAATATAGTGTGGAAAAATAATACCCTTTTCCTTGTCGTAGGAGGGGTACTTTGATTATCACCTGCTGGATATACAGCTTGTGAATTGTTTCCAATGCTGCCTCCCTGTCGGAGGGAGCCGTTGGTAAAGCAGACTTCAGGAAGCTGCGAGGAGAAGATGTCTCGACTCTCCAATCTTTACCCCTGGGATAATACTCGTACGATCTAGGGGTCAACTTGCGAGTGATCCCACTGCGCCCTGAGACTCTTGAGACTACCCCCCCACCTTGAGTCCGCTTGCACGGCCCCAGCGTCATGCTGAGGACTTGGCAGACGCGGTGGAGGGCTTCTTTTCCTGGGAAAGGGCTGCCTGCTGCAGTCTACTTCCCTTACCTCTATGTCTGGGCAGATATGACTGGCCTTTTGCCTGCATGCCCTCATGGGAAAGGAAAGATTGAGGCTGAAAAGACGGTGTCTTTTTTAGCTGAGATGTAACTTGGGGTAAAAAAGGTTGGATTTCCCAGCTGTTGCTGTGGTCCCCAGGTCCGATGGACCGACCCCCAAATAACTCCTTCCCTTTATACAGCAATACTTCCATCTGCCGTATGGGATCTGTATCACCTGACCACTGTCGTGTCCCTGACATCTTCTGGGAGATATGGACAACGCACTTATCTTGATGCCAGAGAGCAAATATCCCTCTGTGCATCTCACATACATATATATAGAATGCATCCTATTAAATGCTCTACATGAATAAAATATTTTCAGTCAGGGAATCCGACCAAGCCAACCCAGCACTGCATCTCCAGGCTGATGGCGATCGCTGGTCGCAGTATAACCACCGTATGTGTGTATATACTTTTTAGGATATTTTTCCAGCTTCCTATCAGCTGGCTCCTTGAGGGCGGCCGTATCTGGAGACGGTAACGCCACTTGATAAGCGTGTGAGCGCCTTATCACCCTAAGGGGTGTTTCCCAACGTACCCTAATTTCTGGCGGGAAAGGGTATAACGCCAATATTTGCTATCGGGGTAACCCTACGCATCATCACACACTTCATTTTATTTTATCTGATTCAGGAAAAACTACAGGTAGTTTTTTCACTCCCACATAATACCCTTTCTTGTGGTACTTGTAGTATCAGAAACACGTAACACCTCCTTCATTGCCCTTAACGTGTGGCCCTAATGAGAAATACGTTTGTTTATTCACCGTCGACACTGTATTCAGTGTCCGTGTCTGTGTCTGTGTCGACCGACTGAGGTAAATGGGCGTTTTTAAAACCCCTGACGGTGTTTCTGAGACGCCTGGACCGGTCCTAATAGATTGTCGGCCGTCTCATGTCGTCAACCGACCTTGCAGCGTGTTGACATTCTCACGTAATTCTCTAAATAAGCCATCCATTCCGGTGTCGACTCCCTAGAGAGTGACATCACCATTACAGGCAATTTCTCCGCCTCCTCACCAACATCGTCCTCATACATGTCGACACACACGTACCGACACACAGCACACACACCGGGAATGCTCTGACAGAGGACAGGACCCACTAGCCCTTTGGGGAGACAGAGGGAGAGTCTGCCAGCACACACCAAAAACGCTATAATTATATAGGGACAACCTTATATAAGTGTTTCTCCCTTATAGCATCTTTTATATATATACAATATCGCCAAAATCAGTGCCCCCCCTCTCTGTTTTAACCCTGTTTCTGTAGTGCAGTGCAGGGGAGAGCCTGGGAGCCTTCTCTCCAGCTTTTCTGTGAGAGAAAATGGCGCTGTGTGCTGAGGAGATAGGCCCCGCCCCTTTTTCGGCGGCCTCGTCTCCCGCTATTTTTGAAGTTAGGCAGGGGTTAAATATCTCCATATAGCCTCTGTGGGCTATATGTGAGGTATTTTTTGCCTCTAATAAGGTTTTTATTTGCCTCTCAGAGCGCCCCCCCCAGCGCTCTGCACCCTCAGTGACTGTTGTGTGAAGTGTGCTGAGAGGAAAATGGCGCACAGCTGCAGTGCTGTGCGCTACCTTTATGAAGACTCAGGAGTCTTCAGCCGCCGATTTTGGACCTCTTCTCTCTTCAGCGTCTGCAAGGGGGCCGGCGGCGCGGCTCCGGTGACCATCCAGGCTGTACCTGTGATCGTCCCTCTGGAGCTAGTGTCCAGTAGCCAAGCAGCAAATCCACTCTGCACGCAGGTGAGTTCACTACTTCTCCCCTAAGTCCCTCGTTGCAGTGATCCTGTTGCCAGCAGGACTCACTGTAAAGTAAAAAACCTAAGCTAAACTTTCTCTAAGCAGCTCTTTAGGAGAGCCACCTAGATTGCACCCTTCTCGTTCGGGCACAAAATCTAACTGGAGTCTGGAGGAGGGTCATAGGGGGAGGAGCCAGTGCACACCACCTGATCTGGTAAAAGCTTTACTTTTTTGTGCCCTGTCTCCTGCGGAGCCGCTATTCCCCATGGTCCTTTCAGGAACCCCAGCATCCACTTAGGACGATAGAGAAATTCTATTTCTCGTAGTCCGTAGTGGATGCTGGGGACTCCGTCAGGACCATGGGGAATAGCGGCTCCGCAGGAGACAGGGCACAAAATTTAAAAGTTTGACCACTAGGTGGTGTGTACTGGCTCCTCCCCCTATGACCCTCCTCCAAGCCTCAGTTAGGATACTGTGCCCGGACGAGCGTACACAATAAGGAAGGATTTTGAATCCCGGGTAAGACTCATACCAGCCACACCAATCACACCGTACAACTTGTGATCTGAACCCAGTTAACAGTATGATAACGTAGGAGCCTCTGAAAAGATGGCTCACAACAATAAACAACCCGATTTTTTTTTTTTGTAACAATAACTATGTACAAGTATTGCAGACAATCCGCACTTGGGATGGGCGCCCAGCATCCACTACGGACTACGAGAAATAGAATTACCGGTGAGTAAATTCTTATTTTCTCTGACGTCCTAGTGGATGCTGGGGACTCCGTCAGGACCATGGGGATTATACCAAAGCTCCCAAACGGGCGGGAGAGTGCGGATGACTCTGCAGCACCGAATGAGAGAACTCCAGGTCCTCCTTAGCCAGGGTATCAAATTTGTAGAATTTTACAAACGTGTTCTCCCCTGACCACGTAGCTGCTCGGCAGAGTTGTAATGCCGAGACCCCTCGGGCAGCCGCCCAAGATGAGCCCACCTTCCTTGTGGAGTGGGCATTGACAGATTTAGGCTGTGGCAGGCCTGCCACAGAATGTGCCAGTTGAATTGTGCTACAAATCCAACGAGCAATCGTCTGCTTAGAAGCAGGAGCACCCAGCTTGTTGGGTGCATACAGTATAAACAGCGAGTCAGATTTTCTGACTCCAGCCGTCCTTGAAATATATATTTTCAATGCTCTGACAACGTCCAGCAACTTGGAATCCTCCAAATCGCTAGTAGCCGCAGGCACCACAATAGGCTGGTTCAGGTGAAACGCTGATACCACCTTAGGCAGAAAATGAGGACGCGTCCTCAATTCTGCCCTGTCCGAATGGAAAATCAGATATGGGCTTTTATACGATAAAGCCGCCAATTCCGACACTCTCCTGGCTGAAGCCAGGGCCAGTAGCATGGTTACTTTCCATGTAAGATATTTCAAATCTACCGATTTGAGTGGCTCAAACCAATGGGATTTGAGAAAATCCAAAACTACATTGAGATCCCACGGTGCCACTGGGGGCACAACCGGGGGCTGTATATGTAGTACTCCTTTTACAAAAGTCTGGACTTCAGGAACTGAAGCCAATTCTTTCTGGAAGAAAATCGACAGGGCCGAAATTTGAACCTTAATGGACCCTAATTTGAGGCCCATAGATAATCCTGTTTGCAGGAAATGTAGGAATCGACCCAGTTGAAATTCCTCTGTCGGGGCCTTCCTGGCCTCACACCATGCAACATATTTTCTCCAAATGCGGTGATAATGTTGTGCAGTCACCTCCTTCCTGGCTTTGACCAGGGTAGGGATGACCTCTTCCGGAATGCCTTTTTCCCTTAGGATCCGGCGTTCAACCGCCATGCCGTCAAACGCAGCCGCGGTAAGTCTTGGAATAGACACGGTCCCTGCTGAAGCAGATCCCTTCTTAGAGGTAGAGGCCACGGATCTTCCGTGAGCATCTCCTGAAGTTCCGGGTACCAAGTCCTTCTTGGCCAGTCCGGAGCCACTAGTATCGTTCTTACTCCCCTTTGCCGTATAATTCTCAGTACCTTGGGTATGAGAGGCAGAGGAGGAAACACATACACTGACTGGTACACCCATGGTGTTACCAGAGCGTCCACAGCTATTGCCTGAGGGTCTCTTGACCTGGCGCAATACCTGTCCAGTTTTTTGTTGAGGCGGGACGCCATCATGTCCACCATTGGTCTTTCCCAATGGACTACAATCATGTGGAAGACTTCTGGATGAAGTCCCCACTCTCCCGGGTGAAGATCGTGTCTGCTGAGGAAGTCTGCTTCCCAGTTGTCCACTCCCGGGATGAACACTGCTGACAGTGCTATCACATGATTTTCCGCCCAGCGAAGAATCCTTGCAGCCTCTGCCATTGCCCTCCTGCTTCTTGTGCCGCCCTGTCTGTTTACGTGGGCGACTGCCGTGATGTTGTCCGACTGGATCAACACCGGCTGACCCTGAAGCAGAGGGTTTGCCAGGCTTAGAGCATTGTAGATTGCTCTTAGTTCCAGTATATTTATGTGAAGAGACGTTTCCAGGCTTGACCACACGCCCTGGAAGTTTCTTCCTTGTGTGACCGCTCCCCAGCCTCTCAGGCTGGCATCCGTGGTCACTAGAACCCAGTTCTGTATGCCGAATCTGCGGCCCTCTAACAGATGAGCACTCTGCAACCACCATAGCAGAGAGACCCTTTTTTCCAGGACTCTTGTGCATTGATGCACAGACACTGTCCCTGGTTTTAGGAGGTTCCTGACGAGTTCGGATAACTCCCTGGCTTTCTCCTCCGGAAGAAATACCTTTTTCTGAACAGTGTCCAGAATAATCCCTAGGAACAGCAGACGTGTCGTCGGGATCAGTTGGGATTTTGGAAAATTCAGAATCCACCCGTGTTGTTGGAGCACTACTTGAGTTAGTGCTACTCCGACCTCCAGCTGTTCTCTGGATCTTGCCCTTATCAGGAGATCGTCCAAGTAAGGGATAATTAATACGCCTTCTCTTCGAAGAAGGATCATCATTTCGGCCATTACCTTGGTAAAGACCCTGGGTGCCGTGGACAATCCAAACGGCAGCGTCTGAAACTGATAATGACAGTTTTGTACCACGAACCTGAGGTACCCTTGGTGTGAAGGGCAAATTGGGACATGAAGGTAAGCATCCTTGACGTCCAAGGACACCATAAAATCCCCTTCTTCCAGATTCGCTATCACTGCTCTGAGTGACACCATCTTGAACTTGAATTTTTGTATGTACAGGTTCAGAGATTTCAGATTTAGAATAGGTCTTACCGAGCCGTCCGGCTTCGGTACCACAAATAGCGTGGAGTAATACCCCTTTCCCTGTTGTAGAAGGGGTACCTTGATTATCACCTGCTGAGAATACAGCTTGTGAATGGCTTCCAATACCGTCGCCCTGTCTGAGGGAGACGTTGGCAAAGCAGATTTTAGGAACCGGCGAGGGGGAGGCTTCTCGAATTCCAACCTGTAACCCTGAGATACTACCTGCAGGATCCAGGGGTCCACCTGCGAGTGAGCCCACTGTGCGCTGAAATTCTTGAGGCGACCCCCCACCGCCCCTGAGTCCGCTTGTAAGGTCCCAGCGTCATGCTGAGGCCTTTGCAGAAGCCGGGGAGGACTTCTGCTCCTGGGAAGGGGCTGCTTGCTGCAGTCTCTTACCCTTTCCTTTGCCTCGGGGCAAATATGAATGTCCTTTTGCTCGCTTGTTCTTATAGGAACGAAAGGACTGCGGCTGAAAAGACTGCGTCTTTTTCTGCTGGGAGGGGACTTGAGGTAAAAAGGTGGACTTCCCGGCTGTTGCCGTGGCTACCAAATCCGATAGACCGACCCCAAATAATTCCTCCCCTTTATACGGCAATACTTCCATATGCCGTTTGGAATCCGCATCGCCTGACCACTGTCGTGTCCATAGACTTCTTCTGGCAGATATGGACATCGCACTTACTCTTGATGCCAGAGTGCAGATATCCCTCTGTGCATCTCGCATATAAAGGAATGCATCCTTTAATTGCTCTATAGTCAATAAAATACTGTCCCTATCCAGGGTATCAATATTTTCAGTCAGGGAATCCGACCAAGCCACCCCAGCACTGCACATCCAGGCTGAGGCGATTGCTGGTCGCAGTATAACACCAGTATGTGTGTATATACTTTTTAGAGTATTTTCCAGCCTCCTATCAGCTGGACCCTTGAGGGCGGCCGTATCAGGAGACGGTAACGCCACTTGTTTGGATAAACGTGTGAGCGCCTTGTCCACCCTAGGGGGTGTTTCCCAGCGCGCCCTAACCTCTGGCGGGAAAGGGTATAACGCCAATAACTTCTTTGAAATTAGCAGTTTTTTATCAGGGGTAACCCACGCTTCATCACACACGTCATTCAATTCCTCTGATTCAGGAAAAACTACAGGTAGTTTTTTCAGACCCCACATAATACCCCTTTTTGTGGTACTTGCAGTATCAGAGATATGCAAAGCCTCCTTCATTGCCGTGATCATATAACGTGTGGCCCTACTGGAAAATACGTTTGTTTCTTCACCGTCGACACTAGATTCGGTGTCCGTGTCTGGGTCTGTGTCGACCGACTGAGGCAAAGGGCGTTTTACAGCCCCTGACGGTGTTTGAGACGCCTGTACAGGTACTAACTGGTTTGCCGGTCGTCTCATGTCGTCAACCGACTTTTGCAGCGTGCTGACATTATCACGGAATTCCATAAACAAAGCCATCCATTCCGGTGTCGACTCCCTAGGGGGTGACATCACCATTACCGGCAATTGCTCCGCCTCCACACCAACATCGTCCTCATACATGTCGACACACACGTACCGACACACAGGGAATGCTCTGATAGAAGACAGGACCCCACTAGCCCTTTGGGGAGACAGAGGGAGAGTTTGCCAGCACACACCAAAGCGCTATAATTATATAGGAACAACCTTATATAAGTGTTGTTTCCTTATAGCTGCTTAAATATATATAATATCGCCAAAAAATGCCCCCCCTCTCTGTTTTTTACCCTGTTTCTGTAGTGCAGTGCAGGGGAGAGCCTGGGAGCCTTCCTAGCAGCGGAGCTGTGTAGGAAAATGGCGCTGTGTGCTGAGGAGATAGGCCCCGCCCCCTATTCCGGCGGGCTCTTCTCCCGGTTTTTCTGAGACCTGGCAGGGGTGAAATACATCCATATAGCCTCATGGACTATATGTGATGTATTCTTTTTAGCCAGAAAGGTATTAACATTGCTGCCCAGGGCGCCCCCCCCAGCGCCCTGCACCCTCAGTGACCGCCGGTATGAAGTGTGCCTGAGCGCAATGGCGCACAGCTGCAGTGCTGTGCGCTACCTCATGAAGACTGAAAAGCCTTCAGCCGCCGGTTTCTGGACCTCTTCTTACTTCGGCATCTGCAAGGGGGTCGGCGGCGCGGCTCCGGTGACCCATCCAGGCTGTACCTGTGATCGTCCCTCTGGAGCTAGTGTCCAGTAGCCTAAGAAGCAAATCCATCCTGCACGCAGGTGAGTTCACTTCTTCTCCCCTAGGTCCCTCGTTGCAGTGAGCCTGTTGCCAGCAGGACTCACTGAAAATAATAAAACTATCAAAACTTTTACTCTAAGCAGCTCTTTATGAGAGCCACCTAGATTGCACCCTGCTCGGACGGGCACAAAAACCTAACTGAGGCTTGGAGGAGGGTCATAGGGGGAGGAGCCAGTACACACCACCTAGTGGTCAAACTTTTAAATTTTGTGCCCTGTCTCCTGCGGAGCCGCTATTCCCCATGGTCCTGACGGAGTCCCCAGCATCCACTAGGACGTCAGAGAAATATTATTTGATAAATAGGCCCCAAAGTGCAATATGTCTGCTGTGCAGTAAAAAAGAAGCTTTGGTCCAACCGTGATGTCTGCAGTACTGGTGGGTTGCAGAGTGGGTGGCAGAGGAGCATTTCTTCTTCATTACCATAGGTAAGATGTGTAAGACATAATATTACCATCCGTGCACATTCAGCGGGCACTCAGTGAGATCTAGCACCATCTGTTCAGCATAAGTCTGGGAACACCTGAGTCTTTTCTGATCCTATCTTGCAAATCCGATGTTGTTTAGTATTTGGCAGGGATGAGAACACTAATCTCTTCTTTCACAGTCTTAGCCTCAGCGAACCCTTGTTGCCAGAAGCCAGAAATCTCACTCAGAGCTAAAATCTGTTATTATTCCCTAACAGAAAGTGACAAGGAACAGACACGGCAAAAGCACATCACATCTTGTTCTATCACCTGCAGCTGATTAAGTTTAACGTTCTTAAGAACAGTCTCATCAGTCTATAGCATACTTACAAAATGGATTTCTCAATATGGAATTAAGAATCATTAACGTATTTCAGAAAAAGTGACACAATATCAGCATTTCACAAGTTGATGATACTTTCCTAAATGGCTAATGTCTTTAGTGGACAGTTTTAATTGGCACGTTAATCACACAGAGCACAAACTATCCTTGGAGATTATATAAAATATATTACATAATGATGTTGTCTTATAATTGGCGCTACTATATTCAGCTGCTGTGGCTCTGCAAACACTGCTAGATGCCTGTTTTCTCAAGCATTTCAGAGGCCAGAAAAGTGACATAAAATGCGTGCAGTATGCAGATATAACCATGTCACACAATACTACACAGAGCAGCACTACATCAATAGTTTACATTTCAATTCTTTACTGAATAACTATTTAAAGTCTTGCAACTGGTGTAACATATTCCTCTGACCCTGTAAAAAACTGGTCACGAGGGTTTTTAATACATTTTTTAAAAAGCAAATCTTCTAAAATCCAGTCCCCAGGACACACTAGCAGTGCATATTTTCCAGGTCTCCTTACAGAATCAAATACATTGTTTTATTAGAGATATTTTAACATTGATATATAATTTCATAACTCCATCACAGCGCAGCATCCTTCTGTTGTTGTTTTACATGTTTTTTTGAGGGAGTGACTTCCCTTGTAATTTGAGGCAGCTGCTTAGTGAAGCTCCCCACGTCTGAAGCGCCCAATATACCTTGGTATACCATAATCGCTCCTTACAGAATCACAAGTGAAATAATTAGAAGCACCTCTTTTGAAATGTGTCATTAAGTAATGAATACACCTGTGTTCCAGCAAGGAGATATGGAAAAAATGCACTGTTAGTGGGTCTTAATGATTGGATTTGAGAAGCACTGCTATAAAGGATTACTTATTTCTATTAGTGTTGTTCTGGCCCAGATATATTTCCGAATACTTATTTGGTGAATCAACTGACCACATCTACAGTAAATGTATTATTATTATTATTATTATTATTATCATCTTCATCCTTAAATAAAACATTAACATGTAACAGCGTATACATTAAGGAAATCATGCTACAAAATAATTACAATTAAAAAAATAAAACATTTTATTATCGTATTGAAAAGTCACCCAAAGCTACTTGTTTTATTTTAGTTGGAATTTAATGAGAGAAAATGAAAGCAAATATTTATTTATTAAATGTTCTATACCCTGGATTTGTAGGGTTTCTGGTTGTTCTAAGGGTCACACTTCACTTATTCCTCTTTTCCTATTTTAAATTTCTGAATTACTGTAAGCCTAGTTAGTGTTAATACCCCTCCCCTGTTACTGTCCCATTCACCTGAAAGCAAAGTTCCCAAGGGAAGGTTAATAGCTGTATGGCTTGACTTGTTTCAAACGGCATGAAGAGGAGAGTGGAGTGCAGTGTGGCACCATTAGACCATGGGTTCCCACTGGGTTCTTCAACTGAAGCATAAAAAGAAAAAAATGTTTTTTGTTCCTACAATATACGAAGCCACATGTGGACTCATGGAGCTATTAGCTTTGAGTTGGTTAGACCAGTTTGTACCATAATCTCAAAATTACAATGCAGTCTTTGCTGTCTACTTTATACAAAAACACAAAATCCCCTGCGCAAAATGGAATCAGGAACAACTTAAACCAGGGTTGTTTCACCAATCCACCTATAGGTAATATGAAACTAATAGTAAGAATAAGCACATCCTAACAAAGTCCCAATTAAGAATCATGGGCGTGATCAGCGCGATAGGGGACATCAATTGTATATTGCCCCCTGTGATCTCCCGTCACTTTAGACGGGAGATCGGGGGTGATAACATTTGAATTCCCCCCAATATGTCACATGATTTATTCTGGTGTTCTGCTCACATTCACAATTCTTGTAACTTTATGCATCAGATCAATCTTGATCAACTGCCTAGTGATACTTGAATACAGCAAAATTCTTAGCTCCTCATAATATTATACTATATTTGAATGTTAAAACTGGCAGATGTCTGTTCTCTTTATTCCATTATAGATCACACTTTAGATCTGGAAGTGGTTGACCAATTTATAGTTAGAAGTTTTATGGAAACTTTGAAAAGAGAATTTATTGATGAGGGTATAAATTAATTATAGAAAATTCCTTTGGTTTAAGAACACATTTTACAACCAGAAATGAGGCACAGCAAGGGGACACATTTTGCACCATCATATGCAAATTTCTCTATAAGAGGAGAGACATGTATGGATCAATAATATTTACCTGGACAATGTAATAGAGTAAGGAATATAGACAATATATTTTTTACGTGGTGTGGCACAGCAGAATATTTTCGGTAGTTCTTCAATGTTCTCAATATAAACTAATAATATTGTGCTTATGTTTAACACCAGACAAAAAGAAGTACATTTCTTAGGCCTCATGATTTATATACAAGATAACTATCCACACTACAAATTGCTGTAAATCTGCGGAAAGTAACTCTTATATAGGTATGAATAGTAGCCACCACCATATGTGGTTAAAGAATGTTCATACGGGTCAGATTAGGTGTATCTGTAGGAATTGTTCCAATATATTTTTTTTCAACATTAAGTTACAGATAAAATAAATGTTTTTTTAGTAAAAGGTTTTAGTTATTAAAAAATGGCAAAAAATAATGGGGAAGACCTTATACGTTACAAGACACCCCAAAAGAACAAAGAAAGATTAGACTTTGCCCTTCATATCTAAATTTATTGGTCAATATAATCAAGTATTACATACATGTAAACATTGGTACTTCCTGGCCCAGGACCCTATTCTGGAAAAAAAATCATTCCCAAAATACAGTGCTGTATATATAGAAGATCAGATAATATTAAAAATAAGTTGGCCAAAGATGTGGTGCCAGAGAAAGAGTGGGTTAGTATAAAGATTACTGGTTACCACTTGTGGAACTTGCATAGACTGTAGTTCCCATGGGAACCAACACAGTAAAGTAGAAGAGTTTACTTCTACTAATAATAGATTCAAAATCAAATAATTCATATTTTTTAGTAATAAAAACTGCATTGAATAGAAATGCGTCTTAATATATATTGGTAGGACTTAAGTATAGAGAGGTGGTGTGACAGGCATCTAAGTGCCTCTTTCGCCTCCTCTACACATCTAGGTACCGCTCTGCATCTCAGTACGCCTAAGTGCCTTTTTTTTCACCTCAGGACACCTAGGAGCCTCTTGTGCTGCCTTCCTACATCTAGGTGCCTTTCTCTCCCCCCTGTGTACACATAGGTCTCTCTCTCTCTCTGCACTTAAGTGTATATAAGGGGAGAGAGGCACCTAGGATTACAGACGCAGAAAAATCTAAATTAGTACACTGTGCAAAACGTTAAGTTTCAGATCAGAGTCCATTCTCCTACCACTTTCTTAAATAAATACTCTTTTTGTTTTTCTCCTTGAATACAGAGGTGGAATCGGGACTATTCAAAGTATATGGGTCATTGTTGCGTATAAGGCTATTTGTTGTATTGCTTTGAGTAATCCTAGCAACACAGATGAGTCCTCATACTTTGTGGCTTTAGTCATGCCAAACAGTCCCTCTCGGTGTGCCAGATCCCATGCTGAGCATCTTTCCTGCTAGAAATATGTGTCTTATTCAGTAGCGGATCTTGCCACGGGCAAGCAGGACTTTTGCCCGGGGCGCTGCCTTCCGGAGGGCGCCGCACCACGGCAAGATCCGCTACTGATGTGCCCCCTGCTGCCCGCTGTCCCCGCTGTGAAGGGAAACTAGACGCTACGCGTCTAGTTTCCCTTCGTGGGCTACCCACTGTGAAGGGAAACTAGACGCGTATGAAGGGAAACTAGATGCTACGCGTCTAGTTTCCCTTCATGGAGAGGACCTTCTCTGTAATGATGTGCGGTGCGCGTTGACGTCATCGCGCACCGCACAGCAAAGGTCCTCTCCACGAAGGGAACTAGACGCATAGCGTCTAGTTTTCCTTCGTGGAGAGGACCTTTGCTGTGCGGTGCGCGATGATGTCATTGCGCACCGCACATCGTTTCAGCGGCGCTACTACTGTACAGGGGGTGTAACTGACCACGCCCCCTGTATGAAGCCACGCCCCCTATGGCCGCCCGGGGCGCTCATAGACCCTGAGCCGGTCCTGGTCTTATTCACATAAAAAACAACTATAAGCAACAAAAATACCCTGCTACATTAAACTTGTACATCTGTATGCGAATGAGTATGAATCTATATACAATATGGTATTGTACAATGCAGCGGCTGTGGCTTTTTCTCACACCAAGTTCCGTTGTGCTTCATCTGCGACGTTGTACATGTTTAAAAATGAATTCCTATTTAGTTAAAGTCACAGCTCAACTTCTGTAGCACACGATTCAAATAAGATGCTGCGTCTTAGAGTGGGTCAGTTGCACAAGGCGTCTGACGGCATATGGCATATTGTTGAAATGTGTATGAAGAAATGACTGTACACTGCTCTGCTGAAGTGTAATATGAAGGCATCCCAATAAAAGTGTTCAGAAGACCCAAACTCCAGTTCTGCACTTTATAGGGAAAAATGGGTGAGTACTCCTATACCCTGCATGGACTGCAACTCCTCTCCACCTCTGTATCACATTCTCCCCACCCCTTTGTGTCACGCTTCAGTAATCTCACTCCAAAAAAAAAGAAATTAGAATGTTTCTGCGCTGCAACGCAAAAGTGGTTTAGCAGTCCGTCTACTCTGTACCGAGCAAGAAAGACTCTTTACTACACCCAAATCTGTAGAAGTACAAGCTCTTCCTCCTCTCCAGAAACTGCTATCCCTCTATATACGCCCAGGGAAGCCACAAACTTTGGTTTAGTTAGGGGGACAAGATGTAATTTCATCTCAGGGTCCCTAAATCACTGAATGTTGCCCCATCAGGGGCACCTGGACTTACCCACCACACCACCTACCCGATGACAGAGATATATATCTATATGACTACTGTATGTACTGCTGTCAGCTTACCTGCGAATCGTGATTGCGACTAGCTGCGCCCACATGCATCTCGGTCACAGAAGCGTACAAATCCCTGCAATCCTATGGATTATGGGTGTGTACACGGTGCAGACTGAAGATGATGGCCTCTTACGAGGCTCTACAGTACGGAAGATTTCATGCACGACACTTCCAACTGGATCCCCTGGACAAGTGTTCGGGATCTCATCTTCACATGCACCAGAGGATACGTCTGTCACCGAAAGCCAGAATCTTGCTCCTCTGGTGGCTGCAAACTTCTCACCTGCTGGAGGACTGCAGGTTCGGGATTCAGAATTGGATTCTTTTAACCATGGATGCGAGTCTCCGACGTTGGGGAGCAGTCACCCAGGGGAAAAACTTCCAAGGAAGGTGGTCGAGTCTGGAATCCCTCCTTACGATAAACATTCTGGAACTAAGGGACATGTACAATGGTCTTCTACAAGCGGCACATCTTCTAAAAGATCAGACCATTCAGGTTCAGTCAGACAATGTAACGACGGTGGCTTACATAAACCGACAAGGCAGAACGAAGAGCAGAGCGGTAATGTCATAGGTAACAAGGATCATCCTCTGGGCAGAATAGCACGCGGTGGCACTGTCAGCAATCTTCATTCCGGGAGTGGACAATTGGGAAGCGGACTTCCTCAGCAGACACAATCTCCATCCAGGAGAGTGGGGCCTACACCCGGAGGTGTTCGCGGAGGTGACAGGTATTTGGGGCGTACCTCAAATAGACATGATGGTCTCCCACCTCAACAAGAAGCTTCGGAGTTACTGTTCCAGGTCAAGAGACCCACAGGCAGTGGCGGTAACTCTGTGGGTGTTCAAATCAGTGTATGTGTTCCCTCCACTTCCACTCATTCCAAGGATTCTCAAACTAATAAAGAGAACAAGAGTTCCGGCGATCCTCATTGCTCCGGACTGGCCAAGAAGGGCTTGGTACGCGGATCTTCTGGAGTTACTGCTGGAGGATCCAAGGCCTCTTCCTCTTCGCTAGGACCTTCTGCAACAGGGGCCGTTCGCTTATCAAGACTTACCACGGCTATGTTTGACAGCATGGAGGTTGAACGCCAGATCTTATCTTGGAAGGGCATTCTGAACAAGGTTATTCCTACCCTGATACATTCTAGGAAGGCAGTAACGTCTAAACATTACCATCGCATTTGGAAAAGGTATGTGTCTTGATGTGAATCCAATAAGTTTCCTACGGTGGAGTTTCAACTAGGACGGTTTCTCCTCTTTCTGCAAGCAGGTGTGGATGTGGGCCTGCGTTTGGGCTCCATAAAAGTCCACATTTCGGCCTTGTTCATTTTCTTCCAGAAACAATTGGCTGCCCTCCCTCAGGTTCAGACTTTCTTGAAAGGGGTTTTTCACATCCAGCCTCCCTTTGTGCCTCCTATGGCACCTTGGGATCTTAATGTGGTGCTACAGTTCCCGCAGTCAGATTGGTTTGAGCCTTTACAGGAGGTTGATGTCAAGTTTCTTACTTGGAAGGCGGTCACACTGTTGGCATTAGCATCTGCTAGACGTGTCAGAATTGGGAGCTTTGTCCTACAAGAGCCCATACTTGATTTTCCATGAAGATAGAGCTGAGCTCAGGATGCGTCAGCAATTTCTTCCGAAGGTTGTGTCGGCTTTTCATATCAACCAACCTATTGTGGTGCCAGTGGCTACTGACTCCTCAATTACCTCAATGTCCTTGGATGCTGTGAGGGTTTTGAAGATTTATGTGAAGAGAACTTCTTGTCACAGAAAGTCAGGCGGTCTGTTTGTCCTTTATTATCCCGACAAAGCTGGGCGGCCTGCTTCTAAGCAGACGATTTCTCGCTGGATCAGGTGTACTATCCAGCATGCTTATTCTACGGCAGGCTTGCGTGTCCAAAATCTGTTAAGGCCCACTCTACTCGTAATGTGGGTTCTTCCTGGGTGGCTGCCCGGGGTGTCTCGGCTTTACAACTTTGCCGAGCAGCAACTTGGTCAGGGTCGAACACGTTTGCTAATTTCTACAAGTTCGATACTTTGGTCTCTGAGGACCTAATGTTTGGTTAATCGGTTCTGCTGGAGCCTCCGTGCTCTCCCTCCCGTACTGGGAGCTTTGGTACATCCCCATGGTACTAATGTGGACCCCAGCTTCCTCTAGGACGTAAGAGAAAATAGGATTTTAATTACCTACCGGTAAATCCTTTTCTCGTAGTCCGTAGAGGATGCTGGGCGGCCGCCCAGCACTTCGTTTTCCTGCAGTTGTTACTTGGTTCAGTACTGCCTTGTTACTTGGTTAAGTACTGTTGCTCAGCCGTTGCTGACTTGTTTCAAGCTGGTTGTCTTGGATTTCTGTTGTTATGTGTGAGCTGGTGTGAATCTCACCACTATCTGTGTATTTCCTTCTCTCGAAGTATGTCCGTCTCCTCGGGCACAGTTTCTAAACATAGAAACATAGAATTTGTCGGCAGATAAGAACCACTTGGCCCATCTAGTCTGCCCCCTTTTTTTTTTTTTACATTATTTTTATCTCTAACCTTATTTGATCCTTATTTCTTTGTAAGGATATCCTTATGTCTATCCCATGCATGTTTAAATTGCTCTACTGTCTTAGCCTCTACCACCTCTGATGGGAGGCTATTCCACTTGTCCACTACCCTTTCTGTGAAGTAATTTTTCCGCAAATTTCCCCTGAACTTCAGCCCCCTCCAGTCTCAGTGCATGTCCTCGTGTTCTATTGCTTCTCTTCATTTGGAGAATGTTTACCTCCTGGACTTTTTAAAACCCTTGATATATTTGAAAGTTTCTATCATGTCCCCCCTTTCCCTTCTCTGCTCCAAACTATACATATTGAGATTTCTTAGTCTTTCGGAGTATGTTTTGTAATGTAGGCCATGCACCATTTTAGTTGCCCTTCTTTGTACAGTTTCTAATGTATTAATATCCTTTTGATGATATGGCCTCCAGAATTGAACACAGTATTCTAGATGAGGCCGTACCAATGACCTATACAGTGGCATTTTTACTTCTTTCTTTCTTTCTGCTGCTGATTCCTCTCCCAATGCAGCCAAGCATCTGACTAGCCTTCCTCATTGCTTTGTTACATTGCTTACCTGCCTTTAAGTCATCTGAAATAGTGACTCCTAGATCCCTTTCCTCAGTAGTTTTCAGTATAGTGCCATTAATACTATATTTAGCCTTTGAATTTTTGAGACCCAAGTGCATGATTTTGCATTTTTTGGCATTAAATTGTAATTGCCACACTCTTGACCATTCCTCTAGTCTACCTAGAACCTCAATAATTTGTTTTACCCCACCTGGTGTGTCTACCCTGTTGCATACCTTTGTGTCATCTGCAAAAAGGCATACTTTCCCTTTAATGCCATTTGCAATGTCACTAATAAAGATATTAAAAAGCACTGGTCCAAGTACAGATCCCTGGGGTACTCCACTGGTAACATTTCCCTCCTATGAATGCACTCCATTTACCACAACTCTCTGTTTTCTTTCCTTCAACCAAGATCTTATCCATTCAATAATCCTAATATCCAATCCTAAACTTTCAAGTTTATTTAGCAGTCTGCGATGTGGAACAGTGTCAAAAGCCTTACTAAAGTCTAGATAAGCTATATCCATGGCTCCACCTTTATCCATCACTTTAGTCACACAGTCAAAAAAGTCAATAAGATTTGTTTGACATGATCTCCCCCCAGTGAATCCATGCTGTTTGGGATCCTGTAAATTTTGCCGGATTTGAGATAATCTACAACTCTTTCTTTTAAGAGTGTTTCCATCAATTTCCCTACTACTGATGTAAGACTCACTGGTCTGTAGTTGTTTGCCTCTTCCTTGCTTCCACTTTTGTGCAGTGGGACTACATTTGCTCTTTTCCAGTCCTCTGGAATTACTCCTGTAGCTAATGACTGGTTGAATAATTCTGTCAATGGTGCTACCAGCACCTCTTTAAGTTCTTTTAGTATCCTTGGATGTATCCCATCTGGCCCCATAGATTTGTCCACTTTCAGCTTTGAGAGTTCTGTTAGGACCTTCTCCTCTGTAAATGTACTTGTGTAATTTTCCTTAATATCCCTGCAACTTAACTGTGGCCCCTCCCCCTCTCTTTCAGTAGTAAATACTGAGCAAAAATAATTATTAAGATGATCTGCTATTAAATTGTCTCCCTCAACAAGACTCCCAATGTCTGTCTTTAGTTTTACTATTCCGCCTTTTGTTTTTCTCCTTTCACTTATATACCTAAAAAAAGTTTTGCCTCCTTTACCCACTGACTGGGCCATTTTCTCCTCAGATTGTGCCTTTGCACATCTGATTACCTTCTTAGTCTCCTTCTGTCTAACAAGATATATCTCTTTGTCTTCATTATTTTGTGTCTGCTTATATTTCCTAAAAGCCATCTTTTTTGCTTTCACAATATTTGCTACTTCTTTTGCAAACCACACTGGCTTCCTTTTCCTTGTGTTTTTCCTGACACTTATGATACAAAGGTCTGTTGCCTTTAATATTGCACATTTTAATGTTTCCCACCTCTCTTGCACGTCTTCCAAGTTCGTCCACTCTGCCAAAGAATTGCTTACACATTTTCCCATCCCTACAAAATCAGCCTTCCTAAAATCCAACACCTTTGTTTTTGTATGGGATGAGTCAGTCTCTGTCTTTATGCTGAACCATACTACTTGATGATCACTGGATCCCAGGTTTTCACCCACTTTTACGTCCGATATTCTGTCTCCATTTGTAAGTATTAAGTCTAACATTGCGTCTTTCCGAGTGGGCTCCCTCACCAATTGGTGGAGGGATGCTCCCTGAAGGGAATTTAAAATGTTCCTACTTCTAGTGGAACTAGCAACAGACACCATCCAGTTTACATCAGGATGATTAAAGTCTCCCATGATTATTACCTCTCCTTTTAATGCCATTTTAGTTATGTCCTGCAATAGGTTCTTGTCGAGTTCCTCTTCCTGACCTAGTGGCCGGTATATCACGCCAATACGAATAATCGACTATTCCCCTGTTTCTATGGTCACCCAAAGGGCCTCAGTTTTTTCTTCAATACTTTGTATTAATGTAGTATTTATGCTGTTTTTTACATACATTGCTACCCCTCCTCCGATTTTTCCAATTCTGTCCTTCCTAAATAAAGAAAATCCCGGTATAGCTATGTCCCAGTCATGATTTTCATTGTACCATGACTCTGTAATTGCCACAATGTCTAGATCAACCCTTGTCATTATTGCAGTTAGTTCAGGGATTTTATTTCCTAAGCTCCTAGCATTTGCACACATAGCTTTTAGAGTTTTGTTTGTGCTTTTTCTATTCCTAGCTATGTTCTTCTCTCTGCCTATTTTTATTTGGTTTTGATCTGAATTATCTTCTGTTGCTGTGGATATGCTTCCTATTCCCTTTGCCTGCAGAAACAATACCTCTGTGTTGGGGGAGCAGATTTCTTTATTCCTGTTTGGTCTAGACTGAGTCTGGTAGGAGGGTCATAGAGGAAGGAGCCAGCCCACACTATTAAACCCTTGAAGTGCCCATGGCTCCCAAGGGACCCGTCTATACCCCATGGTACTAATGTGAACCCCAGCATCCTCTACGGACTATGAGAAAAGGATTTACCAGTAGGTAATTAAAATCCTATTTTTTGCAAACCAATTATTTAATATCAACTAAATAATCATGTCTAAGTAATTTTTGTATACAGGTTACTAATATTTGTAGTTTTAAGTATAATATTTAATTTGTAGACAATACTACTTAAAATTAAGTACATAAAATGATTAAACAATTAACCATGGGCAATTCACAGACATGGGGGGAAATTTACTAAGCTCCCGATTTTGACCGAGATGCCGTTTTTTCATCAAAGTGTCATCTCGGTAATTTACTAAACACTAATCACGGCAGAGATGAGGGCATTCGTAATTTTTTGCAAGTCCAAGTAAAAAATTACGAATGAATACACCATCGGTCAAAACGCGGCTGTTTAAGTATGAATCTCGGTAATTTACTAAGAAGTACAAAGCAAAAAACAAACAAACACTGCCGTGAAAAATTACAACTCGTAAAAAAGTGCTAAAAAAAAACAGACCTTTTTTTTTTATTCGTGATTGGATAGGCATGCACGGATCCATGAGATCCGTGCATGTATATCAGTGGGAAGGGGTGGGAAAGTGCTTATTTTTTCAAAAAAAATTGCGTGGGGTCCCCCCTCCTAAGCATAACCAGCCTCGGGCTCTTTGAGCCGATCCTGGTTGCAGAAATATGGGAAAAAAAATGACAGGGGTTCCCCCATATTTAAGCAACCAGCATCGGGCTCTGCGCCTGGTCCTGGTCCCAAAAATACGGGGGACAAAAAGAGTAGGGGTCCCCCGTATTTTTAAAACCAGCACCGGGCTCCACTAGCTGGACAGATAATGCCACAGCCGGGGGTCACTTTTATATAGTGCCCTGCGGCCGTGGCATCAAAAATCCAACTAGTCACTCCTGGCCGGGGTACCCTGGGGGAGTGGGGACCCCTTCAATCAAGGGGTCCCCCCCCCCCAGCCACCCAAGGGCCAGGGGTGAAGCCCGAGGCTGTCCCCCCCCATCCAATGGGCTGCGGATGGGGAGGCTGATAGCCTTTGTTGTAAAAGAAAAGATATTGTTTTTAGTAGCAGTACTACAAGGCCCAGCAAGCCTCCCCCGCATGCTGGTACTTGGAGAACCACAAGTACCAGCATGCGACGGAAAAACGGGCCCGCTGGTACCTGTAGTACTACTACTAAAAAAATACCCAAAAAAACACAAGACACACACACCGTGAAAGTTTAATTTTATTACATACATACACACATACATACATACTTACCTTAAGTTCCCACGCAGGTCGGTCCTCTTCTCCAGTAGAATCCAAGGGGTACCTGTTGAAGAAATTATACTCACGAGATCCAGGGGTCCAGGCTCCTCGGGAAATCCAGGGGTAATCCACGTACTTGAAAAAAAAAAAAAAACGGTGTCCCGACCACGAACTGAAAGGGGACCCATGTTTGCACATGGGTCACCTTTCCACGAATGCCAGAAACCCACTCTGACTGATGTCTAAGTGGGTTTCTACAGCCAATCAGGGAGTGCCACGTTGTAGCACTCTCCTGATCGGCTGTGTGCTCCTGTACTGAGTGACAGGCGGCACACGGCAGTGTTACAATGTAGCGCCTATGCGCTACATTGTAACCAATGGTGGGAACTTTCTGCCCTGCGGTTGACCTAAAGTGACGTCACCGCTGAGCAGAAAGTTCCCAGCATTGGTTACAATGGAGCGCATAGGCGCTACATTGTAACACTGCCGTGTGCCGCCTGTCACTCAGTACAGGAGCACACAGCCGATCAGGAGAGTGCTACAACGTGGCACTCCCTGATTGGCTGTAGAAACCCACTTAGACATCAGTCAGAGTGGGTTTTCTGGCAGTCGGGAAAAGGGGATCCATGTGCAAACATGGGTCCCCTTTTAGTTCGTGGCTCGTGTGTCCGTTTTGTTATTTTTTTCAAGTACGTGGATTACACCTGGATTCCCCGAGGAGCCTGGACCCCTGGATCTCGTGAGTATAATTTCTTCAACAGGTACCCCTTGGATTCTACTGGAGAAGAGGACCGACCTGCGTGGGAACTTAAGGTAAGTATGTATGTATGTGTGTATGTATGTAATAAAATTATACTTTCACGGTGTGTGTGTCTTGTGTTTTTTTGGGTATTTTTTTAGTAGTAGTACTACAGGTACCAGCGGGCCCGTTTTTCCGCCGCATGCTGGTACTTGTGGTTCTCCAAGTACCAGCATGCGGGGGAGGCTTGCTGGGACTTGTAGTACTGCTACTAAAAACAATATCTGTTCTTTTACAACAAAGGCTATCAGCCCCCCCCATCCGCAGCCCATTGGATGGGGGGGGACAGCCTCTGGCTTCACCCCTGGCCCTTGGGTGGCTGGGGGGGGGGACCCCTTGATTGAAGGGGTCCCCACTCCCCCAGGGTACCCCGGCCAGGGGTGACTAGTTGGATTTTTGATGCCACGGCCGCAGGGCACTAAATAAAAGTGACCCCCGGCTGTGGCATTATCTGTCCAGCTAGTGGAGCCCGGTGCTGGTTTTAAAAATACGGGGGACCCCTACTCTTTTTGTCCCCCGTATTTTTGGGACCAGGACCAGGCGCAGAGCCCGATGCTGGTTGCTTAAATATGGGGGAACCCCTGTCATTTTTTTCCCCATATTTCTGCAACCAGGATCGGCTCAAAGAGCCCGAGGCTGGTTATGCTTAGGAGGGGGGACCCCACGCAATTTTTTTTTAAATATTTTACAGTGTTTAATTTAAAAAAAACAAAATAAATGAACCCCAGCACGGATCACACAGATCCGGCCGAGATTCATTGTAAAAAAGTCGGCAGTGTTTTGCTAATCACTGCCGTAAAAATAGAAAAAAAACCACGAATGACATCGACATCGGAACAAAAGAAAAAGCCGAATACGACAGCTTAGTAAATTAGTCGTAATCAATTCAAAAAGTTGCAGTTTTACACTTTCGATGTCATTCGTGATTGAACTTTGACCTGAAACGGGAAAATACGAATCTTAGTAAATTTACCCCATGGGGAGAATTCAATAAGCTGCCAGTCAGGTCTGCACTTATTCCAAACTGGCAGAACTGAAACTGTCATCACAATGGGTGTGGTATGGAAGTATCTACAATGTCTAAGTCAACCCCATATGGTCGACATGCATTAGGTTGACGTGGACAAAAGATCAATCTATGAAAGGTCGACACAGGAAAAGGTCAACAAGGGAAATGGTCGATACAATGTTCTACCGCTGTGCTTGGCACTGTTTACTATTCCCAAACATAAATAGTCCATGTGGTAAAGTAGGAAAAAGGTGTAAAAAAAAAAAAAAAAAAAACTTAGAAGGTATGTTGACATGTGTCGACTATTGTTAAGTCGACCATTTGAACATGTCGACCTTTTATACCTGTCAACCGTTTCCAGTGATGACCTTTCATATGTTGACCTTCTGGCCATGTCAACCTTTTGTCAGTGTCGACCTAGCGCATGTCGACCATATGGGGTCGACCTAGCTATTGTCTGTCTATACATTGGAACCCATCACAATTACACAAGGAACAAATAGAATAATGCAAATGTAGTTTGTAAACACATAAATCATACAGCCAGAAACAGACATTTCAGACATTAAGCCTAATTCAGGTTTCTTAGTAAACAAAAAAGTTAAAGGATAAGAAAAAAAATGATAAGAAAAAAGAAGGTCGCACAGACATGTATTTTAATTATGTCAATAATTCCAATAAGTCACATGAAATCCTTTCCCATAAATTACAGTTTAATTGTTATGCATATCAATTTAGTTATATGGGAGGTGCTCCTGGGAATAAATTATAGATACATAGAGACCAAGAGAAGGAAGTATTCCCTATTCTGGGCACACTCGGACTGTGTGACAATAATCTCAAAGTCAGATGTCAATGACACCCTGACCACTAATGTCAAAATATAACTTTTATTTATGGATATCTTAAAACTTCTGCAAAAATATTGTGCAAGTGAAAGAAAATGTGAATGTGCTAGACAAATTTGAAAACAAAAAAGTTAGCAATTGGGCAAAACCATGTTGCACTGCAGGTGGGGCCGTAACATGTGCAGAGAGAGTTAGATTTGGGTGTGCTGTGTCTAAATTTAAATCTAAATTGCAGTGTAGAAATTAAGCAGCCGGTATTTACCCTGCACATAAACAATATAACCCACCCAAATCTAACTCTCTCTGCACATGTTACATCTGCAGCCCCTCCCCCCCCCCCCAACCACCCCCTGCAGTGCACATGGTTTTGCCCAATTGCTAACTTTTTTGGTTTGCTAGCAAACCTGAATAACCCATATAGTTATAATAGGTGAGATAGCTCAAATCACATGACATTTCTGTATGATGCCTATAAAAATAAATATTTCTGCCACTGAGAATCTGTATTCTCTGCAGCCATTCTTTATACTACGACTCATTGATGGTTGAATTACTGTACTTCAAGGGTCTCATTAAAAAAGGACTCACATTAAAAAAAACAGCCCCATAATTACCTCGGCCTTCATCCCAAAATGCCCCATCTACTCTTCACAAATATTTTAACCTCCACATTCAATCAGATGCTACTTCAAAACTCCCTAATATGCCACCAGACCTCCCCTCATGCCCCTAGACCAGCCCACAGGCCACTCACACACACATTTCCCTCATTCTTTCACATACATTTCACCATGTTCCCACTCACTAGCTAATCTAGTAGCCTTAGAAAAACACTTACTTTTATATGGGAGCCTGCAGAGGGACGAGGGAGATAATATGGTGCAGAATCAAGACCAAGCACTACCACTTGGCAGCTTCAGGCTGCTTTCTAGAGCTTTGGGACATGTGTGACACCTTTGAGGCTTGTGAGCAGAAGGCAGGCATGCATTAAGAACTGAGGGGGCGCTTGGGCAAATGACTTCCCCACCATGCAGCAGGCCCCACCCCCCTGCACCTGATAACATGTGCCTTTTAGGTGATGCACCAGCGCCCTCTGCTTTTCCAGCAGCTCCATCTTTCTGGTGATAAACTTAGAAATATGGCTTATACCCAGAAGCAAGCAAAGACTCTGGCACAGTGACAGAGTCATTGGTAGCTCCTGTGTGGCACCATCCTTCTGAATAAATCACTAAAACGATGGCTCTGCAGGAGAAGCACAGGGAGCTGGAGCACAGCACAAGAGGTACAGATATGGGTACAGTGTTGACCCCCCATGACCCACGGACCTGTGCACTGCACTAACTACACCCATGATAGATACATCACTGATGGAAGGGTATGTGAGAGCGGAAAGCTGGTGAGCAGAAGAGATCACAAGCAGGGAAGCTGGTGGACATTTTCCATGCTTTCATTTTTTTCTCTCTGATTTTTTAATAGAAACACTTTGGCCTAAATATAATAGCCTCTGAGTGCCGGAGTTGCTGGGCTTTGTGCAAGTCTGTCTGTGTTTTTTTTAAAGCAGAAATCATTTACAAGGCAAACCTGTTTGGTTTTGCGTTGTAAATGATTACTACTTTTAAGGAAATGGGCAAACTCTTACAAAGTCCCGGCAACTTGGAGGATTTTACATTTAGTCCCTTATGTATTGTGTGTGCAGATATATAGGCATTTGACAGTGTTTTTAAATAAGTGCAAACAATGTCGGACTGGGGCATGTAGGGCCCACCGGGGAAATGCAGTGGTAGGGGCCCATGTTTAGGGGTGTGGCCAGTCTGCAGAGGGGGTGTGGCCTGCCACCTCATTGGTTTGATTAACCATTAGAGAGTGCAACGTCTGGGCCCCCTCATAAATATATACAGTAAATTCATCTGCTGCATGCATGATAATGTATCGGATTAATAACAGATTAATAACAGCAATGCACTGTAGAAAATACACCATAGTCCAGTATAAGGTAACATATGTATGATGTATAATCATACTTGCCTACCTGACCCTCTCCATGAGGTAGAAAATGCTCTATTCCTGGACTTTCCTGGTAATGTATGATTGCCATCACCTGTGGTGAGCTAGTTAATTGATAAGAAAGGTGTTTCACCACAGGTGATGGCAATCATACATTACCAGGAAAGTCCAGGAACAGAGCATTTTCTCCCTCATGGAGAGGGTCAGGTAGGCAAGTATGTGTATAATTCAAGTGCACATTCTGGAACCTGATCCTTAGAGCAGGAGGTGCCCCCCCAGGCAGAGGGGCCCACCGGTGGTTTCCCCTGTACCCCTGTAGGCCAGTCCAAGCCTGAGTGCATAATACACATAGAAGGACTTGAACAAATCATTTAAAAAGTGTCTATTGCCTGCTTATGAAAAGATTTTCTGTTTTTCTTTAATACGAAATCTAATATTTGCAACCCCTTCACCCTTTAGGGATCCTGCATTGGGGCAGCAGTGGATCCTGGACAGCATTCTGTATCAAACACAGAGCCGGCCCTAGCCAATATGATGCCCTAGGCAAGATTTTAGCTGGTGCCCCCTAGAACCACCGCTGGTTCCACCTCTGACCTTGCACCTCTTTCCCAGCACCATCACTCCTCATCCATAGCAGTCCTTATTTTGAGGTTTGTACCACCTATATTTTAAATAGGAACAGTTCGCACATTTGGCGCACAGTCCAAAAAGGGGTGTGTTTTTGCTGGCAAGGGGCATGGCCACACAATAGTAACCCCATTTCCAATTATGCCACACAGTACTGCAACTTTATTCACATTTGATCATGCAATAGTTTCCATAATTCATATTACATCCCACAGTAGTATCACTTTACCTTATAAACGTTACTCCTCACAGTAGAGCCCCTTATTCCCATTACATCACACTGAATTGCTCCTTATTCACATTACACCACACCCTATTGCTCTTTATTCATATTAGATGACACAGTAGTGCCCTTTCTATACGCAACGCCATAGTAGAGACCCTTATACACATAATGCCATGCCACACAGTAATGCCCCTTACACATATGAGGAACATTATTAAAGTCCTTATAAACATAATGCGCCTTACACATTATGACAACTTTTATTAATGCCCTTTTACACGTAATGTCCCTTACACATATGTCGCACATTATTAATGCCTTATACACATAATGACACACATAGTGCCCCCTACACATTTGCTGCACATTATTAGTGCCCCTATACACATAATGACACACATACAGTAGTACCCTGTTACACATATGCCGCAAATTATTAATGCCCTTATACACATAATGACACACATAATGCCTTTTACACGTATGTTGCACATTATTAATGCATTTTTACATGACACACATAATGCTCCTTACACATATTCCGAACACTACTGCACAACCAACCTACTCACATGCACACAACACTCACATTGCCACTAACACTGTAACCTCTGCCTCTGCTTGAATACAGATGTGTCTTCATAAATCTTGCCTCAATGCTTACGCCGGGCACATTTTTTTAATGAAAATGTATCTTATTTGCATTGCTATGTGGCTAGGATGCACAAGCAGCTTCTGCTGATTAAAATGATATGCAGCATGCCTATATACTGTGTGAGACTGTGGCTGTATCTGCATATGAAATGCTACACACAGAATATAGGCATGCCGCATATCATTTTAATCAGCAGAAGCTGCTGATGCCCCTAGGCATATCAAATGCCCTAGGCAATTGCCTAGTTTGCCTATGCCTATGGCCGTCTCTGATCAAACATCATGACATCTGATTTGCCAGCCACTCATGTGGAGGTAAACTTTAATTTATTATTAAAGTCAAGTGTGTAAGAGACTGGGATGCTGGTACAGAGGGGGGTAGGGTCAGCAGGCTGAAGCATTTCCTCTAGGGAGACCAGAACCCTTGTATTAATCAGATAAAACATTCAGAACAAAAAAGATGCTGTGTACTTTTCCTATTACAAAAAAACAAAACAAAAACAAAAAAATTGTCCATTTCCAAAGACAACCCTGTAAAATCTAGAACTGTAATGTGATATTAGGGACAGACAGCAGTTATACAATGATCTTGAACTTGCATCACCTGTGCAGTGTAGCCTTGTAACTCTAATTAGTATCAAACTAATACTTTGCACAATTTATTTCAACCAATAAATTTGTGTCATATTAAAAAGTGGATATTACCTAATATAAAGCACACATATTCTATTAAATGCTGCATATAAATGACGAGCAATGCTTTCAGGAAATTTTAAAGAGGGTTTTCACTAAATAAATATTAGTGGGAAACCTTCTGGTTAATGTAAAATGTATATCAATAATCTGTCCAGAATAATTCCTAAATACCAATACATACTTTGCGTTACAGTGTCTTATCAAATTGGCAATAACGTTATTCAGTGTATAAATTATGTATTGTTGCTAATAATTTATACAAATAATATAATCAATATTTTCTAATATGATATGTGACCTTCTCTGTGAATGTCACAATGAGACTTTTCAACAAGCAAGTCACTGTAAAATATTAGGAATAATTATCACTGAAAGCCACAGAACTGTAAAGACTTGGAAATCTGTATATAGATCTTACAATTTTGGACAGACTAAAAATGGAGAAACCATACTTTTATGCAAAACATTTTCATTACAGGTGACTTTTTATATTAGCAATTTAACATGCTATATTGGTAGCAATATAACATGCTATATTGGTAATACAGCACATATTGTTCATCATAATGATTTACATTTTAAAAATTAGAATTATATAATCTATCTTTATTGTAGAAAATATTATTAGTATTACATATGTAGGTGTACATTTACCATAGAAACGGATTTGGAAATATAGGGTTATATTTACTAAAGTGCGGGTTGTAGCTCATAGCAGCCAATCTACTGGAGGATGCTAGATAAATGATAAGTCGAATCTGTAGGGTTGCTATGGGCTACATCACCACTTCTATAAATCCACACTTTAGTAAATATACTCCAAAGTCTTACATTTTATTCAGCTTGCCCCTATTATCATTTAGCGTACTACACTGTAAAACATACATGTGTGCTGTTTGTTCCGTTTGAACCTTTACAAAAGCATAGACAGAATGTAGAGTTCTTCTCCATAAAATCACTAGATTATTAGCAAACAATACATTGCTAACTGGAAGTCTAAGAGCCTCTGTGTTGCATCTACGCTGACCCGGTGAGTGAGGAGCAGCATTGAAGGTGATTGGTAAAGGTTACAGCTGGATGAGTTCAGAAGTAGGGACCACCACCAAAGTGCTACTATTGTCCAACAGCAGATATTTGTATTCAACCATTCAATATTATTTGTAGGACATATATAAGGAAGTGTTATTAATAATCTGACATTATGAATCTTTGTTATTACCTGTATTCAGTTTCTAGGCAGTGTGGTCCAGAGGTGTAGGAAAGCCTTATATAGCTGATAGACAGTAGCAAAGTGAATTTTCTTCCAAACTATAAATACAAATGCATGTTAATCCAAACATTGCCATAGTTGTATTTTGATAATACCATCGGTTATTCCTCACATATGTCATCAACCATATTTCAAAAAGTGTTTCTAATGGCTAGTGGTTTGCTAAAAATTCCGCTTATGATTGGCTGAAATAAATAATAATTCTCTGTTCTACTTACATTTGCAGGATGATCTGTTCGACTGAGTGCAAGTCATTACAGTTTCCCAGTGATCACTCTTTCATGAGTCTGTCATGTCCTCAATTTCCATCACATGATAAAGAGCAGATTAAAAGGTTTGTTGTACACGGATTAACAAAAACCAGTTTTCAGATTGGAGAAAAGTATTGGATTGCCCTTACGCTGTCAATTACTCATGTGCCATATTCATGTCTATTAGAAGAAGTCTGATATCCAGTATGTTGCAGATAACAGTTGTCGGCAAAGACACATTCCGTGCACTATAGCCGACAGATAACAAATAGAATTGTTTTATTACATTCATTTAAGTCATCTAACGGAGGTTCTCAATTAATGCTAGTGAAACTGGTTTTATCAAGTTGGTAGTAAATTGGAAATAAAACAAAATGGCAAATAACAGACAAGGGGCTAAATGTAATAGCATCTAAGTTCCGGAGGTTCTGTAAAATTTTGTGAGAGTTTGCCGATTTTTTAAGTATCAAGCCTTTACATGGCAAAACCAAGCTGGTTTTGCCTTGTGAATGATTGCTGCTTTAAATAAAATGGGCAGACTCGCACAAAACTCCTGCACTTCCGGAACTCGGAGGCTATTACATTGCGCCGAAAATGTTATAAAAAACCATTTCATTATCTGGCTATTAAGGTAAATTATATGGATAATAGAAGTAATTCTGTTAACATATAATACACGCATGGTGTCTCAGAGCATTTTAAATGTATAAAAGATCTGCTGTAATATTGCCTCATAGGTTGTTTTATTGGGTTTTATCGGGTTGGATCCCAGCGTTGGTATTCTGACCGCAGGGATCCCGACCGCCGAGATCCTGACTACATCCCGTTTTATCTCCTGCTGTCAACTGAGTACTACTGATGGACAGCAAACACCCATTTTAGTAAATAGGGCAATATATTTGAAATAACCAATCCTCTCTATGACTGAAATGATGACAGTTATAGAACGTTTTCTCTTGCTTTCTGAGTAACACAGTAGCTAAAGGTCAGATTAGCAGTACATATGAGGTAAACAAGAACATTTAAAAATGATGACAGTAACATTCCTGTGGTGAAGAATCCTTTTCTGCTTTATTTACCACGGTCCCCCAAAGTGGCAATTTAAGTTCACAGACAGAGGCGTTTGCGGGGCGGCGACGCAGTGTTGTGGGGGCGGTAGCATGGTGTTGGGCAGATGTTGCAACGAAAACAGGGGTGGGTTTGGGACGGCCGCCTTAAGTCACAAGCGGCCGCTGCAATGAGGAAAATGTCCGCCCACGTCTGCATTTGCAGCCTGGCTCGCGGCACACCTCCGTGCATTGTGTCCATGCGCCCCCCACTGTGACATGCGCTTGCCCCACATGACTTGAGCGCGCTTTCACAAATGCCAGGGAATACCGGCAAATGCAGCGTGTCCCCTCGCGGACCAACACCCAAGTGGGGATTCCGACAGCCGGCAAATTGACTGCCTCCCTATAATAAACGTATTGTGACACTGATGATGAGGATGTTGATGCCAAGGATGTTGTTTGTGTAAATCAGGCACCAGTGGAAACAGTTGTTGCCCATCTAGGAACCTCCTCCTTGTTACAGCACTTGCAGCACATTCATCCAAAGTTTTTTGTCAAATTCAGAAACATGGCTAAAAATGTAACAATCGGTCCAGCGTCACATAGCTCCCTTCTCTCTGTTAGATCCAAGTGCCTGCAATCTCCACCACCAACACCTTCATCATCAACATCCTCAATCATGATCGGAAGTAGTCCTGCTTCCAAATTTCATAAGCATGACTGACTCCTCCACTATCAGGGATTCCTCAGAAGGATCCTTGAGTGCTATGCCTGTTGCTGCTGCTGTTGTGAGTGGATCTTCATCCCAGAAGGCGACCAGGAAGACTACTTAAGGGTGGGTAGGAGGGGCCAAGCACAATTTTATATTGCACCTCTTTTCTTTGCATTATGCACTGTTTGAAGCATTGCTGACTGTCTTGTGTAGACGACAAACATTTTCATAGTTTATTAAACTGCCATCCTGTTTCCTAGATGTGCCATGTTAGTTGTTTAAGTGCCACATGTTTGTGCCGACCACTGCTGTCGCTTAGCTTAGCCATCCATCTACCTTGGTGCAACCTTCTGGCCTAAACTGGATGAAAATAATATTGTGAGCTGTAAGGTGGTCAAAATTGACTGGAAATGAGAGAAAATGAATGTTATTGAGGTTAATAATACAGGGGGAAAGAACAGGCCCAAATTCTGTGTTTGTAAAAAAAATACAGATCCAAAACCAAAACCCGCAAAGGTGGTTTTGTCAAAACTAAATACAGATCCAAAACACGAAGGAGATACAAATACCAAACCAAACCCTTTATTTGGGCCGACGGACTTCCCCAGTTATCTGTTTATTGAACATACAAGTACTCTTACAGTGTTTATATATATTGTAATCTTGAAATAAACTTTTTTTTAAAATAATAGATCAACACACAATGAAGGGATTAAGAACTAGTAATGATGTTCTGATTTGTACATTATGGGCCTGATATCGAGTTGAGTAAAAGATGCTAATAGCACTTCAGCAAATGTTTTCGGAGTTACCTGCATCTTAAGAAACGGTCGACAAAAAAGAAGACAGTGCAGCGTCCTATGTATTTATTAATATGGTAGAATTATCTATTCAATAATCTCCTACAATGCAAGTCAGGTGCAGTGGAGTGCTTGAAGGAGGACCTGTCACCTTCCTCCCCTCACAGCTCACTGGATGCCAAACTCACACAAGCCTCTCTTCTCCCCCAGCACTGTACAGCTGCAAGGAGAACAAAGACAAGAATTAAGGCCCATACACACTAGCCAATTTTGAACTCAAAGAAGCTCACTTTTGGCGTTTTGAGCTACTTTGAGCTCGGACTCAGCCAGTGTGTATGGCCGGGCGATGAGCAGTGAGCGCTGATGCGCGGTCCCCCATCAACGATGGCCGCCGCCATCCGTCGGGCTGTTTGAACAGCCAAGTGAAGTACCTTCCAAAGTCTCCCACTGTGGAAAGTGCTTCACTCCCTGTGAACATTGCTGGGCACAGGGAAAATCACTCAGTGTGTATGCACTGAGCTATTTTCCTGCCAGCGAACTCCACGATCATCGCTGGGCATTCACGCTGGGCAAAAACGCCCAGTGTGTATGCACCTTTAAACAGACAGGATGGACAGAAATGAGAAAAAGAAAATGGTGGGAGTGACGGGGTTGGGGGGTTGCAGTGATGGGATAGAGACATACACACACAGGATGAAAATGATGAGGAGAGACAGGCAGAGAGGAGAAAGAGAGAGAGAGAGAGAGAGAGAGAGAGAGAGAGAGAGAGACGGGGCAGAGGAGGGACAGAGATAAAAGAGAAAAAGATGGGGGACGGAGGTGTGAGAGAATGTCAGGAATGGAAACTCTGTAATGAAGGCCACGATAGCTTGTGACCTAGCAAATGACTTGTATTAAAATAACAGGATCCTGTTTCCATGTTAATCAGTTCATGTATTTCTTTAAATGGTACCCTTGATTCTCATGCAGTAGTATTTTTAGCCAATATGATTATTTCAGTATATTTCTGCCGTAGTTATAGATGCTTACTTTTTGTCTTTTGTATCTATTTTGAATTTGCGCATGTGTCTATAACATTTCAAAAGGTATTATACTGAGTATTCACTAATCATTTAACATTTTATTTCATTTTTTTTATTTTTTTTTATTTAAGAAATAACAATATATACCTTTAACCTCTTATCACCACCTATAGCAGCTGCCTTTGTATTTTGTGTGTTTATCTTAAGATACACTTATCATATTTCAAGATATGTACAGCAGATGCATTTAAAATTTTTACATAGAGCTTACTATACCCCTCGGCTACGATTCCTTACAGGGGCAGCAGACAATTCTCAATGTTTCAAATGTAAGTCCCCCGATGCTGATATTATACACTGTTTATGGTCTTGCCCAATTATACAATCATTCTGGGAACTAATACAGGTGTACATCAAGGTTAACTTGGGTATACCATTTACAATGACAATGGCATGGGCCTTTTGGAATCATGTAGAACCTCAAACTCCCGCTTTATCCAAGGGTACAAGACTGCTTCTGGCTCGCATTACAGCAGCAGCAAAGAAAACAATACTATCTCAGTGGATACAAAAAGATCATATTTCTGTGTCTCTTATGTTACCCCGGTTAATATTTCTATTCCAAATGGATTGGACAGAATGTTCTTTAGATGTTGAATCTCGTGCTCCTAAGTTTTTTGCAATATGGCTGCCTTTTTTGATCATATTACCTGTGAACACCAAAGAAAGTATTCGTAAAGTGGTAAGATTAACGACGTGGTATAATATGGCAACTCTCACCGATGGGTCGCCACCGTTTTGAGCTTCTTCAGATAGGTCTTTTGCCGTTGGATATTTACCACCTCACTTATAAATATAGTCATACATATGTATAATTGACTCAATTTGATGTACTGTATTTCATGATCATTAGGGTTTATACTATTTTGTTTCGCAATTTCCCACATTTAACATATCACAATAATATACGGACAGTGGATTCGTATGTTCGCCTTTATTGATATGTATTAATACTGTTACATGTGTGTTACTTTTCTTCTCTTCAATAAACACAATTTAAAAAAAGATATGTGCAGCAATTAATAAGATGCATCTAATTGCAGTGTGCTTATAGTGTGCCATGAGTGCTGTGTACATGCAACCCTCAACACAGATACAAGTTGTCTGCAGTGTAACAACTGTCTACTAAGATCATCATGTCCCACAAATACACTTTACAGTAACTCTACATGACATTAGGATATATATGTATGAGTATGACTTGTTTGCTATTAGCATGTTCCTATATTGTGTTATTGCTTTATACTTGGGTCATCGCAGCAGCTGCATTAAGTACCAGTGACGTATGTTCCGATCTGCAGACTAGATTGTGTTTGATATTTGGGATTCTCCTGCCAATTTCTTCCTGCTAAACCTTGTTGCTGAACTAATCGTTCTAATGGTTTTAATTCCCCGCAAAGCATGTCATATTAAAGAGTCACTGTAAGGCAAAGTACCAAAATCCAAGTTAATCTTTTAACAGTAAATACAAGTCAGGCTAATTATTTAACTTTGTTTTTAATGGGATTGTTTCTACAAAGTCCAAGCTGTTTGGTTTTACAAAACGATTGACCAATAACCCCATACATGTGAAGCAGATCCACCTATACAACTTGGGCAGTACGGATGTTGTATGGTGGTACGGCTGGTGTAATGGTTAGCATTACTTGCTCACAGCGCTAAGGTCATGGGTTCCATTCCCACCATAGTCCTAACTGTGCAAATTTTGTATATTCTCTCTGTGCTTGCATAGATGTCCTCCGGGTTTTCTGGTTTCCTTCTACAATCCAAAAATATACTGTACAGTAGGTTATTTGTCTTATGATAAAAATTAACCCTAGTATGCACGTGTAGTGGTCAGAGTAGATTGCCCAAGTGGTTATTATCTGCCATCAAATACTATGTTTCTGTGACACATAACACCTCAATTTGTCCAGATCGGAAGTAGACCTACAAATTTTTGCTTGCATTATGATAGAATTGACACGAGAATCCCAAATATCAAACACAATCTATGGTGAGCATGAGGTGCAAACGCTGGGCATTCAGCCTGGCTGATACCCAAAAGCCTGGTGTAGCCCGAAAACCGGGGGTTAAATAATTGTTTGGACAGTCCATGCTAGCTGGTCTTCTAATCCAGGAGATGTGGTGCCATACCACCTACCAAAAAATAAATAAATTAAAAATAGCATGTGCGGTGCTGCATGCTGCAAATGGATACAAGCCCTCCTCAGCAGCTGCCACAGGCCCCTCCAACAGGCCCAAGCCCAAATGCTTTCTTTTACCGGGGATACAGGGATTGAGTTTTTCATTTTGCTATTAGTATCCTACTGTGATGCATGGGGCTAGGGTTTCTACGACTCTGCTCTCTACAGTGTATATGTGTTTAATTATCACTTGGATGTCTATTACAGTACCCCTGAACATCACAGTGAGTATCCCCGAGGCTACTATTATCCCCGGTTGGAAGCCACTGATTTAGATGAACCAATGCTATATGATAGTATGATGAGAATGTCAACATGGCCATAATGTCAACATCTATCATGTAGAAACTGAATGTCTACATATCGTAACTAGAGGCCAAGAGGTCACTTACCTGCTCCTGACAGCTGCAGTTTCTCAAGTGCCTTCTCTGGGTCCTGGCGGTCATGTGACTGTCACTTCTAGCACAGATCTCTGATCCTTCAGTTTTCAAGTACATATTCTTCCCCTATCCCTAACCCACCCTGCGCATAACCATATCCTCCCCCTGCAGCCTAACCCTAATGTCGCCATTTTAACAATGTCAACATTTTACATATCGACATTCTGAGAATGTCGCCATGATGCCTGTCAACATTTTAACAATGTCGACGTCTTAACTGTCGACATTCTTTTTACGGCAATATGCCAGTATTGTAAATGTCGACCTAAAGACTACACCCTTGCTATAATTGTGGGGAATTGTGTATAATTTATGGAGACTCTTTTACACAACTCAGCTTATAGAGAATACAATATTTACAGGTTTAGAAGAGTGAAACCAGGGGCGGATTGGGATGGAAAACCAACCCGGGAAATTTATGGAAGCAGCACAAATGGGGTGGAGTCTGTTGATGCGGGCAGGATCCACCATAGGGCCTGATTCTGAGTTGGCTGCAGTTGCGACCTTCCTTGTGTCTTTTGCTGCAGTTGCGGGTACAACTTTATGCTACTGTAGTTACAAGGCCATTCCCTGGTGTACATTCATGCTTCTGAATATGCAAGGACTGAGATGCACACTTTTATTGTCTACAGATGCTGCAGTCATGCTTTGTGCATCTTTAGACGCCACTATTGGTCGCACCATTGAAACTGTCACCAGCCCTATGCTAGTTGCAGATTATCAATCTGAGTATGGCCTCCAATGTGAGTAATTCAGTGTCTCTATACGCAATCATTTTCAGCAACACATCCATACTATGTAACATCTGTGTCTGATTAGCCTACCCCCTATAACTGCCTAGGAACATAATACACTTCTTGGTACTTGTGTCTGTATCTGTACTGCAACTCTGTACAAACATTATGTATGGTACAACTCAGACACATGCATAGATAAAAAAACATTGCACAATAAATAATACACATTGGCCCCTACAGGAAAAAAACTAAAACACAGTGACCCCCATAGGAAACATAAATACATAAATGCTCCAGTCTCCCACTAAATACTAATCTTTCTGCAGTACTTGTTGAGTTGATTGACTCCACCCCCGAGAGCAATGTGTATTAGTCTGTTTAGCTCCTGGTTCAAGAGCTGTCGGGAGCTGTAGTATATGGGCTGGCAACAGTAGCAACACAGGTGCTGCAGCATGGCTGGACAAACTGCCTTGTGGGTCATATTTGGCCTGCTCCCCACTGTCATAAAGACAACTGTAGGGCTCCTGGGCAGTCCAACTCCCGGCCAGAAGCAAGCGAGAAGCTGCAGTGCCCCGAGCAGGCACATGCTATGGTGCCCCATCCTCCAGTACAGAGATGCAGCATGTGTACAGGAAGGGCAGAACCCACTATGTGTTTGCTGGGGGAGGGACTGGCAAAACAGGCAGCCCCCCCCCACAAAGAAAATAAATAAATAAATGAATAAATAAATTAAATAATTAAAAAAAAAATATATATATATATATATATCCGCAGCAACTGGCACTCCGCAAACAATTACTGCTGTCCTCCATGCAAAGACAACATAATACAGCAAATCCTGGAAAGAACGGCAATGGAGGCTATTTGATGTGCACCACAATTGTTGCACATCAGTTTAATCAGCAGAAGCTGCTTGTGCATCCTAGGCACATAGCAATGCAAATAAGATGCATTTTCATAAAAAAAAGTGCCCGACGTTAGCATTGATGCAAGATTTGTGAGGACACATCTGTATCCAAGCAGAGGCAGAGGTCACGGTGTTAGTGGAAGTGTGAGTGCTGTGTGCATGTGAGTGGGTTGGTTGTGCAGTAGTGTTCAGAATATGTGTAAGGAGCATTATGTGTGTCATGTAAAAATGCATTAATAATGTGCAACATATGTGTAAAGGGCCACTATGTGTGTCATTATGTGTATAAGGGGATTAATAATGTGCAGCATATGTGTAACAGGGTACTACAGTATGTGTGTCATTATGTGTATAGGGGCACTAATAATGTGCAGCAAATGTGTAGGGGGCACTATGTGTGTCATTATGTGTATAAGGGCATTAATAATGTGCGGCATATGTGTAAGGGACATTATGTGTAAAAGGGCATTAATAAAGGTTGTCATAATGTGTAAGGTGCATTATGTTTATAAGGACATTAATGTGTCTCATATGTGTAAGGGGCATTACTGTGTGGAATTGTGTATAAATGCATTACTAATGTGTGGCATTATGTGTATAAGGTGCTCTACTATGTGGCGTTGCACATAGAAAGGGCACTACTGTGTCGTCTAATGTGAATAAAGAGCAATAAGGTATGGTGTAATGTGAATAAGGAGCAATTCAGTGTGATGTAATGTGAATAAGGGCTCTACTGTGAGGAGTAACGTTTATAAGGTAAAGTGATACTACTGTGGGATGTAATATGAATTATGGACACTATCGCAAGATAAAATGTGAATAAAGTTGCAGTACTGTGTGGTGTAATTGGAATTGGGGTTACTATTGTGTGGCCATGCCCCTTCCCAGCAAGAAGATGCCCCTTTTTGGGCTGTGCGTCAAATGTGCAAACTGTTCCTATTTAAAATATAGGGAGTACAAGGACTGCTATGGGTGAGGGGTGATGGTGCTGGGAAAGAGGTGCAAGGTCAGAGGCAGAACCAGCGGTGGTGCTAGGGGGTACCAGCCAAAATCTTGCCTAGGGCATCATATTGGTTAGGGCCGGCTCTGGCTGGAACAGTATATTGTATATTCTAATATTCAAACATATAACATATATAAAGTTTGCAGTAAGAAGGTATTTTTTGTATGTACCATGTAGTATACATGGTAGACACTTGATATGATAGGGTTAATAAAAGATGCAGATCAGCACTGAAATAGTCTTCCTGCTTATGCTGTTCACTGTTGTGCTGAACAGCATTGGACTTTGAATGAGAGAGTGGGGGAACGAATGCTGGTGATAGTGATATATAGAGAGAAGGCATGGCAACCAGAAGAGGAGAGTCTTTCTGTCCTGATAGTGATACAGATTGCAGTGCAGGGGGTCTGCACCACTTACTCAAAAAGATATGAAAGGCTTGTGTGTAGTGATTCCAATCTGCTGGTCTTGGGTGCCAGTGGGTGTCCCGTCAGACACCAATACTATGCTGCTGCTCTGGGATAACGGCACCTGGATATGCCCGCTAGCTGGAACAGATGAACGCTTCCGGTTTGCATTCCACAGGAAAGTACAGCAGGTGGTGAATTGGCTGGGCCGACAGACTGTGTGAGCCAACCTAGCAGGCAATGTAAGCCGGTCCTTGTGAGGAATCATGGTACTGTCCCAGCAACAACTTTTCCTGTTTTCCCTCCCCAATCTGCCCCTGAATTAAATCAACAGATTTTATCATGCAAATCTATGGCCCTCATTCCGAGTCGTTCGCTCTGTATTTTTCATCGCATCGCAGTGAAATTCCGCTTAGTACGCATGCGCAATATTCGCACTGCGACTGCGCCAAGTAATTTTACAATGGAGATAGTATTTTTACTCACTGCTTTTTCATCGCTCCGGCGATCGTAGTGTGATTGACAGGAAATGGGTGTTACTGGGCGGAAACAGGCCGTTTTATGGGCGTGCGGGAAAAAACGCTACCGTTTCCGGAAAAAACGCAGGAGTGGCCGGGGAAACGGAGGAGTGTCTGGGCGAACGCTGGGTGTGTTTGTGACGTCAAACCAGGAACGACAAGCACTGAACTGATCGCAGATGCCGAGTAAGTGTGGAGCTACTCTGAAACTGCTAAGTAGTTTGTAATCGCAATATTGCGAATACATCGTTCGCAATTTTAAGATGCTAAGATACACTCCCAGTAGGCGGCGGCTTAGCGTGAGCAACTCTGCTAAAATCGCCTTGCGAACGATCAACTCGGAATGAGGGCCAATGTACACATCTGAAAGTTACAAGGAACCATTTATTTTATTTTTTTCTGACTGCTGAAACATCCGATTTCCTGTGTACAAACTACACAGTTGTCTTTCCTATATGAATGATACAATTCCTTAAAGATTGTTGGGGTAACTTTTTACATGCAGTTTGCAGACAATGGGGTCAATTTACTAAGATTCATGTTGCAGCCGATTTCAGCCAAGATCAATCTCACCTGACGTCGGCCATCTGAGATTGCAACTATTTGGGAAAAAAACACAGTAATTTACTAAACTACTGTGTTTCTTCAATTAGTGTTCACCGATATTAGCAAAACACTGCCGGACATAACACAATGAAGTCCGGCGGATCTGTAAGATCCGTGCAGGGCTTTATTGTGTACAGTATTTAAATAGTTAAAAATAAAAAATAAAAATTGTGTGGGTCCCCCTCCTAAACACAACTAGCTCCGGGCTCTTTAATCCGGTCCTGGTTGTTCAAATACCGGGAAAAAATTGCGTAGGGGTTCCTAGTATTTTAACAACCAGCACCGGGCTTTACTAGCCAAGGAGATAATGCCACAGCCGGGTAACATATTTATATAGGTAAGAAAAAACATTTTGTTTTCCCTAATGCACACTGAGTGAAAAATAATACTACATAATAATCAGATAATACGGAGATCTTAGTTGTGTATATATGCAGATATAGGGTTAAGTCCCCAGGCCGATCAGCAAGGCGTCTCCATCACTGGGGGTCCCTAATACTAGGTATGGGTCCGGGGTGCAGGACCCCATCACGTCGGCACAGGTCGGCTACCCCAGGTCAGCACACAGGTGAACGTTAATAAGGGTTAATAAGAAGCACATAAGTGCTATGTAAGTGAAGTGTGATTAAAATAATACAAAAATATATACAAAGTGATAGGGAAAATCATAAGTGTTAGGGTGTGCCGACCTGAAGCCACCCAGCCATACCGACATAGGGGCCACCGCACCCCACACCCACCCCATAAATAATTACACATATGTCTGTGTCTGAATGCCCAGTGTAAGGCCACATGATAATGACTCCTAAAGCATCTGGAGACACCCCTAGCTTCTCCAATGGCACTCTGGAGTCAGCAATCCCTCCTAATGCCTCTCTAAGTACAATGCACATATATTGGCAAGCTGCTCAATCAGACTGTGATGTCACTCAGGTGCTAAAAGGGAGGGGTAATTCTGTGTAAGAGAAAAACATTTTGTTTTCCCTAATGCACACTGAGTGAAAAATAATACTACATAATAATCAGAAAATATGGAGATCTTAGTTGCGTATATCTGCAGATATAGGGTTAAGCTTGCCAATATATGTGCACTGTAGTTAGAGAGGCATGGATGGGTCCCTGCGGCCATAGCATTACCCCCCCAACTAGTCAGACCTGGCCGAGGTACCCTAGGGGAGTGGGGACCCTCTCCAGGCGACCAAGGGCAAGGGTTGAAGCCCGGGGCTGTCCCTGCCATCTGTGGGCTGTAGATGGCAAGCTGATAGCCATTAAATGTGTAAAAACAAATATTGTGTGTTGCCATGGAACTACAAGTCCCAGCAAGCATCCCCGCATGCTGGTACTTAGAGAACCACAAGTTCCAGCATGTGCGGCATTAAAGGGCCCACTGGTACCTGTAGTATCTGTAGTATATTACACATATGTCTGTGTCTGAATGCCCAGTGCAAGGCCACATGATAATGGCTCCTACAGCATCTGAGAGCCAGCTTACCTGGAGATACCCCTAGCTTCTCCAATGGCACTCTGGAGTCAGCAATCCCTCCTAATGCTGACCCATCCATGCCTCTCTAACTACAATGCACATATATTGGCAAGCTGCTCAATCAGATTGTGATGTCACTCAGGTGCTAAAAGATATACGCAACTAAGATCTCCGTATTCACCAGCAAAATAGATATTAAAAAAAACCACAGGACACACACACCATAAAAAAAACATTTTATTTAAACATACATGCACACTTACACACTCACACATACTTACCTAATGTCCCACGGAGCCCCTCGGACTCCTTATCTAGTATAATCCACGGGGTACATGTAAATAAAAAAATTATACTCACCTAACCTGCTGTAGATTGGTCCTCTTCATTCCACGTAGGCATCCAGGGGTTAAAAAAAACAGCAAAAAAACCCGGTCCACACAATTGAAGGGGATCCATGTGTACACGAATGCAGCCTCGTGACCCTGTCACTTGGGGACCCACCAGCCAATCAGGGAGCGCCACATCATAGCACTCTCCTGATTGGCTATGCGTTACCCGACTGCCAATCAAGCGGAGCGCATAGGAAGTAATGAGGAATAAAAATAAGAATTTACTCACCGGTAATTCTATTTCTCGTAGTCCGTAGTGGATGCTGGGAACTCCGTAAGGACCATGGGGAATAGACGGGCTCCGCAGGAGACTGGGCACTCTAAAAGAAAGATTAGGTACTATCTGGTGTGCACTGGCTCCTCCCTCTATGCCCCTCCTCCAGACCTCAGTTAGGGAAACTGTGCCCGGAAGAGCTGACACAACAAGGAAAGGATTTGTAATCCAGGGTAAGACTCATACCAGCCACACCAATCACACTGTACAACTTGTGATAACCATACCCAGTTAACAGTATGAACAACAACTGAGCCTCACTCAACGGATGGCTCATAACATTAACCCTTTAGTGAAGCAATAACTATATACATGTATTGCAGAGAGTCCGCACTTGGGACGGGCGCCCAGCATCCACTACGGACTACGAGAAATAGAATTACCGGTGAGTAAATTCTTATTTTCTCTGACGTCCTAGTGGATGCTGGGAACTCCGTAAGGACCATGGGAATTATACCAAAGCTCCCAAACGGGCGGGAGAGTGCGGATGACTCTGCAGCACTGAATGAGCAAACTCAAGGTCCTCCTCAGCCAGGGTATCAAACTTGTAGAATTTAGCAAATGTGTTTGAACCCGACCAAGTAGCAGCTCGGCAAAGCTGTAAAGCTGAGACCCCTCGGGCAGCCGCCCAAGAAGAGCCCACCTTCCTTGTGGAATGGGCTTTTACTGATTTAGGATGCGGCAGTCCAGCCGCAGAATGTGCCAGCTGAATCGTGCAACAGATCCAGCGAGCAATAGTTTGCTTTGAAGCAGGAGCACCCAGCTTGTTGGGTGCATGCAGGATAAATAGCGAGTCAGTTTTCCTGACTCCAGCCGTCCTGGAAACATAAATTTTCCAATCCCGGACTACGTCCAGCAACTTGGAAGCCTCCAAGTCCCGAGTAGCCGCAGGCACCACAATAGGTTGGTTCAAATGAAACGCTGATACCACCTTTGGGAGAAATTGGGGACGAGTCTTCAATTCTGCCCTGTCCATATGGAAGATCAGATACGGGCTTTTACATGACAAAGCCGCCAATTCTGACACACGCCTAGCTGAAGCCAAGGCCAACAGCATTACCACCTTCCACGTGAGATACTTTAGCTCCACGGTCTTAAGTGGCTCAAACCAGTGTGATTTCAGGAAATCCAACACAACGTTAAGATCCCAAGGTGCCACTGGAGGCACAAAAGGGGGCTGAATATGCAGCACTCCCTTAACAAACGTCTGAACTTCAGGCAGTGAAGCCAGTTCTTTTTGAAAGAAAATAGATAGGGCCGAAATCTGGACCTTTATGGATCCTAATTTTAGGCCCATAGTCACTCCTGACTGTAGGAAGTGCAGGAATCGACCCAGCTGGAAATCCTCTGTAGGGGCCTTCCTGGCCTCATACCAAGCAACATATTTTCGCCATATACGGTGATAATGTTTTGCTGTCACGTCTTTCCTAGCCTTTATCAGCGTAGGAATAACTTCATCCGGAATGCCCTTTTCCGCTAGGATCCGGCGTTCAACCGCCATGCCGTCAAACGCAGCCGCGGTAAGTCTTGGAACAGACAGGGCCCCTGCTGTAACAGGTCCTGTCTGAGAAGCAGAGGCCATGGGTCCTCTGAGATCATTTCTTGTAGTTCTGGGTACCAAGTTCTTCTTGGCCAATCCGGAACGATGACTATAGTTCTTACTCCTCTCTTTCTTACTATCCTCAGTACCTTGGGTATGAGAGGAAGAGGAGGGAACACATAAACCGACTGGTACACCCACGGTGTCATTAGTGCGTCCACAGCTATCGCCTGAGGGTCCCTTGACCTGGCGCAATATTTTTTTAGCTTTTTGTTGAGGCGGGACGCCATCATGTCCACCTGTGGCAGTTCCCAGCGATTTACAATCTGTGTGAAGACTTCTTGATGAAGTCCCCACTCTCCCGGGTGGAGGTCATGCCTGCTGAGGAAGTCTGCTTCCCAGTTGTCCACTCCCGGAATGAACACTGCTGACAGTGCTAGCACGTGATTCTCCGCCCATCGAAGAATCCTTGTGGCTTCTGCCATCGCCATCCTGCTTCTTGTGCCGCCCTGGCGGTTTACATGGGCGACCGCCGTGATGTTGTCTGACTGAATCAGTACTGGTTGGTTTTGAAGCAGGGGCTCTGCTTGCCTCAGGGCGTTGTAAATGGCCCTTAGTTCCAGTATATTTATGTGTAGTGAAGTCTCCAGACTTGACCACTGTCCTTGGAAGTTTCTTCCCTGCGTGACTGCCCCGCATCCTCGGAGGCTTGCATCCGTGGTCACCAGGACCCAGTCCTGTATGCCGAACCTGCGGCCCTCGAGAAGATGAGCACTCTGCAGCCACCACAGCAGAGACACCCTGGCCCTTGGGGACAGGGTGATCAACCGATGCATCTGAAGATGCGATCCGGACCATTTGTCCAACAGATCCCACTGAAAGATCCTTGCATGGAACCTGCCGAAGGGAATTGCTTCGTAAGAAGCCACCATCTTTCCCAGGACTCGCGTGCAGTGATGCACCGACACCTGTTTTGGTTTCAGGAGGTCCCTGACCAGAGATGACAATTCCTGGGCCTTCTCCACCGGGAGAAACACCTTCTTCTGTTCTGTGTCCAGAATCATGCCCAGGAAAAGCAGACGCGTCGCAGGAATCAGCTGCGACTTTGGGATATTCAGAATCCAGCTGTGCTGTTGCAACACTTCCTGAGAGAGTACTACGCTGACCAACAACTGCTCTCTGGACCTCGCCTTTATGAGGAGATCGTCCAAGTACGGGATAATAATAACTCCCTTCTTTCGAAGGAGTATCATCATTTCGGCCATTACCTTGGTAAATACCCTCGGTGCCGTGGACAGTCCAAACGGCAACGTCTGGAATTGGTAATGACAGTCCTGTACCACAAATCTGAGGTACTCCTGGTGAGGTGGGTAAATGGGGACATGCAAGTAAGCATCTTTGATGTCCAGCGACACCATAAAATCCCCCTCTTCCAGGCTTACAATGACCGCTCTGAGCGATTCCATTTTGAACTTGAATTTCTTTATATAAGTGTTCAAGGACTTTAAATTCACAATGGGTCTCACCGAACCGTCCGGTTTCGGTACCACAAACATTGTGGAATAGTAACCCCTTCCCTGTTGAAGGAGGGCGACCTTGATTATCACCTGCTGGAGGTACAGCTTGTGAATTGCCGCCAGTACTACCTCCCTTTCCCTGGGAGCAGCTGGCAAGGCAGATTTGAGGTAACGGCGAAGGGGAGTCGCCTCGAACTCCAGCTTGTATCCCTGAGATACAATTTGTACAGCCCATAGATCCACTTGTGAGCGAACCCACTGGTTGCTGAAGTTTCGGAGACGCGCCCCCACCGCACCTGGCTCCGCCCGTGGAGCCCCAACGTCATGCGGTGGACTTAGTGGAAGCAGGGGAGGATTTTTGTTCCTGGGAACTGGCTGCCTGGTGCAGCTTCTATCCTCTACCCTTGCCTCTCTGACCCGCTTGCCTTTCTGAGGCCGAAAGGACTGCACTTGATAATACAGTGCTTTCTTAGGTTGTGAGGGAACCTGAGGCAAAAAAGTCGACTTCCCAGCTGTTGCTGTGGATACGAGGTCCGAGAGACCGTCCCCAAACAATTCCTCACCCTTATAAGGCAAAACCTCCATATGTTTTTTAGAATCAGCATCACCTGTCCACTGCCGAGTCCATAATACTCTCCTGGCAGAAATGGACATTGCATTAATTCTAGATGCCAGCAGGCAAATGTCCCTCTGGGCATCCCGCATATATAAGACGACGTCTTTTATATGTTCTAGGGTTAGCAAAGCAGTATCCCTGTCGAGGGAATCAATGTTGTCTGACAGGGTATCAGTCCATGCTGCAGCAGCACTACACATCCAGGCTGAAGCAATAGCAGGTCTCAGTAGAGTACCAGAGTTTGTATACACAGACTTCAGGATAGCTTCCTGCTTTCTATCCGCAGGCTCCTTTAGGGCGGCCGTATCCTGAGACGGCAGTGTCACCCTTTTAGATAAGCGTGTGAGCGCCTTGTCCATCCTAGGGGATGTTTCCCAACGTAACCTATCCGTTGGCGGGAAAGGGTACGCCATCAGTAACCTCTTAGAAATCACTAGTTTCTTATCAGGGGAACTCCACGCTTCTTCACACAATTCATTTAAGTCATCAGATGGGGGAAAAGTCACTGGCTGCTTTTTCTCCCCACACATAATACACCTCTTGGTGGTAACCGGGTTAATGTCAGAAATGTGCAATACATCTTTCATTGCAGTAATCATGCATCGGATGGCCTTTGTAGACTGTACATTTGTCTCATCCTCATCTACACTGGAGTCAGACTCCGTGTCGACATCTGTGTCTACCATCTGAGCTAGCGGGCGTTTATGAGCCCCCGACGGCTTCTGAGTCGCCTGGGCAGGCGCGGGCTGAGACCCCGGCTGTCCCAAGGCTGCTGCGTCATCGAACCTTTTATGTAAGGAGTTGACACTGTCGGTAAAGACCTTCCAAATATCCATCCAATCAGGTGTCGGCCCCGTCGGGGGCGACACCACATTTATCTGCCCCTGCTCCGCCTCCACGTAACCCTCCTCATCAAACATGTCGACACAGCCGTACCGACACACCGCACACACACAGGGAATGCTCAGACTGAGGACAGGACCCCACAAAGTCCTTTGGGGAGACAGAGAGAGAGTATGCCAGCACACACCACAGCGCTATATAACACAGGGATTCACACTATAAAAAGTGATTTACCCAATAGCTGCTTAATTATCTTATTTGCGCCTAAATTTATGTGCCCCCCCTCTCTTTTTTACCCTTCTTGTATCAGGATACTGCAGGGGAGAGCCTGGGGAGCTGCTTCCAGCGGAGCTGTAAAGGGAAAATGGCGCTGGTGTGCTGAGGAAGAAGGCCCCGCCCCCTCAGCGGCGGGCTTCTGTCCCGCGTTTTCTGTAACTTAATGGCGGTTTTTTTTACACATATACAGTTAACAGACTGTATTATGTGTATTTTATGCCAAAAGGTATTATAATTGCTGCCCAGGGCGCCCCCTCCCCCCCAGCGCCCTGCACACAGTGACCGGAGTGTGTGGTGTGCTGTGGGAGCAATGGCGCACAACTGCAGTGCTGTTCGCTACCTTAATGAAGACAGGAGTCTTCTGCCGCCGATTTCATCGCTTCTGTTCTGTCTTCTGGCTCTGCAAGGGGGACGGCGGCGCGGCTCCGGGAACGGACGATCGAGGTCAGGCCCTGTGTTCGAACCCTCTGGAGCTAATGGTGTCCAGTAGCCTAAGAAGCACGAGCTAGCTGCAAGCAGGTAGGTTTGCTTCTCTCCCCTCAGTCCCACGTAGCAGTGAGTCTGTTGCCAGCAGATCTCACTGAAAATAAAAAACATAACAAATACTTTCTTTTCTAGCAAGCTCAGGAGAGCCCACTAGGAGCACCCAGCTCTGGCCGGGCACAGATTCTAACTGAGGTCTGGAGGAGGGGCATAGAGGGAGGAGCCAGTGCACACCAGATAGTACCTAATCTTTCTTTTAGAGTGCCCAGTCTCCTGCGGAGCCCGTCTATTCCCCATGGTCCTTACGGAGTTCCCAGCATCCACTAGGACGTCAGAGAAATGCCCATTATCGCCTATGGTGGGAACCTGCGGTCTGCGATATATATCTCAAGGTTGAATGAGGTCACTCTTGTTGATGGTTATGCTTAGGAGGGGGGACCCCACGCAATTTTTTTTAATGATTTTTAACTCTTTACTACGGTTTGAAAAAGAGAAGCATGCACTGATCCGTGTATGATTCTCCAAACACGCCAGCCAAAAGCAGGTCTATTTGAAAGTTCTATTCTATACAAATTCCATGCACTTCCGGCAGTGTTTGGCTATTGGGGGTAATTCAGAGTTGAACGCAGCAGCAAATTTGTTGGCAGTTGGGCAAAACCATGTGCACTGCGGGGGGGCAGATATAACATGTGCAGAGAGAGTTAGATTTGGGTGGGGTGTATTCAATATGAAGTCTAGATTGCAATGTAAAAATAAAGCAGCCAGTATTTACCCTGCACAGAAACAAATGAACCCACCCAAATCTAACTCTCTCTGCACGTTATATCTGCCCCTGCTGCAGTGCACATGGTTTTGCCCAACTGCTAATAAATTTGCTGCTGCGTTCAACTCTGAATTACCCCCTTTGTCAGCAGTGATTGAGAATACAAATCCTTAGTAGATTCCTGTGTTGTATACAGTATGTAAAAAAAAACCCACCGTACTTGACCGATGGTCTAATGATTCGTATTTGTGTGGACTACAGTGTATCTCAATACTAATTACACCAACACTGCCGAGGTTTGAGTGTTTTAAATTTCCGAGTTGCATTTTCGTATGAAGATGCAAATTCGAATCAAATCGGAATCTTAGTAAATTTCCACCAATGTCTGTACACCCTGCATTTGCTCTACGACATCGGCTCATGGGTACCGAAAGACATTCTGCCGCACTCCTAAAGCCGGGAGCTGATTTGATGGGTTCGTACAATAATGGCTGATCGATCCCATTATTGTACAATGTGTAACTAGCTTAACAGTGTGACTATTTTATCTCTGTCCCATTAGTAAACTATTTAGTCTTAGCTATAGCCGTCTCTTCTTGTACTTTTTGGGTGGGTCATCCTTGTCAGCCTGCTCAGTGAAGTCATAGCAGATCGCCTTGTCAGACCATTGCAGAGTCACTCACCTTTGCAATACAGAGACCAGACAAGCTACAGACCCTGGGATGATACATACTGCTGGAACATTTATAATAAAATTAATCAAGCAAAGTAAAAGTAAAAACATTAGGTAAGTACACATTTCTTTCAAATTCTACAAGCAATTCCAAATATACAACATAAAAAACCTGTTTATAAATTGGCTTTATTGAGCACACAATGTAGATTTTTTTTTCTTTTGTCAATCTGTAACCTGAGATAATATCTGACTCAGCCTCTCAAGATCATTATAAGCATTCTTCTTGGTAACTCAAACCTAGTAGGAAGTTGCGAGCCAAAGTCCACCTGCTGCATATTTCCTGGGTTGTTACATACCATACTGCTGAACTGCTTGCTCTGGTATTGTGCACAAGGCTGAGCAGAGGAGCTTGTTTGACGATCACGCCTTATTGCTGCCGTCCTGTGTTGTGGAAAGGAATGCAACATGCGTAATGTGCAGGCGATTAGTTTCAGATTTAACATTTTCTGCTGGAAAGGATGAAAGTCCTGCAGGAAACTGCTGAAACAGACTCCGCATCTTAGCACAAAGGGGGACTTTCAAGCAGTTGCCAACATCTTTCACCACACAACCTCTGTATAGGGGTGGGAAGATATGGACAGTAAAGGTATGCTAATATGCACACTGTTACTTCTCATAACAGGTACACTGCCAGTGTAATCTTGAGAAATGAAAGTAGGAGTGGCAGAACTGTACATGTACACTGTGGGCACAGTCGGGGCAAGGTGTATACAGAGCTGGATACATCAGGGCTGTATGTTGCTTGCATGCCTCTAGGTGCAGATCTGTTCAGGGACAGCATTGAAGTGGTTTATTTCTATTTATTTTTCTTGATCTCTTTGTATTGTTGCTACTTTGACTTTATGAGGCACTTATGTTTCTAAGTATAAATAATGCAGTGGGGTGTTCAGTATAAATATTGGGTTGTTTCTCAGAGCAATATCAGCAATGTTAGGCGTATAATGACTTGTTCAGAGCATATTCCCTCACAATGGGGCCATTGCAGAACTGAATGGGGCTATTGCAGAATTGAACACTAGTTGTCTGTAATTGCCCCAGCATTGAGTGCACTGTAAAAATGCCAAACATGCGCTGACACAGTTCTGAAATGAGTGTCGTCATGCTGACTAAGTATATACAGAAAGACCACACAAGCTCAGCTGCTGATATAAATATGGGTCATAGATCCAAAATAAATACATTATAAAGTGACAATGATAGACAATTGTGTTTAACTAAGCTAATGACCGTTAATATAAAGCAATGGTGTGCAGTCATAATATGGCCATTCAGCATGTCAACACAAGAATGTCGACATGGATAAAATGTTGGCAGTCAAAATGTTGACATTCACAATGTCGAAACAGGCACGGTGTTGACATTGTCATAATTTCGACATTGTGAATGTTAATAGGCACAGTGCATTTTAGGGTTAGGCTGCTGTTAGGGCCCATATTTAAAAAAAACTATGTAGAAATTGCCAACTGTTGTCATTCACATGGCAACGTCAACTTTGTGAATGTCGCCATTAAGCATGTCAACATAATGTTCATATTGACATTCAGACTATGTTGACATTTTACATGTCAACATTTTGTACTACACCCTAAAGGTATACATAGTGAGCTTGCCTCAAGATATGAATGTCCCACTGTTATATACAGCAGGGTGGATCAGAATAGGCACCATGGTCTGTTGGGCATGGGCATTGCTTATGTGAAAGCCTGTGTAACACCTGGCCAGGTCATGTACTGTACAGAACAGGTGCAATGCCACATTGCCGTCAGTCTTGGAGGGAAAAACAGATGTGGGTAGAAAAATGTCCTTTATATACAGTTGACAGTCTGGAGGTGAGGTAAATTCTCTCTATACTATTGCTGTGCATAGCCATAGATTCACCTGTTCAGCAGTAACATGTCCTTGGAAATTCCATACAAACACTAATTAATGTTCTATCTTAATATTACATGTAAATGTTTCATTATAAAAAAACGGAATTCTTTATTTATGTTCGACAAGGGTCGGAGAAGAAGGAGAGAGAGGGACAGAAAAGATCTCCATTTGATATTATCTTCAGCCAGCTACAAAGAAAAAAGTCAGATAAAGGAAAAAATGACATATTCCAAGTAAAGAGATTCTTCAAGGGGTTTGATAAGGATACAAGTGACACAGCGAGCACAAAGGATGAACAAGCACCTGACAATAGGTCTACACTCGGTGACCATAAAACGGAGACTGTGGACACCAGCCCTGCAAAAGGTGATACAGTGTATGTCATATTGTGAGGGATAACAATTACTCCATGCTTTCACTGGCCACAGGATATTACTGTGCTGCATTTTGTTGTCCCTTATTTCTATATTAAAGTCAGGGTGCTGATTAATATACATTCAACTGAAAGGTGGTACCACCCTTAATGGGTGTCTTATTCATTCCATAATTGCCTACTCTACTAGAAACTGCGGAAGACTGGTCCCGCCACCATTGCCACCTACCTGAATCTCCCCTGCAGGCTTCTCTCGCAGGGAAATCTAATAAGTAGCTAAATATCCATCAAAACAAAGTCAAACAAGAGGGCTCAGGAAGAACAACCAGCAATTTTCAGTGCAGGGCTAGTAGTTTCTATGTGGTGGGGATTATGCCATTTTCCTTTGTCATCCCTCAACCACTTGCTTGGCTTCATTGCATGTAATATTTTTATTTTTGGTTTGCTACTAAGTGGGGGGGGGGGGAGGTTTCTATTGCCAATGGAGGGGGGGGGGGGGATACTACTTTTTAAACATAATGAAGGAAAAAAATCTCTGCGATTATGTGGGGGGAAAAATAAGATTTTACTCACCGTTAAATCTATTTCTCGTAGTCCGTAGTGGATGCTGGGACTCCGTAAGGACCATGGGGAATAGCGGCTCCGCAGGAGACTGGGCACAACTAAAGAAAGCTTTAGGACTACCTGGTGTGCACTGGCTCCTCCCACTATGACCCTCCTCCAGACCTCAGTTAGGATACTGTGCCCGGAAGAGCTGACACAATAAGGAAGGATTTTGAATCCCGGGTAAGACTCATACCAGCCACACCAATCACACCGTATAACTCGTGATACTATACCCAGTTAACAGTATGAAATATAACTGAGCCTCTCAACAGATGGCTCAACAATAACCCTTTAGTTAAACAATAACTATATACAAGTATTGCAGACAATCCGCACTTGGGATGGGCGCCCAGCATCCACTACGGACTACGAGAAATAGATTTACCGGTGAGTAAAATCTTATTTTCTCTGACGTCCTAAGTGGATGCTGGGACTCCGTAAGGACCATGGGGATTATACCAAAGCTCCCAAACGGGCGGGAGAGTGCGGATGACTCTGCAGCACCGAATGAGCAAACTCTAGGTCCTCCTCAGCCAGGGTATCAAACTTGTAGAATTTTGCAAATGTGTTTGACCCCGACCAAGTAGCTGCTCGGCAAAGTTGTAAAGCCGAGACCCCTCGGGCAGCCGCCCAAGAAGAGCCCACCTTCCTCGTGGAATGGGCTTTCACTGATCTAGGATGCGGCAGTCCAGCCGCAGAATGTGCAAGCTGAATCGTACTACAGATCCAGCAAGCAATAGTCTGCTTTGAAGCAGGAGCACCCAGCTTGTTGGGTGCATACAGGATAAATAGCGAGTCAGTTTTCCTGACACTAGCTGTCCTGGAAACATAAATTTTCAGGGCCCTGACTACGTCCAACAACTTGGAATCCTCCAAGTCTTTAGTAGCCGCAGGCACTACAATAGGTTGGTTCAAATGAAAAGCTGAAACCACCTTAGGGAGAAACTGGGGACGAGTCCTCAATTCTGCCCTATCCATATGGAAAATCAGATGAGGGCTTTTACATGACAAAGCCGCCAATTCTGACACACGCCTGCCGAAGCCAAGGCCAACAGCAAGACCACTTTCCACGTGCGGTGAAATAACGGGTCCGCTGGTACCTGTAGTTCTACAACAGCAAAAATACCCAAATAAAAACACAACACACACACACCTTGAAAGTAAAATTTTATTATAACACACTTGCACACTCACACATACTTACTTACATCCCACGCCGGTCACGTCCACTTGTCCATGTAGAATCCAATACGGGTACCTGTAAAAATGAGCGTGATTACTTACCTACATCCCACGCCGATCACGTCCACTTGTCCATGTAGAATCCAATGCCTGTAAATGTAAAACAAGTAATTTATACTTAAAAACTTCAATCCACGGGAGGGGGGGGGGGGGAAGGAGAGAGAAAGAGAGAGAGAGACCTGCTGCTGTGTGTGGACAGAGCCGGCGGAGGAGGACAGGGGAGAGCCGCACAGGGGAGACCGCACACTACCCTGCTGGTGCCTGTCAGCGGGATGGGAGGATGGAGCCGGCGGAGAAGGACAGGGGAGAGCCGCATAGAGGAGAGCCGCCTGGTGCCTGTGAGCGGGAGGGGGGGGCGGAGCCGGCGGTGGAGGACAGGGGAGAGCAGCACTCACTGCAGAGCCACCGCTGCTCCCGTCCCAACTTCCGCCTCGCGCCGCGTGTGGGTGATTGGACAGCGGATCCGCTATCCAATCACAGGTGCCTCGCTGACATGGTGGTGGTGTCCCTGTCAGCGAGGCACTTTTTTCCGTGCCGCTTTCCCTATATTTTTCAATGGGCTTTTACAGCCCAGTGCTATGCTCCGCCCCCCCGCACTGTCCCCGTTCCTATTATGTATGGGAGGCACCAGTGGCGTAACTAGAAATTTTTCTCCCCAAGCCAAAAAAGGGGGCGTGATCTTGTGGAAATGGGCGTGGCTTTGCATAAAGGGGGGCATTGCAGGAAAAGACTACCTTATACCCAAATTTTGCAACCTGCACGCACAGACGTTGGCCACCACAGGAAAAAAAATAATCCTGATTCATGCCCCTTACATTATTTGTACGTTTTCATCCGTATAGTAATGCCCAGTATACATTATGCCACATACTGCAATGGCCCTTAGACATTATGCCACACATAATAATGCCCATGACACAATATGCCACACACCATAATGCCCCCGACACATTATGCCACACACCGTAATGCCTGTGACACATTATGACAGGCATCACAATGTCCATTAAACATTATGACACACACTGCAATGCCCCTGATACATTATAGCACATACCACAATGTCCGTGATACATTATGCCACACACTGCAATCACCCTGAGACATTATACCACAATGCCCGTAATATAGTATACCACACACCGTAATGCCTGTGACACATACCGCAATGCCCGCTATACCCTATGCCATACACCGCAATGCCCGTTATACATTTTGCCACACACTGCAATGCCCCTGAGACATTATACCACATACCACAATGCCCGTGATATAGTATGCCACTCACCGTAATGTCTGTGACACATTATGACACACACCGCAATGTCCGTGATACATTATGCCACACACCGCAATGCCCATTACACATTAAGTCCTACAGTAAGGCTTCTAATTACTTTTAAGAAAAAGACAAGAATACTGCTTCTAGAGCGCCTCAGAAACTAAAACGACTAATAATAATATTAATATTATAAAGATTCTCCTGAGAGACTGCGCTGCCGTACACAATATGTGAACGTTGTGAAGGGTGTGAATTAAAACAAAAAACGGCTGCGCTGTATACCAGGAGAAGATGAAGGGATGAGAGCCGTCATATGTAATATATATTTATTAACAATGCATAAAAAGTTAAAAGACAAATAATTAATACAATTAATATGCACACCTTGTTGGTCTCATAAAAGAGATCTCTCTTTCAACATAGAGAGACAATGGCTGGGATAAGTTCCTTTAGTGGATATTCATAATCGCTAACTGCTGATAATAGAGATAATGGCTGGTGATGATAAATGATCGAAGCAGTCCCGGAATTTCAAATAATTAGCCTCACCACGCTCAGTAGATGAAATGGTGTTTACCTCTCTTCGTGGGCTGGTAATGTACCGAGCGAGCGTCCTCCGCCAAAGTCCTGCAGTGCCCACAAGCGCTAAGCAGCGGGAGAGAGATGAGATGAATGAGCCGCCGGTGAGAGCGTCTAGCCGGGGGCAGCGTGAAGCACAGCAGTTGTCAACCACCGGTGAGAGCGTCTAGCTGGGAGCGGCGTGAAGCACAGCAGTTTGTCAGCAGCAGTGAGCGGGTCAGATGGAGATCACGCTGGATCAGAACAGGTGGTCACAAGTAGAGACCTAAACAGGTGTGTTGGAGGTAGGATCCGAACGCGTTTCGTCACGCTCCACGTGACTATCAAAGGTATACCTAAAAGGCGCAGCCGTTTTTTGTTTTAATTCTAATTACTTTTAAATTACCTGCTCGTTGCCAGAGGTTTCATGCTCTTGGTTCCATGCACGGTGCCAGGGGTTTTCATGCTCAGGGTGTCGTGCTCGTTGCAAGGGGTTTCATGCGGTAGGTGTTATGCTTGTTGCCAGAGGTATCATGTGCTGGGTTTCAAGCTTGTTGTCAGGGGGTAATATTCGTTGCCAGGGGTTTCATGCACTGGGTGTCATGCTCGTTCCTAGGGGGTAATGCTTGTTGCCAGGGATTTCATGAGCTTGGTGTTGTGCTTGTAACCAGGGGGTAATGCTTGTTGCTAGGGCTGTGCTCCCAGTGCCACATATTCCCCCAGTGCCAGATATTCCCCCACAGTGCCAGGTACACATAAGCCCCCAGTGCCAAATATGCCCCCCCAGTGCCAGGTACACAAATACCCCCAGTGCCAAATATGCCGTCCCCCCAGTGCCAGGTACACATACACCCCCCATTGCCAAATATGCTCCCCCCCCCCCCCCCCAGTGCCAAAGTACAACACCCTCCGGGCTCCCCCGCTGCTGTGCTGGGAAGAAGGGACACGGAGGGCACAGCGCGCGCCTCTCCTGTGACCCTCCTTCGTCTCCGACGGCAGCGGTGTGTCTGTTTAATGAAGTGCCGGTTCGTGAGCCAATCAGAGCTCACGAACGGGCACTTCATTAAACTGACACGCTGCTGCCGCCGGAGACGAAGGAGGGACACAGGAGAGGCGCGCGCTGTGCCCTCCGTGTCCCTCCTTGCCAGCAGAGATCAGTGGCGGCTAGGGCGCCCCGCAGCCCTGCGCGCCTCCAAGCGCACGCAGTAGCTGCGGACCCCTAGTTACGCCACTGGGAGGCACTGCTATCAGTGCCTCCCAAAGTAATTTCACAAAAAAACAAATTGCATTACATCAAGAAGATATTTATGACACAGAATATGTGTCATAAGTATCTTCTTTGTATATTTACTAATTAATCACAGGGGAGGCACTGCCTCCCCTGACTGCACGTCCCTGATTTAGACTCTAAATAGGTGTGGTGATGGCTGCAAAAACCAGCACAATGCAGGTGTATACTGATGGAGCATATTGGAGCATAATGAGGTTTTGGCACAGCCACATTATGCTCCATCATAATACACAGGCATTGTGCTGACTGCAGCTGTCACACACACAGAAGCCTTGAATAATAATGCTGCTGGCCCTAACCCTGAGTGTAATCCTCACTAAATGCCGCTATCACCCCTGTTTGGATGGTCCGGATGGCATGGGGTGCGGGCTCCGTCACACTCCATGCGGCAGCGGCTGCTCAGGGGCAAACATGGAGGAGGTATCGGCACCGTCAGCTCTCGGTAGAGGCTAGATCCAAGTGGCCTAAGGGACCTTTTCCGTCAGGGAGAGGAGCCACGACACAAGGGGGAGGAGCTACGCCAGCGGTACAGTTGGTCTAGTATCCACACCACCAACTATTACCTTTAGTAGTTAGGTGGCGAGCGCAGCGGAGCGGAGCGAGCCACCGTGCCCGAAGCGTGGCGAGCGAAGCGAGCCCGCGAGGGTACTTTTTGGGTACCTTGGGACAGATTTATTAAGCTCGGTGAAGTGATAAAGTGGAAGGTGATAACGCACCAGCCACTCAGCTCCTAACTGTCATTTTTCAAACCCAGCCTGTGACATGGTAGTTAGGATCTGATTGGCTGGTCCTTTATCACCTTCCACTTTATCACTTCACCGAGCTTAATAAATCTGCCCTCTTGTTCGGCCGCAGCTCCTCCCCCTGGTGACGGGTCTCCTCCCCTAGGTACGTCAGAAGGTCCCTTCTCCCACTCCAATATAGAACCAACCGTCAGCTCTCCCGCGTACATCGCTCCAGGCCACGCATGGCCACGTACAGCTGAGCATGGATGCCGCCCACTCCCCGAGTCCCCATGTGTGCAATGTGAGTGTGCCGGGTGAGATGGGCGGCTGGTTTCTGCCCGCAAACTACTCTGATTCCAGCGGTGAGCGACAGGTTGGCGACCGCTGAACTAGATTATATGGATTCATTTTGAAGGGTTTTTTGTTTCAGTTTTATGCTATAACAATTGTATATCATTTTAAATACAGTAAATATATATAATTTTTGGTACTTTACTGTGATGCAGTTTAAAACCGTAACTTGCCTGCTTCTTAATGGAAACATTTTTTTGCAAACAGAAATTGTAAAACATTTTAAACTATAAACCATACCTGTAATTTGTTTGTTCAAAACAATGAAAATAGATTTTCAATGAACGAACTGTTAAAAATAATAATAATCATTATCTTTTATGTAAATACTAGTTAACTTACCAGCCTTTCAAAATAACGGAACAACATAACACTAATGTCAGTGCTGGCGCCTGTGCGCGCCTTAATGGAGCAACACTTGAATTGCTCTGGTTGTTGTCATCTAGTGGCTGCCGATGCAAAACACTTGAATTCCCCCCATAGAGGTGAGGAGCAGTGTTATCCTTTTATTATATAGGATTAGACATAGTAGAAAGCACAATATAGGGATTCAGCAATCATTCACATCATTTCACTATTCTAAAAGGAACTATACAGCGTTACTATAAAATAAATAAACACTTTTAACATTTTATATATAGTATATGTCTAAGTTTTTATGACTAAGTTACTGTACAAATGTTCTATGTATGAACCTTTTGTCAAATGACAGATATCAATACAATAATCCAATTCATGCCAAACACACCGGAGCATGTCCTTGTCAACACTTTTTGCTTTGCATAAACAACCAGTGTTCGTAAACCTCTTGCTCCAGTCGTAGATGGACTTCCTTGTAGGTGGAGGTTTCCCATGACGTGTTCTAAAGTGAAGGTTTCCCATGTCGTGTCTCGACCATCTAGTGTTGACCTGCTAACTATCCAAAAAAATCATACACAGAATAATACAGATAATGGGGGTCATTCCGAGTTGTTCGCTCGCTATCAGATTTTAGGCATTGCACACGCTAGGCCGCCGCCCTCTGGGAGTGTATCTTAGCATAGCAGAATTGCGAACGAAAGATTAGCAGAATTGCGAATAGAAAATTCTTAGCAGTTTCTGAGTAGCTCGAGACTTACTCCTGCACTGCGATCAGCTCAGCCCGTTTCGTTCCTGGTTTGACGTCACAAACACGCCCTGCGTTCGGCCAGCCACTCCCCCGTTTCTCCAGACACTCCCGTGTTTTATCCTGGCACGCCTGCGTTTTTCCGCACACTCCCAGAAAACGGGCAGTTTCCACCCAGAAACACCCACTTCCTGTCAATCACACTCCGATCACTTCAACGATGAAAATTCTTTGTTCGGACGTGAGTAAATCTACTAAGTTTTGAGCTAAAATACTTAACGCATGCACACTGCGTACCATGCGCATGCGCATTTTAGCCTTAATCGCTCCGTTGCGAAAATCGTCAACGAGCGAACAACTCGGAATGACCCCCAATATGTAATAAGTGATCATTTCTGTGTGAGTAGAGGTATGGCGTGGTTATACTTCTGTTTGTCCTATTTAATAATACTGCCGTATTGTTAAATGCACAGGAGAGGATGAGCTAGATTCTGATGCCGCTGGATGGTGGAAGGTGACACGGTTCATGGAAAAGTTTGGGAAGAAAGCAGAGTATCACTACATAAACCTGAACAACTGCGGTCTGACAGCTGCTGATATAAAGGAGCTCAGTAAGTAGAACACTGCTCGCAGCAATACTAGCGCTGAGTTTTAGCTGACTACAGATACTGTAAGCACTACAACTGTAATTCTTCTTTGTTATTTGTTAGCACCCCCACCCCCCCCTTTCCACCAATAGCTTCAGTGTCATGCGGTGGGATGAGGCAGAGCCTATCCTGTCATACTAACATATATTCCAGAGTTTTGACTATATAAAGTATATTAATAATAAAAAGAATGTGTTAGAAATAAAAAGTCTATGGCAGGTGAAGCAGTGCCTCCCCTGTCTGTCTTTTCCGCACATCTATGACCAAATTTCCAGCACTATATAATGCTGCACCTGTGTATAATGCCCACATGAACCCTTGGGCTCATATATTGTGTGTAAATCTGGTTCTGGTACTAGGCTACCTGTAGGTGTGTGTGGTGGTGGCTGCGTTGTCTCTGTAAATAGGTTCCGACTCTCTACTCCCTACCCCCTAAGAGATGTTCTCCGTTCATTTTAACTGTAACAGTCGGTAACCATCTTGCAAGGTTAAGCTTCAGTCAACTCTGCATGCCTGGTCTGCTTGCTAACATCCTGCAAGGCCGAGGTCCAGCAAATCCTGCTTCCCTGGTCTGTCCACTAATATCCTGCAAGGCCAAGCTCTGGCTAAACTCGCATTCCTGGTCAGTCTGCTAATTTCCTGCTAGGCCAAACTCTGGTCAATCTTGCACACCTGATCTGCCTACTAACCTCCTGCGAGGTCTAGCTCCAGCCAGTCCTGCATACCTGGTCTGTCTGCAGTTATCCTGTAAAGTCTAGGCTATAGGCAATCTAATATATCGGGTCAGTTTGCTAACATCCTGTAAGGCCTAGTCTCAACTGATCCTGCATACCAGTCCTGTCTGCCGACATCCTGCAAAGCCAATCTTCAGCTAATTCTGCTTACCTGACCTGTCTGCTGACGTCCTGCAAGGTCGAATAACTTCCGCTCAGATATATCTGGCCTGACCGCTGTTACCCCATACGCTGGAACACAGCCGTGTCATACTGGTCTGTCTGCATCAGCCGACGTCCTACTCCACCTCTTGGCAACCCCCAGTATAGGATGATCATGCGGAACCCAGTGGTATCGAAGTCTTATTTCCAGCATTATATAATGCTGCACCTGTGTCTTAACTACCAAGACACCTCCGTATCCTTTCTCTCTTCAGTCTTATTCAGTGTAATCTAGGATCCTCGGTCTATTGGGTGAGGTCCTACTGCTGGAGCAATTAAGTCCAGGTGGCCCCCTCCGTACCGGTGTCCGCAACAAGCACTGCGGGGGGTTGCTAATGGTGAAACACCTCTTAAGGGCTCTAGGAGTCTCACCCTAATAGAACTGGAGCTCTTCACGACTTCAAGCAAGTCCAAGGCAGTTACATTCCCAAATAGTTCCGAAGAACTCCACAGCATCTTGCAAGTTTAAGATTTTATCTTTCGTAACAGTAGCTATATAATGCTTCACTCTTCCAAACCTCCCCAAAAACTCAATAAGAAGCAAATCCTCAATTTGTGCATAGTGATGTGTATACCATGGCAAATATATTAAAGGGGGATTTACACAATGCAAAACTAAAGTCATTGGTTCAGGCAATCGAGGTTTCATTAAAATCATTGCGGTGAGTGGGACTCCCCATTTATTTCAGGTATAGTGCACTTCAATGGAAAGCCCAAATTAAATGAATGATAAAATGTTCAGTTTATTAAACAAATATTTTGCTTAAGATCAAAAAATTAGAAATACTGGAATGATGGCCTTAGCACGTCCTTATAACCACTGATTGATTTGACACGCTAAAGCTTGTAAAACTACAAGTCCATGTACTGGAAGTCTTGTTAGCCAGGGCACCCTGGATTGTTTATATACAGTAGTAGTAATACTTTGCTTTTGCTGGGGTTTATGGTCAGTTCTTTCTCGGGCAGTCACAAGCAGTTTGCATGTAGACATTAATTGTGATTGGCTTAGCTTTTTTTTATTAATTTCAATGGCCAATGCATTTAAATTGGCTTTCTGACCCTCTCTTGGAATAAACCGCCTATGCATATTAGTGGATAAAAATACATTGACTTTGCTCAGCTGTTTATGCAAGCCCCCACTGTGACCAGCTCCATTGTGCTTTACATGAGGGACAGGTAAAGGGGCAATGCCAAATTCAGAAAACCCCTATGATGCATGTGTTATCCTGAGTGTGTGCCCAAAGGTGCTGTTGCAATCAGGTCAGACAGTATCAGAAATGGAGCAGAAAGCAAAAGGCATCCCAGGGCAGTCACTGGGAAGTGGGCTGAAGTAAACGTGGAGGTGGGCTGAAGTGGACATGTCAGCGAAAGCAGCTGGGTTCCTGGACTCACAGACTCTTCCACAGAAGCTATGCTTGGACCTAGTAACTGCTTCTGCCAAAAAGCTTGTGCAAGTTTCGATGGTCCATGCAAGGGTATACACCAAAGTTTGTCTGAATCTAGCATTTGCATATTATCGCTGCTGCTTCCACTACTGAATCAGACCCTGAATTAAGTTTATAGCATATTTGAAAAGGGCCAAATAAAAACATTGGTTGGCAGAGAGGACCAGGCACAAATAAAATAAAAAGTGTGTTTGTGGGGAGAAAGGGGGATGAGAGGGGATGGAATCAGGATCCCAGTGATTACAGCATTCGGGGTCCTGGCGCTGGCATTTCCATCCATGTGGGGTTCCCAACGTAGGTATTCCCAACAGAATTGGAATTATGGCATTGGTATTCCGACTGCCGGGATGCCGAATGCCGGGATCCTGACCGGTTCCCGGGAAGAGAACCAGGCCCATATGAAAATAAATATAGGGAAGAACAAAACTATAATGGTTGTGGAGGGGTATGGCTAAAGAAACAGGTGCAAATAAAAATTAAAGGTGCCCAGGGGAGGTTATGGGGGGTTAGGGTTTAGACAAAGCAAGGATCAAATGAAAACAATATACAGTTTGTTGGGGGTGAGTGGAGGGGTAAAGAACGGGTGTTCTTTGTAGTTAGCATATTATATACCATATTTATTATGTACCATACAAATATGACCACAAATGACCTACATTAAAAGGAAGATAAACAAAGGTCAAAGCCAGTGATGTGGCCATTTCTCATTTCTATTTGGGAGAACAAATACATACTGTATATTCCCAATGTGTAATGAGTTGGATAATGTTTCTGTTTATGGGACCAGGTAATTTTCAATGGATTTTCAGCTCTAGGGCCACCACAGTCCTAAATCCAACCCTGTACAGACCATTTCAAATATGCTTATTGAGCCAAATGACAGAAGTTAAGAAATTTCTCAAACAGATTTAGGAGGGTATTCAAGTGGTGGCGAAATTGCAGAAATTTACTGCGATTGCTGTTTTTGCCATTTTTGCATCTTTTTCACCGTAAAAATTGACTTTTCGTGGGTGTGCGTGCTCCCGCGAATCACCCTGTTCAAATGCAAATTAGCGAAAATGGGATTGCCACGAAAATTGATGCCGAAAGTGCTAAAATTAAACTTGGGGTACATAAAAATGAGTATAAGTATATATTTGGGTTAATTAGGGGACTTTAAAAAAAAAAAGTGGAAATAGACTGATTACTCCCACCTGCAAGTCTAAAACCACTTGTCCCACTCATAAAGCAACCCAATATAGCTGTCCCATACCATGTACCCAAATTTCCATCATTTTGCATGATTTCACCCCAAAAATGACATGTCATTATCGGCCAATTAAAAATAATTCAAAACTTCTAAATGCCTAATTAGTCATTCAGGTGGTTGTCTCAGGGGTTCTGAAACAAATCCCAACATTTTTTACTTAAAATAGGGATTTTCCACAAGATTATCACCTGCTCAGAGTTGGTGAATTGGAATTTGCTGTAAAATTATCAGAAACCCGTTTTCGCGGACAATTGAATAGGCGCTTCGGCAAATTTACCGTGATTCCCGGTAATTTTCATCTTTTCTCTAACGTCCTAGTGGATGCTGGGAACTCTGAAAGGACCATGGGGAATAGCGGGCTCCGAAGGAGGCTGGGCACTCTAGAAAGATTTAGGACTACCTGGTGTGCACTGGCTCCTCCCACTATGACCCTCCTCCAAGCCTCAGTTAGATTTTGTGCCCGGCCAAGGTTGGATGCACACTAGGGGCTCTCCTGAGCTCTTAGAAGAAAGATAGTCTTAGGTTTATTATTTTCAGTGAGACCTGCTGGCAACAGGCTCACTGCAGCGAGGGACTAAGAGGAGAAGAAGCGAACTCGCCTGCTTGCAGCCGGATTGGGCTTCTTAGGCTACTGGACACCATTAGCTCCAGAGGGATCGACCGCAGGCCCAGCCTTGATGTTCGGTCCCGGAGCCGCGCCGCCGTCCCCCTTACAGAGCCAGAAGCAAGAAGATGGTCCGGAAAATCGGCGGCATGAAGACATCAGTCTTCACCAAGGTAGCGCACAGCACTGCAGCTGTGCGCCATTGCTCCTCTCACACTTCACACTCCGGTCACTGAGGGTGCAGGGCGCTGGGGGGGGGGCGCCCTGAGGCAGCAATAAAAACACCTTGGCTGGCAAAAATACCTCAATATATAGCCCCAGGGGCTATATATGAGGTAAATACCCCTGCCAGATTCCATAAAAAAAGCTGGAGAATAGGCCGCGGAAAAGGGGCGGAGCTATCTCCCTCAGCACACTGGGCGCCATTTTTCCCTCACAGTTCCGCTGGAAGGAAGCTCCCTGGCTCTCCCCTGCAGACTACTCTACAGAAAAGGGTAAAAAAGAGAGAGGGGGGGCATTTAATTTGGCGCAGTATATAGTTTATATTAAAAAGCAGCTATAAGGGACATAACTCAGTTAGTCCCTGCCTTATATAGCGCTCTGGTGTGTGCTGGCATACTCTCACTCTGTCCCCCCAAAGGGCTTTTGTGGGTCCTGTCCTCTATATTGAGCATTCCCTGTGTGTGTGGAGTGTGTCGGTACGGCTGTGTCGACATGTTTGATGAGGATAATGAGGTGGAGGCGGAGCAGATGCCTTTAGAAGGGATGTCACCCCCTGGGGGGCAGACACCTGAGTGGATGTGCTTATGGAAGGAAATGAGTGCACGTATAGACTCATTACATAAGAAATTTGACGACATGCCGACTGCGGGACAGCCGAGTTCTCAGCTCGTGCCTGTCCAGGTGTCTCAAAAGTCATCAGGGGCTCTGAAACGCCCGCTATCTCAGATGGCACAAGTAGATGTCGACACGGATACTGACACCAGTGTCGACGACGAGGAGTCAAATTTAATGCCCATTAAGGCCATTCACTGCATGATTGAGGCAATGGAAGAGGTGTTAAATATCTCTGATTTACATCCAGGTACCACAAAAAAGGGTATTATGTGTGGGGAGAAAAAACAACCTGTAGTTTTTCCCCCGTCAGATGAATTAAATGAAGTGTGTGAAGATGCGTGGGCTTCCCCTGATAAGAAATTGGTAATTCCTAAGAAGGTACTAATGGCGTTCCCTTTCCCGCCAGAGGATAGGTTACGTTGGGAAACACCTCCTAGAGTGGATAAAGCGCTCACACGTTTGTCTAAAAAGGTGGCACTACCGTCTCAGGATACGGCCGCCCTTAAGGAACCTGCTGATAGAAAGCAGGAGGCGATCCTGAAGTCTGTATATACACACTCAGGCATTATACTTAGACCAGCTATTGCGTCAGCATGGATGTGCAGTGCTGCCGCTGCGTGGTCGGATAAACTGTCAGAAAATATTGACACACTAGACAGAGACACGATTCTGCTAACAATTGACCATATCAAAGACTCAGTCTTATATATGAGAGATGCACAGAGGGAAGTCTGCCGGCTGGCATCTAAAATAAGTGCATTGTCCATCTCTCCTAGGAGATGCTTATGGACTCGCCAGTGGAGCAACGTCTGGGAAGTCAGCATTTTTACCCCATGTCCCCTCACAGCCTAAGAAGGCACCATTTTATCAGGTTCAGTCCTTTCGGACCCAGAAAAACAAGCGGGGAAAAGGAGGGTCTTTTCTCTCTAGAGGCAGAGGTAGGGGAAAAAGGCTGCAACAAACAGCAGGTTCCCAGGAGCAAAAGTCCTCCCCCGCTTCCTCTTCCAAGTCCGCCGCATGACGGTGGGGCTCCACAGGCGGAGCCAGGTACGGTGGGGGCCCGCCTCATGAATTTCAGCGATCAGTGGGCTCGCTCACAGGTGGATCCCTGGATCCTTCAAATAGTATCTCAGGGGTACAAGCTAGAATTCGAGGCGGCTCCACCCCACCGGTTCCTAAAATCTGCCTTGCCGATTGCTCCCTCAGACAGGGAGGCGGTGCTAGCAGCGATTCACAAGCTGTATTCCTAGCAGGTGATAATCAAGGTACCCCTACTTCAACAAGGCCGGGGTTACTATTCCACACTATTTGTGGTGCCGAAACCGGACAGTTCGGTGAGACCCATTTTAAATTTGAAATCCTTGAACACATACATAAAAAAATTCAAGTTCAAGATGGAATCGCTCAGGGCGGTTATTGCAAGTCTGGAGGAGGGGGATTACATGGTATCCCTGGACATCAAGGATGCTTACCTGCATGTCCCCATTTACCATCCTCACCAGGAGTACCTCAGATTTGTGGTACAGGATTGCCATTACCAATTCCAGACGCTGCCGTTTGGACTCTCCACGGCACCGAGGGTATTTACCAAGGTTATGGCGGAAATGATGATACTCCTTCGAAAAAAGGGAGTTTTAATTATCCCATACTTGGACGATCTCCTAATAAAGGCACGATCCAAGGAACAGTTGTTAGTGGGAGTAGCACTATCTCAGGAAGTGCTGCGCCAGCACGGCTGGATTCTGAATATCCCAAAGTCACAGCTGGTCCCGACGACACGTCTAATGTTCCTGGGAATGATTCTGGACACAGTCCAGAAAAAAGTGTTTCTCTCGGAGGAGAAAGCCAGGGAGTTGTCTTCTCTAGTCAGAGACCTCCTAAAACCAAAACAGGTATCGGTGCATCACTGCACGCGGGTCCTGGGAAAGATGGTAGCTTCTTACGAAGCAATTCCATTCGGCAGGTTCCATGCCAGGATTTTTCAGTGGGACCTGTTGGACAAGTGGTCCGGATCGCATCTTCAGATGCATCGCCTGATAACCCTGTCCCCAAGAACCAGGGTGTCTCTTCTGTGGTGGCTGCAGAGTGCTCATCTTTTGGAGGGCCGCAGATTCGGCATACAGGACTGGGTCCTGGTGACCACGGATGCCAGCCTACGAGGCTGGGGGGCAGTCACAAAGGGAAGAAACTTCCAAGGACTATGGTCAAGTCAGGAGACTTCCCTTCACATAAATATTCTGGAACTAAGGGCCATTTACAATGCCCTAAGTCAAGCAAAATCCCTGCTCCTACACCAGCCGGTGCTGATCCAGTCAGACAACATCACGGCAGTCGCCCATGTGAATCGACAGGGCGGCACAAGAAGCAGGATGGCAATGGCAGAAGCCACAAGGATTCTCCGATGGGCGGAAAATCATGTACTAGCACTGTCAGCAGTGTTCATCCCGGGAGTGGACAACTGGGAAGCAGACTTTCTCAGCAGGCACGACCTCCACCCGGGAGAGTGGGGACTTCATCCAGAAGTCTTCCAAATGATTGTAAATCAGTGGGATCGTCCACAGGTGGACATGATGGCGTCCCGCCTAAACAAAAAACTAGAGAGGTATTGCGCCAGGTCAAGAGACCCTCAGGCGATAGCTGTGGACGCTCTAGTGACACCGTGGGTGTACCAGTCAGTTTATGTGTTCCCTCCTCTACCTCTCATACCAAAGGTATTGAGAATAATAAGAAAGCAAGGTGTAAACACAATTCTCGTGGTTCCGGATTGGCCAAGAAGAGCGTGGTACCCGGAACTTCAAGAGATGATCTCAGAGGACCCGTGGTCTCTGCCGCTCAGACAAGACCTGCTACAGCAGGGGCCCTGTCTGTTCCAAGACTTACCGCGGCTGCGTTTGACGGCATGGCGGTTGAACGCCGGATCCTGAAGGAAAAGGGCATTCCGGAGGAAGTCATTCCTACGCTTATTAAAGCTAGAAAGAGGTTACAGCAAATCATTATCACCGCATATGGCGGAAGTATGTTGCATGGTGTGAGGCCGAAAAGGCCCCAACAGAGGAATTTCAACTAGGTCGATTTCTGCATTTCCTGCAAGCAGGAGTTAATATGGGCCTAAAACTAGGCTCCATTAAAGTACAGATCTCGGCTCTGTCGATTTTCTTTCAAAAAGAACTAGCTTCAGTACCTGAAGTTCAGACATTTGTGAAAGGAGTGCTGCATATTCAGCCCCCATTTGTGCCTCCTGTGGCACCTTGGGATCTCAACGTGATGTTGAGTTTCTTAAAATCACATTGGTTTGAGCCACTAAAAACCGTGGATCTGAAATATCTCACGTGGAAAGTGGTCATGTTATTGGCTTTGGCTTCAGCCAGGCGTGTGTCAGAATTGGCGGCTTTATCATGTAAAAGCCCTTATCTGATTTTCCATATGGATAGGGCAGAATTGAGGACTCGTCCCCAATTTCTCCCAAAGGTGGTGTCAGCGTTTCACCTGAACCAGCCTATTGTGGTGCCTGCGGCTACTAGGGACTTGGAGGACTCCAAGTTGCTAGACGTTGTCAGGGCCCTGAAAATATATGTTTCCAGAACGGCTGGAGTCAGAAAATCTGACTCGCTGTTTATCCTGTATGCACCCAACAAGCTGGGTGCTCCTGCTTCTAAGCAGACTATTGCTCGCTGGATTTGTAGTACAATTCAGCTTGCTCATTCTGTGGCAGGCCTGCCACAGCCAAAATCTGTAAATGCCCATTCCACTAGGAAGGTGGGCTCATCTTGGGCGGCTGCCCGAGGGGTCTCGGCTTTACAACTTTGCCGAGCAGCTACTTGGTCAGGGGCAAACACGTTTGCAAAATTCTACAAATTTGATACCCTGGCTGAGGAGGACCTGGAGTTCTCTCATTCGGTGCTGCAGAGTCATCCGCACTCTCCCGCCCGTTTGGGAGCTTTGGTATAATCCCCATGGTCCTTTCGGAGTTCCCAGCATCCACTAGGACGTTAGAGAAAATAAGAATTTACTCACCGGTAATTCTATTTCTCGTAGTCCGTAGTGGATGCTGGGCGCCCATCCCAAGTGCGGTTTATCTGCAATACTTGTACATAGTTATTGTTAACTAAATCGGGTTATTGTTGAGCCATCTGTTGAGAGGCTCAGTTGTTTCATACTGTTAACTGGGATTCATATCACGAGTTGTACGGTGTGATTGGTGTGGCTGGTATGAGTCTTACCCGGGATTCAAAATCCTTCCTTATTGTGTACGCTCGTCCGGGCACAGTGTCCTAACTGAGGCTTGGAGGAGGGTCATAGTGGGAGGAGCCAGTGCACACCAGGTAGTCCTAAATCTTTCTAGAGTGCCCAGCCTCCTTCGGAGCCCGCTATTCCCCATGGTCCTTTCGGAGTTCCCAGCATCCACTACGGACTACGAGAAATAGAATTACCGGTGAGTAAATTCTTATTTTTAGAGTGAAAACGCATTTTAAAACAACTCATGTACAGTTTATTGTTTCAGATAAAGGATAAGGAAAAGTGTAAAGATACTTAGGGGTATATGCAATTGCGGTCGAATTCACGAAAATGCCGAAAAACTGGACATTTTCGCCCAAAAAAAAAATTCAACAATGCAATTCAGTACTTTTCGTCAAAAAAAACGGACTTTCCAAATTCGACTTTTTGAAATTCGACATTTGTCAAATTCGACATTTCTGCAATGGTACAAATGCGGCAATTCGACAAAAGTATATTCAATTGAGATTGTAAATTCGACAACAGTGCTTTTAGACCGTAAATTCGTCATTTTCAATCCGCCACACTTTGCTGGCGGAATCTAATAAAAAAAATTAAAAACATGTTTTTTTTTGTGTTTTTTTTTTTTTATTGGTAATAGCATATCTATTGATATTAGAAGGGATTAGGTACTTGGTTTGTCTATTTTGGAGGCACAAGTATCCTAAGCATAACCAGCCTCGGGCTCTTTGAGCCGGTCCTGGTTGCCAAAATACGGGGGGAAAAATGACAGGGGATCCCCCGTATTTTAACAACCAGCACCGGGCTCTGTGCCTGGTCCTGGTGCAAAAAATACGGGGGACAAAAAGAGTAGGGGTCCCCCGTATTTTTTGTACCAGCACCGGGCTCCACTAGCTGGACAGATAATGCCACAGCCGGGGGTCACTTTTATACAGCGCCCTGTGGCCGTGGCATTAAATATCCAACTAGTCACCCCAGCGGGTGAAATGAGCGATGTGCTAGATTGTGCCTGCATGCAGACTAATCTAGCACCGGTGATAGCGCCGCACCTCGCTATCGCTGTGGGGCATACACACCGTGCTTAAAATCTAAGCAAACTAGTCTAGGATTTCTGTGTGTGTGTGTGTGTCCCTTAGAAATTAAGCACGGATCTCTCCGTGTGTACCCCCGTTTAGTTTATAAGTTCTGTTAACTGATGCAGTAAGAAGTCTGATAAGATAATTGGGTAACTTAATTGGAAAGTATTTAAAGGACAAGCTTAAAAAATGAATTCAATTACACAGGAAAATAAAATAGAAGAGTAGTAAAGCGTATTAAACTTGCTATTGTGAAAATGAAGAGCTGTACTTTAAACTGGACCCCCATAGTCTATAATTGACATTGGCACCCAGTCAAGGCCCTCATTAATTCAGTTCTGATATAAGGGTTCAGTAATTCAGGGGTCTATTTACTAAGCCTTGGATGGAGATAAAGTCGCTGGAGATAAAGTACCAACCGATTGGCTGGGACGTTATCTCCGTCGACTTTAACTCCATACAAGGCTTAAGAAATAGACCTGATAAAAGTGATGACATAATCTCTTACCCATTGACTCATATGCCATAGCAGGCTGAATACCAATATTTTAACCAAATGGTGTGATCATGTTTCTGCTGTAGAAGCAGAGTTTCTTATGTTACCTTGCACTGCCAAAGCATTGGAGGATTCTGGTGCTGCCAAACTCAAGCCATGAGGTTGGAGATGCAGCAGATCAGCCTCTACATAATGAGCCACCATGTATCTACTATTGCATACTGTTTACTATTAATTTGTGTAGATCTACTTCAGGGAATGTCTTAATGACCTGCTGTCCTTAAAGCTTGTTCAGTCCTATAATAAGCAGCTTCCTGAGAACCACACATTGCCAGTTCTCTGAACCTGTGCTCCTGACTATTGGGCTATTATGTGTTTGGACTTTTGTTTTTTATTTTTTACTAGCTTTCTGAATCTTGACCCTTTTGAATGACTACCCTTCTGGCTCTTGACCCCTGCTGATCCTCTGGACTGAGTTCTACTCTACTATACGGTGAAGACATTTTTTGTTTTTTACTGTGTACAGTAGTTCCAGGTAATAGAATCCATTAGCTGAACTATACAAAACCTGACACATCTATTTATTATTTATTTATTAACAGTTTCTTATATAGGGGGTAATTCCAATTTCCAAGTTGATCGCAGCAGGAATATTTTTAGCAGTTGGGCAAAACCATGTGCACTGCAGGGGAGGCAGATATAACATGTGCAGAGAGAGTTAGATTTAGGTGGGGTGTGTTCAATCTGCAATCTAATTTGCAGTGTAAAAATAAAGCAGCCAGTATTTACCCTGCACAGAAATAAAATAACCCACCCAAATCTAACTCTTTCTGCACATGTTATATCTGCCTCCCCTGCAGTGCACATGGTTTTGCCCAATTGCTATCAAAAATCCTGCTGCGATCAACTTGGAATTACCCCCATAGTGCAGCATATTCCGTTGCGCTTTACAATTAGAACAACAGTAATAGAACAAAACTGGGTAAAAACAGACAGACATAGAGGTAGGAAGGCCCTGCTCGCAAGCTTACAATCTATAGGGAAATAGATATTGATACACAAGTATAGATGCTACCTATTGCATAATGGTCCACCAGATTGCTAGTTTCTTAATGGGTTGTATGATATGATCCCAACGCAATGTTGCCCAAGGGTCAGGAGGGTGTGAGAGTAAAGAAAAACAAGATATGTGATGTTATGTATACTGTACAGAGAGGATGTAATTGGATAGGGAAGCATTGAAGGTTATGTGGGTGGGTCTGGAATTTGGTAGGCTTGTCTGAAGAGGTGAGTATTCAGGGAATGTTTAAAGGTTTGGAGACTAGAGGCGAGTCTTATTGTTCGTGGGAGGGCATTCCACAGAGTGGGTGAAGCATGGATAAAGTCCTGCAATTTTGAGTGTGGACAAGTAATGCGTGTGGATGAGAGCTGCAGATCTTGTGCAGAGCGGACAGGTCGGGTAGGGAGATATTTTGAGATGAGTGAAGAGATGTATGTTGGTGCAGTTTGGTTTATAGCCTTGTATGTCAGTAAAAGTATTTTTTATCTGTGGTTTAATGCACTTTCTATCATGGTAGGCTTAGTTTAGAACATATTTTGTATGACAAGGTGTCTGTATGCAAGCCAAAGGAAAGGATATGACCATATACCAGTCATTTTATGGGTACTGATGCAAGACAAATGTCAGAGATTGCTACAGTACAAACAGTAGTTTTACTGTTTACAACTTTAGCCTTTGTTCCAAATAAAATGTGTGTGTTATCCACTCTTCCAGTTCCACCTGAGATAAATTAGATTGCATTACATCTCTAGGGTCAGAGAGGTTTGAGCTATGTGCATACATGATTGTTTCATCCATAGAGAAGATGATTTGCAGACTAATATGTCATTAATGAGTTTGGAAAACCATGAATACTTGCGTCCAACTACAAATGAGGAATCAGGCAGTATTTATTCAAATGTTATATGAATATGTGCATTTTCATTGCTGATCCCTACAATTCTCTGTCTGCATTAACCCCAAGCATCCACAGCTGTGTAGCCAATGTAAACCTATTCAGATTACAATTGCAGCCAATTTCAACTATTGTTAATGAAGTATTACTAGGTAATTTGATCAACTAGTACTTTCATTGGATTTAAGTAATCTGTGATTTTATCATAGCAGTGATCACATTGTATAGTTAAAACTTTAGAAAGCTCTTATAAGTGGATTTATATCTATACTATGTTAATAACTTATAGTGATTGAGTGTGGTTTACTGACCTTACATTTGATTAACACCTTTTGCTGGAGGTGGAGGGTTGTTGTGTGGGAGTTGTAAATTGTAATCAGGATGAACACGTTTCAGTAGTCCTATTTATTCAGTATAGGTTAGGAGGTCAGTCCTTTAGGACGCTACAGTGCCTAGTATATGAAGTGCCTAGTTATAAAATGGCAGGTTAAAATCAATAATAGCTATATACCTGCTTTAAACTGAAGGCAAACAACAAACCAACATTACTACAGAAGGACTGCCTTACCACCACAAAGATCAGAGT